>NW_027530183.1:4826974-4998615 GCF_008692635.1 Crocuta crocuta | reverse complement strand
GGCGGGCCCCCCCCCCCCCCCCCCCCTCCCAGTTCCAATTTCTCAAAAGACTCAGCTGTGAAAGGACAGCTGGGTTCTGCTCTCCTTAACCCTACACCCATTTGCTGGATGCTGTCAGACGGCGATGGAAAAAAGGAAGACTGCGTTAATTTTACTCTAGCTGGAGTACAAAAGGGCTGCCCACGCTAGCTGTTTTACTACGCAGCTTTGAAAGTCCTGGATGTTGTCGTGTTTCGCCCCAGTCCATTACTGGACCGAGGAGTTGGAGAGCCCAGCCTCTAATGTTGCCTTCCCTCACTGATCTGGAGCTGGTTACCTTAAAATTTCAGGTGTCCCCCCACTTCCTTTATTTATATCTTTGCAATCCTAACAAACACAAGGTTTACACCAAATTAACACGTTTTGATAAAACGAGAGCTGCTGTGTGATCACCAGTTTGACTCTCTGTTCTTGATCAACCCAGTAGACACTTTGGGGCAAGCCTCAGTTCTGGCAGTGGAGGCAAATTGAGTCAGCAATTATGAGTGGAGACTCTGAAACAGGCTTAGAGTGAGGAAGTGGTAATATCATTGTTCTAATGACAAATTTGATTTTCCCAGCACTGCAATCTACAGAAGCTTGTGAATTTCCCCTACTGAAAATGAAGCAAGGGGGACGTGCTGTTTGCTTCTTTTTATTACTTGGCTTTTGGCAAGTTGAGCCCATTTGCAAGGATGCACGCAAGGGGGCCCAAGATTTCTGCTCCTTCAGGATCCTAACTATTAAAAAAAAAAAAAAAGGCACCTTACCCTTTCTGAATAAGAGGACTAGCTGTGTTCAAAGGCCAGATGCAGGAAGAAATGTTTCCAAATGTAGTTTTAGATGCTACTTCAAAGCGAGTAATTTTTTAAGTTCAAATTTAAATACTGTTATTTTAAAAATATGTTTCCAAGCTCTCTGAAGAGAGCATGTTCAATTAAAAATATTCGTATGCTTTGGGGATCCGGGAGGGAGGGTTCTATCTCTTTGACCATCACAAAGTAACCTGTATCCAGTTAGGTTCCAGATTTCAGCTGCCATCTTTCAAACCAGTCATTCAACTAGAAGTGAACAACCTGCATCAGCATCTAAAACTTTCAAACCCACATATGTCTTTGAGACAACTTTGCATAATACATTTTGGAATAAATTATTAAAAACAAAGCACCTTAAAAAAAAGCACCTATATGATGTGTGTGTGTGTGTGTGTGTGTGTGTGTGTTCTTTTTGGCCTTTTGATGTTTATTCTTTATTTAGACTTTTTGTTTCTCCAGTCTATTACTAAGCAAAATTACTACAAAATTCTTAACTCTTAAGTATTCCCTTATAAAACTATATATTTGCAGAAAAAAAGATTGAATAACATGATTACACAGTAAAAAAATCAATTGACTTCTAAACACTGAGACCAGCATGCATTTTAAAAGAAGGGTTTTCGGTTAAATATGAGGTTTCAGGAATCTTATTGTAATTTTATTTACACGAAGGAAAAAAACGTTCTACATTTTTTATTAATATCTTAAATATTTTCCTGTTGAAAGAAATATATTGCAATAAAGTTCATGTATAGATCAGTATGCAAATAGATAGCTGTTTCTTGTTAATGTCTTACAAACTGAAAATCTCAAAGGTTTTTAAATGATATAAAAACGTAGCAAGCTTTTTTTTCCTGAAGCTTTTCCTGAAGTCATATAAACACAAGCACTGTAATAATGGATAGTTTCCAGAGAAATCAGACCCTTCACAATTACTTTTTTTGCAGCTCTGTTTCAGACCTATCATTACAGCCCTTACCTTCTTTAGTCTTTGTTACTGTATAAGAGTAGTTTCTCTGTCATCAGAGGGTTTGGATATGGAAAAAAAAAAGGTCAGATCAGGTTCTTCTGTAACATGATTATTGTTTCATATGTATTCACTCTCAGATAAACTCAAGGTCCTCCGTAAAACAAAGAATTGTGTTAAAGTGGGATAAACCCTTTGTGCAGAGGCCAGATGGAAAGGGATCCAGGCATGTGCAGCAAACTCCTCTGGGAATAGAGGAACTAACACGAAGGGCTGTTTCTAAGCAGAGCCTGGTCCCCAACTTACAGTTCATGAATAAGGTGATTGTGGAGAATAACAAGAGGATATCTGTGACAATAAACAAACAAAACCAATACTTGTTTTTAACATGCTTGAGAATTCTATGAACATGAATAGGCAAAGCATAGCTTCAAATGAAGGTAGAAATAAAAGGTTCGTGAAAAAGAGCAGAATATAACAGGAAGAAAATAAAATATAATAAAGCAATTTTGGAAGATTGTTAGGATAAATAATATGTATTGACAATTTGCTACTTAAGCAATTGTTTTCTTCACATTTGCTTTTCAAACTAAATAAAAAGTAAATTAAACCTGGGTAGGTAGATAATTTCACAGATAAACATAAGTAAATTATAGAATTTTAAGATACTTATTACCAGAATACATAAGCGTTTAACTTATGCTGGAACACGAAAATTAAATGGAATAGAAGCTTCAACAGATGTATTTTTATTTTTATTTTTTTAATTAAAAAAATTTTTTTATGTTTTATTTATTTCTGAGAGAGAGAGAGTGAGCAGGGGAGGGGCAGAGAGAGAGAGGGAGACACAGAATCTGAAACAGTCTCCAGGCTCTGAGCTAGCTGTCAGCACAGAGTCCGACGCGGGGCTCTAACCCTTCAACCTTGAGATCATGACCTGAGCCGAAGTCGGACACTTAACCGACTGAGCCACCCAGGCACCCTGACATTTTTTTAAATTACATAACTACTATATTTAAAATATACACCCATTTTTCAAAACTGTTAGGTAGAGCAATAATATCATATTGTTTTTTCTTGTTTGAAAGAGCCAGATGGAAAATAAATGGGAATTTTTGGGGTCTCTGAGGATCATGGAAATTGAATGACTATATAAAACCATATTCCAGACAAGGGTATATAGTCTTGGAGCAAATGTTCAATTTTATTCTCATAATCGCTGTTCTTTTAGAAAAGACAATATTTCTGTTCCAACATCTTCCTCTTTAAATGGACTGTCTAAAATATCAAGTGAATAATGACAAGCCATATTTATCTGCACTGATGGAAATTTAGTATCATTCTTCACTCCTCAATTTAGAGAACTCCTTATAATTAACTGAGGAGCTGTCCTCGACACACTGCCATTTAGAGTCATTACTGCATTCTAATTGGGGAGAAATGCTTTTAGAAAGTTCCAATTAAAGACTTTTTCTGTTCTTATAAATACATTCGCAAGAGGGCCTGAAGCATTTGTTTTGTGGGGGTTTTTTTGTTTGTTTGTTTTTTGTTTTGTTTTTTGTTTTAGTGGGGAGGAGGTCATAGTTTGGTGCTTTGTTTTTGTGTTTTTACTTAAGTAAATAACAGAAGATAAAGCTTTTAATTTTGAAAAGTAACATGACCACATGAAGAAACTGAATACTAACAATTTTTGCTTTTGCTCATCATAATGATCATGATTATAATAGAAAAAGTGTTTTCTGATTCATAATTACTGAATTGTATTTCTACTTAAAGGTTGAAGCTTCCTTGATCTTCAACCCCTTTATATATCCTTATAGAGAGTTCAGACTTTTAAAACCAGTATCTTGACAATGTTTTTACAAGTTAACTACTGCAGTATGCAACCTAGATTTATTTCACTCATTAAAAAAACGTTGGCAAAAAATTCAAATGGCTTTTTATAAGCCATTTAGTGTATATTTTATGACACTCTGAAGAGAACCCAGATCTCCTGACTCGCTCTCAAGTTCAAAAACTTCAGAGTTGAAAGGATAATCTTACAAGTGGGAAACTGAAGCCCAATGAAACTTTTAACTGTGTCAGGATTAGTTTAAATATAATTTAAACTTTATTTCCAGAATAACTATTCAGCATTGACCTTTTTCAGAAATAAAGTTAAGGAATAAAGTAAAATAAACTGGGTCTTTTGTTGTTGTTTACAAAAATGAGAATAATTGTTTGCAATAAAACAAAAAGCAAATTGAAAAAGAATTTGAGAAACTTCAAATTAACTAAAAATGTGTGAAATTATTCTTTTACTCTAGAACAGACCCTATTCTATAATATTTATTTTTTGGTCAAAAAGCATAAAGTTAACTCTCAAAAATACTGCGTTATTTAATAGATTGAGTCTAAATTAGGAGTCTAAGGAACCTCTATTAGCTAAATAAAGTAAAACACTGCCATCTGCTGACCAGATTAAAGAAATAGTTGTTCCTTGACCCATCTGTAAGATAAGAAATTCAAGACAACAGTATTAATTTATTCCATATGTCTTTTAATCATGTTAAAAAGTACTATGCTGGGTGATGTAGGATTAATCAATTTCTTATACAGAAACTTAGGATTCTATATTCCATACTACCATGTGGCTGTTGGTAGCACTATTGAAAGAAAGGTTGACAGTTAAATCTGATCATATTAATAATATAGCCATAGTTGACCAAAACCACATTTACTTTTATGGGTAAAATTTACATGAGTAAGCAAAGCTATTAACTGGGAATTTTAAATTGGGTAAATGGTATGTAAAGATTTTTGTTTAAAAACATGTAACCACAGTGACTCCTGGCTCAGTCGGAAGAACACGCAACTCTTGATCTCAGGGTCGTGAGTTTGAGCCCCTAATTGGGTGTAGAGACTACTAAAAATAAATAAACTTAAAAAATCTGTAGCCACAATAAAAATTACGGGAAACAGAAAATTTTAAAGTTTGATTCTTGACCTAATGATTTCATTTTGCAAATACTTGAGTGGTTGCTATGCCAGAAACTTCATTGCCTGATGGAGGTAAATATCAGAACTAGAGTCTGCTGCATGTAGTTCACAGCCAAGTGAAGGAAAGAAATATAAACCAGAAATACAATGTATTAAGAACTATAATATGTGATGGTACATCAGCACCTCATTCTGTTCTAGTAGGGCACACAAATCATTATCAACAGTTCATATAAATGAAGTCTAATAAGACTTCTAATAAAGAAGTTCCTATCTTTATTTTTTTAATGTTTATTTACTTTTAAGAGAGAGTGAGAGAGAGGGGTGAAGGTTCAGAGAGAGACACACACACAGAATCTGAAGCAGGCTCCAGGCTCTGAGCTGTCAGCACAGAGCCCGAAGTGACGTTTGAACACATGAACTGCAAGATCACGACCTGAACTGAAGTCAGACGCTCAACCTACTGAGCCACCCAGGCACCCCTGTTCTTGTCTTTAATTGTGTACATAATCCTTGGACTTGTGCAAGAACTGTATTTTATTTTATTTTATTATTTCTTAATGTTTATTTACTTATTTTCAGAGAGAGAGCGTGAGCAGGGGAGAGGTGCAGACGTGGAGAGAGAGAATCTTAAGGGGGCTCCATGCTCTCTGTGGACACAAGGCTCAATCTCACAACCATGACCTGAGCTGAAATCAAGAGTCAGACGCTTAATTGACTGAGCCACCCAAGCGCCCCAAGAACCGTATTTTAAAACTTTCTCCCTGAGTGGTATTTTCTATTGCTTGACTCAGAAACCTCAAAAGGCAACATTTATAATCCTTCAATTTCTTCCATTCTCTGCATCAAGTCTACTCCCTAAATCTCTCTCAACATCAACACTCCTTTCCATTTTCTTGGGCAGCACCCTAGTCTCACTTTCACAACTGCAATAACCCCTTACTAGTCTACCCACATTCACTTGGATCCCTTCCAATCCATTGTTCTCACTTTCAAACTTTCACTGGTTCTTGGGACCTAGCATGGTTGGTGCACCACACACCTCTGTAGCATCAGTGAACACCATGATTTCTTGTATTTTTTTCTGCAGTTACCACCCTGGCCTGCTTTTAATCCCTCTTTCTTGGCATGCTCCTTCTGCCACAGGGCATTTCCACTGTCTATTCCCTGTCTCTCTGTTCTTCACTTACCATAAAAAAGCCTTCCCTGAGCTACCTAGGTCACAAAATCCCACCATTAAAAGTTTTCATAGAAGCACTCAACCTTTCTTCATAGCTCTCATCAGAAATGCAATTTTACAGTTTTATATGTCAGTAATAATATGTTATTACATGGCTTATGTCTGTCTGTGCAAGGACAATGACTCTCTGGGATTTTTATTGTTCCAATTTTTGGCAACGTAATTTTGCATTACAAAAATTTTCCAATTTGTATAGAAAAGTATTAAACAATTAAGAGCTATCACTACCTGATGACATATACTACTAGAGGGGATGAATAAAACAAGCTGGATGATTGAGGATTATAAACACATGATATTTTCTCTTATTGGATTACAAACACATAATATTTTCTCTTATTGGAACACCAATTCCTTCTATTATTTTTTCCTGCTTCTTTCTTATATGTCACAATAAGCTAGAAAGCATATTTGCTTTCTTTCATATTGCCTACTAGATCTAGTTATCTGAATCAGAATGCTTGCTAATTTAGGGGTGCGTTATCTTCAAGACAGTATTATCCTGGGGGAGAAGCTACAAATGAACATGGACCTATTTTTTTCTTGATCTTTCCATCACTGAAATGCTCTGTGCTTCCTCTTTTGTTCTTCCTTATCTCCTGACATTTCTGCCATCATTAGGTGCCTTTAAAAATCAAGTTCCTTTTTTACTGTGCTTTCGAAACTTCCAGCTAGTGGGATAAGGGTGGGATAAGAGTAGAGAGACATAATAACAAACAAATCAACCAAAAACACAACCTACAGCTTCTTTGTTTGACTTTTACATTTTCTCAATACCTTGAGTTTCTGAATAGAACCAGTCAGTATGAATTCAAATCGAGTTTGTATAAAATCAATTTACTTTATACATATAACGTCAAACATTCACTTTTCTTTAAATCAATCCATATTTCATTTAATGACATAATGAAATGGTTAATTTTATGTGTCAAATTGAGTGGACCATCAGGTGCCCAGATATTTGGTTAAACATTTTTGGTTTGTCTGTGAGGATATTTGTAGATGATATTAACATTTAAATAGGTATACTGAGTAAAGCAGATGGCCTTATCCAATGTGGGTAAACCTCACCCACTCTACTGAAGGCCTAAATAGAACAAAAAGGCAGAGTAAGAGAGAATTTACATGCTGCATCATTATCTTCAAACTGGGACACTGGTCTTCTCCTGGCTATGGACTTGGACTTGGACTAGAACTTATACCATTTTTTTAATGTTTATGTATTTATTTTGAGAGAGAGAGAGAGTGAGCTGGGGAGGAGCAGAGAGAGAGCGCGTGCGTGCGAGAATCCCTGGCAGGCTTTCAAACTCACAAACCATGAGATGATTACCTGAGCCGAAATCAAGAGTCAGACACTTAACATACTGAGGCACCCAGGTACCCCTGGAACTTATACCATTGACTCTCCTGGGTCTTTAATTTGCTGACTGAAGATCTTGGGACTTCTCAGCCTGCCAAACTGTGCGAATCTATTACTTAAAATGAATCTCTTTATTTGAGCTATAGATTATATCTATTATATTCTATTGGTTCTGTTTCTCTAGAGAACCCAGTAGTCTGGGTCATGCATACCATGACATACCATGACTATAGGTACATAGATTTTATAGTACTTCAACATAGTTATGTTGATTTTAGTTTTTAAAAAAATTTTTATATGTTTATTTTTGAGACAGAGAGAGACAGAGCATGAGCGGGGGAAGGGCAGAGAGAGAGGGAGACAGAGAATCTGAAACAGGCTCCAGGCTCTGAGCTGCCAGCACAGAACCTGAAGCGGGGCTCAAACCCACGAACTGCAAGATCATGACTTGAGCTGAAGTCGAATGCTTAACTGACTGAGCCACCCAGGCGCCCCTATTGATTTTAGTTTTAAATTCCATGCTATTTTGGGGCACCTGGGTGCCTTAATCGTTAAGCGTCCGACTTTCGCTTAGGTCATGATCTAGAGGTTCGTGGGTCCGAGCCCCGCATCGGGCTCTGTGCTGACTGCCGGCTCAGAGCCTGGAGCCTGTTTCAGTCTGTGACTCCCTCTCTCTCTGACCCTCTCCTGCTCACGCTGTCTCTCTCTCCCTCTCCTAGAAATAAATACAACATTTAAAAAAATTTAAATTCCATGCTATTTTATTTTCTATATTCATATCCATTCTATTTATAAAACAAGAATGAAGACACACACAATCTTTGGCCTTTTAAACACTTCCAAATTCTCTTAGTCAAATGGGGGGAATTCTCCCTATCTGTTTTTTTCCTGCAAACTTTTTGAAGTAGTGCACTATTTGTAGTTCATTTATACTCAATTTCTTCACTCAAATCCCTAATAGTCATTCACTTTACCTCTCTGTTGAAACTGCTCCAGTTTTACCTTTCCGTTGTAAACATTCTTACCAAAGTCACCAATAATCTCCTTTTTAAAAAAAGTTCAGTTATTTGAGAGAGGGGGAGAGAGAGAGAGAGAGAGAGTGTGTGTGTGTGTGTGAGAGAGAGAGAGAGAGAGAGGGGCAGAGAGAGAGGGAGAAAGAAAATTCCAAGCAGGCTCCACACTACCAGGACAGAGCCAGATGCAGGGCTCAAACTCACAAACCGTGAGATCATGGCCTGAGCTGAAATCAAGAGTCAGAAGTTCAACCAAATGAGCCACTGGAATGAGCTCCTCACCAATAATCTCCTAATGCAGCATGAAATAATTTCCATCTTATACTAGAGGTTCTTTTTCCTTATTTTGGAAATGCTGATACTTTCTTTCCCTGGTGCTTTCTATTTCCTTAATTTATGTTGAAAAAGAACTTCAGCCGCCTCCATTTTGATCTCAAATTTTCTAGTTCTTCTTTCCAGCTGGTCTCTTGGCCCAGGTGGAAGACCCTGAGGACAAACCATCCCCAGATAGAACTAAAATCACCCCCTCAAGCATTAAGGACTGCTCTGAGACAGCAAGACCCCACCCATGATTGAGTCCAAGACAATGATCGATCTGACCTTCACTGCCTACTTGCACATACCCACCCACCTTTGCCTCACATTTTCCTTATATGACCTGGAGGTATTTTCAGCGGTTTGGGGATAGTGGCTGAGACACTGTTCTGCTCTCTTCCCAGTGTTGACCTCATTGAATTAAATTCCTTTCTTGTTTCACTATACTAGTCTCGCTTTGGGTTTTTTCAGCCACAGGTGGCTGAACCTGGTCAGTTTGAGACCCCCCAGAGCCAGGTCCTCTTGCACTCTGGCTCTTATATGACATTCTTCTTCCTGGTTCCTCTCAAATTTCTTTACCCATTCTTTCTGTATCCTTTGCCAAGTCTATTTCTTCTACCTGATCTTTACAGTTAATGTTCTCCAAGGTGACACCATTATTCCAGGGCTTCTTTTAGCAATGCTTAATAAATTCAATTCTATAGACTGATTATATAACTTGATATCCCCAACCTAGACCTTTCCCCATACGTTCAGCCTCATATCCAATTACTGCTGGATATTTTATTCTCAACTCTCTAAAACTAAAATCATTATCTTTTCCCTAAACTGATTCCTGCTCCTATTTCTCATGTCTCAGTTGTAGTAGTTTTTATTTAACCTTCTTCTTTACGAAGGAAAATGCTAGCATAATGGAGCAACATCTGTGACATACACAGGGTGTAGTAAATTGCATTATTGTCTGCAACTATGGTTTGCAAGTACTAGCTGTTCATCCCTGGGAGACAATTATACTTCCCTGCCTTATTGAGGACAGGTTTGACCATGCAACTTGCTCTGGCCAATGAAATGCCAGTGTCACTTCCTAGCAGGTGCATAAGAACCAGAACATAGTTTGTCATGCCCTTTTTGCCCTATGCAGGACAACCAATAATATTCCAGATGTTCCATCAGCTTAGGGGTAACATGAAAATGAAGTCAATCTGCCAAGAAATAGTAGTGTGACTGAAAATAAAGCTTTAAAATTCTAGTCACTGAATTTGGGGATTCATTTGTTAACAACACATCCTAGCCTCCACTGACTAAGCTCAGACTGGAGAAGTTTTAACCAGAGAACTTTATATCCATCCATGTAATTAATAATGTTTAAAGGCAACAGAAAGATGTTCTCAGATATGCAGGTCCTATCAGACAGTCTTTATATGATTTTTTTTTTAAATGAACACCTTAAATATTTCTCCAAGGAGTGAAATAGGCAAAATCAGGGGCGCCTGGGTGGCTTAGTCGGTTAAGCGTCCGACTTTCGCTTAGGTCATGATCTCACGGTTCGTGGGTTCGAGCCCCGCGTCGGGCTCTGTGCTGACTGCCAGCTCAGAGCCTGGAGCCTATTTCAGTCTGTGTCTCCCTCTCTCTCTGACCCTCCCCTGCTCACGCTGTCTCTCTCTCTCTCTCTCCTAGAAATAAATAAAACATTAAAAAAAAATTAAGAAATAGGCAAAATCAGTCTCTAATGGAAAATGAGAATTTAAAATGACTGACTGCCAGCAACGAAACTTGGTAAGAGTGATATCTGAAAAAATGGATGCAAATCTGCTCATAAACTGAATGCAAATCATAAATAATTCCTAAAAGGAAAATATAAAATATTAATATAGTAACATCTTGGATCTATATCCCATACTAGATTAGCAAAGATGGATAAATTGGAAAAGGAAAAAAGTTTACGAACTCCATTGTATCAAATAAAGAGAGTTTAAAATATATCACTTTAACTCTCAACTACGAATATTATAGCAATAGAGATTGCTATAATAATTAAATAATTATTAAATAATTATGTTAAAGCTCTTAAAGGGTTTAGTAGAAACTTTTAAAGATGGTAAAAAAAAAAAAAGACATTTTTATTTCATTCCCCTCCTTGAAACCTACTAGAAGTAAAAAAAAAATTGAAACACAATATAGAGGGGAAGAAAACCCTCATCTTCAATGAAACAAGGAAATGACACAACTCTAAATTACAAAACAGGAAGCAGGTCTACCAGGCAATGAAGTGAAATGAGGAAAGAGACTGAGTGTATTGAGAACCAAAGCATGCCCTCTCTAACCTTTAGCAGGACACAGACTTCTGTCAGAGGAAGAGCACAGTCCTGAAAGACTGTGATTTGAATAGCAAGATCTGGGCCTGGAGAAGCCTCAGCAAAAGTGGAATGTCTAAGTTGAAGTTGAAGGGGTGGCGGAACTGAAGAAGACACCAGGCTGGCCTGTCGTCTTTACAGCCTTCCGCCTGTTCCCTGAGCCAAGGAGATTGCTGGAGCTAAAGCAGAGTGAGGAAAGGAAACGAGGAGCCAGCAAGCTCGTATCACTCCCCAGCCGTGGATGAAATTTTGCCAGTAACTCATTTACAAGTACTTTGTGTCATGGCAACTACTAGCTGTAAGGAAGGCAGGGAAAACAAATACCTATTATAGCTTCTGTGGTAGAGACAAGCAAAGGAGAAAGGTAGGCAAATCTGTATTTTTTGCCACTATAAAAAGAAAGAAGAATAATCAGAATAGAACCTAGCAATAAAAAAGAACAAACAAGAGGTGAAAAAGAAAATAAATGAACTGGAAAAGGAGAGTATACAGTGCAAAATAAATTACCTAATAAATAAACCAAGAGTTAAGATTTGTTTCTGCATAGTCTTTGAAGTCTTTGAAGTGAGTTGAATAAAGTCCCCCCAAAATTCATGTCTACTTAGAACCTCAGAATGTAACCTAACTAAGAAATAACTCTTTGCAAATTTATTAGTTAAGATGAGATCATATTGGATTAGGGTGGACCCTAAATGCAATGACTGGTATCCTGATAAGAAAGAGGTGAGGACATGCAGAGATATATACAGAAAAGAAGGGCGTGTGACAGTGAAGGCAGAAATTGGAGTGATGTGTCTTCAAGCCAAAGAATGTCATGAATTCCAGGGAGCTACCAGAAGCTTGGAAAGGGCTAAGAAGGATTTTTCTTTAGATCTTCAGAGGGAGCATAGCCCTGCTGACATCTATCTTTCAGACTTCTAGCCTTCAGAACTATAAATCAATAAATTTTTCTTTCAGGCCACCCAATTCATGTTACTTTGTTATGACAGCCCTAAGAAACTAATACAATCTCCAAGAAATTATATACAACACAAATGTGGTGGACACATTCTAGAGTAGTTCCCTTGATTCCTGCTTCTTGGTGCTTATGCCCTTGTATTATCTTTTTCTCCTTCAGTTTAGGCAGGACCTGTAATTTGCTTCTAACCAATAGAATTCAGTAAATGGAATAGGATGTATATAATTATACAAATTACATGGGGGTTAGGGGCATCAACCCCCTGTGCAGTCAAAAATCCACATAAACTTTATTTTTTATTTTTTAAGTTTATTTATTTTGAGAGAGAAAGAAAGAGTGCAAGCATGAGTGGGGGAGGGGCAGAGAGAGAGGAAGAGAGAGAATCTCAAGCAGGCTCCACACTGTCAGCACAGAGCCCCATCTGCAGCTTGAACTCAAGAACTGTGAGATCATGACCTGAGCCAAAATCAAGAGTTAGACGCTTAAGACTGAGCCACTCAGGCACCCCCGCTCTGATTTGTGAATCATTTTATAAAGCCAATTTAATAAAGCCAATCCACATTTACTGGATTGAATCTTGTTATTTAACAAGAGTGATAATTCACTGTATTCCTGGGACTATGCTGAGCAATAATTCACTACCATGTTGTGGGACACCGAGGACAGGGTGTTTATCCTTTAAAATGTCTATTCCTTCTGTACATATTTGTTCATCTCAAAAATAAAGGCCAATTTTCAGATTTCTAAGAAAAAAAAAGAAAAGAAAAAAATTAGACTGATTATACAATGTAATGAAATCAAATGTAAAATGATATAGCAATATAACAATCTGCCATACAAAAAAGATATCGTATAAGTTTAAGGAAGAAAATAGATATGAAGAAGAAAATAAAACAAGTGTAGTTAAATAAATAACAAAAAAAGAATTACAGCATTTTCTGGACATGAAGACCAGAATTTGCAGATTGAAAGAGCAAACTTTATCCAAGGGGGAAAAAAAACTGATACGAAATGAGTACTCCAAAAAGTATCCTGGTACCAAAAATATCCAAATTGTTAAATTTTAAGAATAAAGATAGAACTGTATGGCAATTCTGTGCAGAAAAGCAAGTGGCATTCAAGGTGGGAAAAAAAAAAGTCAGGCTCTCTTTGGATTTCCCCATAGTAGTATTTGAATGCCAGAAACAGGAATGATGTGTATAAATTTCTGAGGGAGAGAAAGTGGCTGTAAAATTTATCCCTCAACTGGTTGTCCTTCAAGTATAAAGAGAAAGACACACATTCTCAAAAGTATAGAAACTCAGGAGATACGTTGCCCATAGGCCTTTTTGAAAAAAAGTAGGTCAATGAATTTAGTCAACTAAGTGGTGTACAGAATCATAGAACTCAAGAAAAAATAAATTGAGGTAAAAAGACTGATAATGAACATTGAATTCCTTTAAGTATAAAGCCACAATTTAGAAGGGTCAAGAATTTTGATTGCAGAATAAAAGGTAAATGTTATCAATCTTGACATTACATAATTAAAAATATGAGAAATGCAAATCTGGGATAGGGTCATGGAAAAAGATGTAAGTACATAAACCTCTCCTTCTTCCAAACAAAAAGGCCACAATTGTGTAAAGTCACATGTGGCTTCCAAAGTCATGACTCCAACTTCCTAACAGCTTTATTGACTGAAGAGTAAAGTTTTAAAACCTTATTATTAAGTTTTTAAAGAGACATTGACTTCAAGTTCACCAATTCCTCCAGCTTCACTTCAGTTTCTCCTTTCATTCAATTACATTTCAATTGAATAATTTATCAAAAACAATCCTTTAATCCCCATTTTGATTCTATTTGCATTATTGAATATAGAAAAGTGAAATAACCTAATCAAAGTTTAGTAATGGCTATTTTTAAGCTACAGGACTTGGGATAAATTTTGGCTATCTCCTTTGTACTTTTGTGAATTGCTTATTTAGATTTTCAAAATGAGAAATGTATACATTTTTATAAAACTGATTTTTCTTACAAATAAGTCTTGTTAATTACTAATAAAATTAAAAGCATAATGTATATACCTAACAAAATGAAAGAGAATATTCAATAAATTCATAATTATATAAATGTCTACATCCAAAATTCAACTATATGCTATTTATAAAAATATGTGGAACAAAATGATTTAATAAGCCTATAGATTATTGTGCAAGAAAACTTCAGGAAAATGCAAGCAAAAAGAAAGCAAAATTGCTATAAGAAATGAATGCATTTCAGAAAAAAAAAACGCCACCTACATTAAACCAGTTTTACAAACAATAAAGGAGACGATTCATCAATGTCACTTCATGAAATACCATGTGTATTGTAATGTATTAACTAAAATCTATTTGAATAAAATAAGTTATCAGAAATACAAATGAGAAAATTTAACGTAGAGTAGGCCAAAAAATAAAATAATTTAAAATAAACAAAATGTAAATAAAATCAGTTTGTACCCTATAAACAAAGAATATGACTTTTCAGTGCCCAAGACTATCTATGAAATCTGATTATATATTGAGTGAAAAAAATACAATGATTTCTGAAAGAAGGCCATATTCCCTGACCAAAATGCAATAAAATCAGATAAATAAAAAGTGACAATAAGAACAACAACCAAAGCAAGACTATCCAATCCCTTGGAAATAATGTTTTGCTAAAGAATCATTGGTTAAAAAAAGAAATGAAACCTGAAATTATATACCAGTTAGATATTCACAACAACAATGCTGCGTATCAAAATATGGGTTGGACCCAAAGCCATTCTCAATGAAAAATGCAGTGTTCAGGTTTTTATTTAAATTCCAATGTATTTACTCTTTAAGAAGATAAGGAATATAGGCGGAAAAAAGGTAAACAGGAAGGTAGGAAGAAAAGGAAATCTAAGAACCAAGAAAAATAACAATAGACAGCTATAGAGAGAAATGGAACAAATAAATATAAATCAGGTATTAATGAATTAGAAAATGATAGAACTATTAGAAATACTTAGCTTTAGGGAACAGAAACTATTTAAATTACTTTCAATAGAAATGAATTTAGTACAGTGAATCTGACACAATTAGAAGGGCTGGAAAAATCAAGCTTTGGCTTAAGCCTTCAGGAATTGCTGGAAAAGATTTCTGAACTGCACTGCCAGTTTCAACCTTGTTATATTAAGAAGATGGAAATTTAAGAGGCTATAGCTGGAATGGTTGAATTCAAGAACACAGTATCAAAGATTTTATACAGGAAACTGAAATCTTGGATCAGAATCTACCACTGTTGCAATTTCCTCTTGCTGCTCACATGGCAGCAGCTGGATTAGATACAGTCTATTTTGCATCCAGACCCTGTCTCAAATGGGCCTGGAAAATGTAGTTTTAGGTTTCCAGATGCTTCAGTACAAAAAATGACATTCAAAGCAGGCTGGAATGAATGCTTAGTACTAATTACCTACATCTACCATTATAACTAATATTTCCTGAGCAGTAATGCCAGGCATTGTTTTAAGCATTTTACATGTATTAACTGATTTAATCTGCATACTATCCCTATAGTTTTGGTACACTTATTAACCTCTAGTTTATAGGCAAAAAACATGCTTATAGAGATCAAGTAACTATGCCAAGTGTCCTGATAAAGGGTTGAGTCAGGATTCAAATACAGTCTCTGACCCTAGTACTTGCACCCCAAACTTTATATTCAATACATTCAATGTGGTTTTTTTCCCTTTTTAAAATACCAATAAAAATTTAAAATTCCCATCAAAGTTGGTGGAGAAAAGAGCAAAAAACAAATACACACTACTGGGAATTAGGGGTTCTACAGCTGAGACAAAGGACATGACAAATTCTATCTGATAGTATTAAATTAATAAATCTTAATGAAATGGATATCTCTAAGAAAATATAGTAATCCAAAACTGAAGCAAAAATAAATTTGGAAATGTGAGTGTATCAATAGGCATGGTAAAAAATAGCCACCTCCCCTAAAGTATAAGACCCAGACAGTTTTGTAAGCAACAGCAAAAAAAACCCCAGGGATTTTTAAACCATTTTCATACCAGTTTCTATACCATTGTGCTATTTATAAAATTTCTGAGCCACATTATCAAGTATAGTGAAAATGTCACATTGCTTTTCTATAGTTCAACTTAATCACATTAAAAATAACCACGTTATTTCAGAGCCTCTATTACAGCAGGAAAATAGTATTTTCATAGACATAATTTTCCCTATTGTTTTCTCCCTTTGTCTTGCTCTCCCTGGGACAGCATTTACTCAAAGCATTTATTCAAAGGGCTTAAGTATAGTCTCCTCGAGTGATGGTGTGAGCTCTCTGCAGCTCCTGGCTGGCCTCTGCCTGAGGGTTCAACTCCCAGTTATAGCTGCCTTTCCTGAGTGTCATCTGCTGAGTCCTGGTTGACCTTATCTGGTTGATTTTATCTGGTTTCCAATCATGTGATTCCATTATTGTCTACTGCCCAAGTACCTCTCTTACTTCTCTAGTAAGACTTCTCTAGTCTTCATAGGTTTCAAACCAGCAGGAATAAAAAACAGTTGGCTGCTCTATCATTCCTTCTTAGGACACAAAGTGGCTCTCCATGAGTCTGTCTCACTCCAAACTCTTAGATGTTGAGCAGAGATTTTACCTGGCTATTCCATACTGTGTAAGGTTGAGGGACACTTCTGGGTTTGGTTTCCTATAGGTGCAACCAGACCTGAAACTGAGCACAGGTCTTTTCTAGTTTCAGATCCCCAGTATTTCCTGAGAGATCCCCACCCTCCCCTCTTTCCTTTAGGAGCTAATGGGTCAGAGTGGGGACCCACATGGAAAGGCGAGGGGAGCACTTGGCTTTTTCTTAGAGATTATACCCAGTGTCCACGCCTTGCTTCCTCTCCATCTCTATAGAGGATGGAGAGAAGACAGGAGAGACCATCCTGATAGAAACTAAATTATTTAGAAACTTGGAGTCAGGAATGTGGCAGTCAGGAGACTCACTGTGGTTATTTACATGTCCTGTCAAAATATTTCTTTCTTAAACCTAGGCTGAACCTTTGATGTTCAAAACTAAGAACCTGATGCTTTTGTTTCTCTGCTTTCACTATGATAGGAAATTTAAAAAGTAAAAGAGCTTGCTGAACTCTAAGTTGACTGTAAGTTCAGTGTACACTTTCCTCAAAAAGTTACCACCCAGTAACTTAACTTGCAGTTTAAGTACCCAGTCTCCTCTCTCTCTCTCGACTCTCTCTCTCTCTAGGCATGGTTGCAAAAAATGCTCAACCTCTCTGTCATGTACTGTACCTCTATTTCTTATACCCAATCCCTGGATCCTTATCTATTATCCTCATCAAGGCATACTCAGTCTAAAATGGAGATAAGCCTGTTGCTAACAGTTAGAAAGTAAAATAAAGTATATTAAGCTTTCACAAAATGAACTTGAAACTGGGGAAAGATAATTGTGCTTCACTGAAAGATTTTTGTAGTTGTTGTTTTCTCAGGTAAACATGAGGTTTATTCCCTGGGGCTCACAGATTTATAGTTCTTTGTGTATATGATAGGCTTAGTGGGATCTCCCACAACAGCTCCAGATGCAGAATTACTTACTTGGTTGAGACGGAAACACATAGCAACTCTATCGCTTGCCCAAGATTCCTTACCTGTTTTCAGAATTGGTTGGCCACTCTCCTCCCCTTCCACCTCTCCCATCCCCCTGCCAGCTGGTCCTATATTCTTCCCTCTCATTCTGATATCAGAAGTCTCTGCTCTGACCGCATTAACCCCCGGCACAGATCTCACTGTCTAGCTCTTGACTCTCAACAGAGCTCGCCTTCTCCATGCCCACTCCACTTTGTCTCAGCTTCCTTTATCGCTTCTATGAGGGCACTGAAAAAACATTTGCTCCTACTCTGCCTCTGCTTCACCTCTCTTATCTTTTCGCAATCTCCTCTTTTGTTATCATTCCCAACATATTGCACTTACTCTCTAAATATTTGTTGATTGATTGGTTGGTTCTGCATAATACAAAAGGGTTACTGACTCTATTTAAAAAATAATGAGAATTGTGACTTCCCCCAAGCATGAGTAGGGAATAGATAAACTCCTGTATGACAAATTGGGAAAATAAACACTTTATCTTAGTAGATTGTTTCCACTCAGATGCGAATGAAACAAGTGATGAATCACCACCATCAACTAAATTAGAAACACTGCTTAGGTTGATAATAATCATTATTATATTTACTACCAATTTTTGTTGTTTTTTAAAATTACTATCTTGGTCAAAGGGAGTATGGAAAATGCCCATCAGATCAATAATGTGTTTTTTCAACCTTACCCAGCCTCCTGACAGTGGTTGCAGACACATTAAATGCTGGTTAGTGTGGGACTCCATCAGGGGATAAGGGATCAACATCAGCATAAAGATCAGCACTTCTATTAGAGCCACACTATCTTGTATCCCACTTCTGTTCCATTAACAGTCCATGGGTTCCACAGTGTTTGATATGTAAAGATCTGGGTTTGGTATTCATTTTAACTCATTTGATATTTTTTTTAAATGCTTATTTATTCTGGAGAGAGAGAGAGAGAGAATGCACATGTGTGCACATGTGCAAGTGGAGAAGGCGCAGAGAGAGAGAGAGGGAGACAGAATCCAAAGCAGGCTCCAGGCTCCAAGCTATCAGCACAGAGCCTGACACGGGGCTCAAACTCATGAACTGAGAAATCATGACCTGAGCTGAAGTCGATGCTTAACTGCTTAACCAACTGAGCCACCCAGGCATCCCTTTATTTGATTTTTCTTAGTGATGGTAGACTAGTTTCACTCATTCCCTTCTGAACTGTATTCCCAATACTTACCGTGGTTTCATGGTTTCAAAAGACTGAGTCATTCCTCTCAAAATTTAGAAATATAATAATATAGATTGAGTAGCTGTGGCATGTGAGCATCGTTCCTTTTGTTTATGCCTCTATTATAGGATTATTACATTAATCGTTTTTCTGTCTTTTTAACTTACTGGATTAAAATGTCAGGGGACCATGGCTTGTTCACTTCTATTTATATAGAGTCTGGAACATTGGTGATGCTTATTATATATCTAATTAATAAATAAATGAGTGGCTATAAATGAAAGAGTCGGGAACAGAGAAGAAGAAAAGGCATTTGTATTGGTTATGATGTGACAAAACAGAAAGAGGCAGAAAAAAGCAAAGGATATCTAGGATAAATAAAGGATAAAGACATTTCCCTACCTTGGTTGAACGTTGTAATATGTGTGCTGGGAATGGCTGAACGTGATCAAATCTGAATCCTAGAACGAATGCCACATTTAGGAGCGTGGGTCTTCATTTTATAGAGAGTAAGAAGATTGAACTATTTATAACAGAAAAACATCATGGGGGAACAATGTTTTAGGAGGAAGATTAATCTATCTGCAGAATTCAGGAAGGACTAAATTCGAGAAGGATTGGAGGTTGGAAGATGAGGCCTCAGTATAAAGGAAAGTAAGGCCTAAGTTAGAATGTTAGGACCAGAGTAGCAAGGTAGGGATGATGGAATAAATGTTTCAAAGGAAGAGTCATCAAAATTTTTGTTATGTTTGTGTTTGGAGAGCAAAGAACTATATGAAAGATGACTTTCAACTTCAGAGTCAGGGTAACCAAAACACTGTTAGTTCCAATGCCAATAAAATAGGAACCTGGTGCCATGTTGGGATGGGGAAGGCATTGGAAATACATATTAGATATTTTACTTTTAAGGGGACTGAGAAATGCATGTATATAAATATCTTACACAAAATTTAAGATGAGGGACTAAAATTCTGTGGAGAAAATTGGACCGAAAATAAACATTTGGTAGTAATCTATAAAAAAGTGATAGCTGATTTTTAGAGAATGGAAAAAATCTCCAAGAGAGATGATAAGAGACCAGTAGTAATAAAAATTAAACTTTGGGATTATCTATATTAAATATGGTCATTTGTGGACAATGTATATGGAAAAATAAGATTATCAAAATTGTTGTTTACAATTATTTCTCACATTACCAGACAACTTAATTTGATTGTAATCTCTTTAAATAAATGCCTTAAAGTAACTGAAGCTGAATTCAAGGAACTAAGGATGACTAAAGGAACTCCATCCACCCTCACAGTTTTAAAAGTGGGATATATTTAAAATCACAGAATTAATTAATTAATTAATATTTTATTTATTTATTTTATATTTATTTAGGATTATATGTGAATTTACTTATCATTTTGTTCTACTCCTATACATATTTTATATGAATAAAACAATAAATTTCTTTAAGTACTTTATTATTTGTCATTTTTTGGCATTCCATGATATTACAATATCAGAGTACACCCACCCTTCCTGCCCTCCCTAGTTTGTTGTGATAATAGGACATCTTAATGTCAAATTTCTAAAAAGTCTTAGAAGCAGTTAAGCTTTTATCCAAATAACATTATGCAGATTGTCTTACATAGATCTTTTATTCATCTTATGTCTCAATACCCTGCAGGCTTATAACACCCATGAAATGTTATTAGGATTAACCAATAGTTATACAGTGTTTTATAATGTACTTTGTACATAATACTCAATTTGATGTTCGTAGTAAATCTGTCAGCATGGCATTATTATTATAATTACCATCTTACAGATTAATGAAATGAAGCTCAGAGAAGTTAAGTAACTTTCATAAGTTTTTTTTTTCTATTTTCTTTTTACTCCAAGGGTTCATGAGCTCCCCAATGGTCTCTAAACAATGGAATCAAGGAGTGCACAAAAAATCCACTAGATGTGAGAAATAATGATCAATTCTATATTTTAAATCTAAAAATAAGATACAAGTTAAATTTTGCTGACATTATTAAATAGACTGATCTGTGCATGCAAAATAGTTGGTAGGTCAGATGGCCATGCTCTCTGACACTCCAAAGGTTTCCGGAGAGAGGTGGGGGAGCTCCATATGCAAGTGACTTCACAGGGGCTCCTCTCTGGTTTGCTCTCAGTGTATCATGTCACAGAGCTGCTTGCATGTGCCCAGGTGAGAGGATTTATAGAGTAGATGACTCATTTTTAACTAAACTCATTCCCACAAAAGGTACAAATGATATACAGAGATTCTTATAAAAAATGAACATTGGAATAAATATTAACAATGCTTAAGCAAGTGAATTACAAAATGGCAGAACTGCCACTTTCTTTACTCATAATATAAGATCTTTATCAGTCATATTATAAGATAAAATAATCTGAAGAGCAGTTGCCAAAAAAAATATTTTTGACAATCAAGGATACTATTTGGAATACAGATTTACATTCACTGTCATTATTCATGGATATCACATGAAATATATATTTTCCCTTGAGATGTTGGTTAGTGACTAGTAAGCCACTTTAACACTAAGTACCTAACATGAAAACCAATCTTATGTTTGAAATCAAAATCAAACTCAATCCAGCATTTTACAAAATTTTGCTAAAAACTAATGAAACTTTTGAGAGCTTTCTTTAAAATTCCTTATTCAGTTGCAAAGGCAGCAAGACACACTTGCTCCAAGTTTCCCTGTTTGAGGGATAATCTAGACGTTGGCTTCCATCAAAGTTTGATTTCTCCCTCTACCCCACTCCATTTCCTTTTTCTTTTCATTATAGACCTTGGTCCCTGAAAAACATCTTGTCCCCAAACTCAGAAATATCTGCTTTCTGAGAACCTAACCTGTAACATGTATCACTTAGTAAAACCCTCTATGCACACCTAAAAATTTGGAAACAAATTTTCTTAACAAGTTTAAAATTTTTTTAAACCAATCTTTAAAATGGCTTTGAAAATATTTACAAAAAATATAAAATATAACTTTTGATGAGCTTATAGGATTTTAGTGATCAAAATCAGGGAAGATCAAATTTTACTCTTCAAATTTCAACAAAATCTTTACTTATTTAGTAGATTGAAGTGAATTCTTTTAATAACCAGAATTAATGTGAACTTTCTGGATTAAGGTTTATATATTTTTATGTGGTGTATTTTTCAGCCAAAAACCTATTAATTCCAATTATCAGAATAAAATGAACATTGTCAAATTGGTGTATTACAAAGAATTAAAACAATGTCTTAAGGAATAATAAAATATTCACATTATTCTCTCTAAAAACATCCATCTCAGTGAAACAATTATTACTTGAGAGCAAGAAGGTCTTACATGCTCAATAAATAAAAATTATGTTTTATCTTTTCAATATATTTTGTTTATATGTATATATAACTCATAAATATGTTGGGGTACTTAAAATTTTTTCACTGATATGGATGCAACATTAAAAGTTTTGGTCATAATTTCAGCATGCCATGCACTGTCTTTGGTATTCAAAGAAAAGAGACCTGTGACAAAGACCTAGATAAGCAAAGGAAACATGAGAGGAGAACAGAGAGAAGTTTATATTTAGGCAACCGGGACACATTCCCTTATCCTGGAAAAGCAAAAATTAATATCACAGAAAGCTATACTCTCAGAAGGTTTTATTTGTCTACCAATAATGTATTTCCACATCCTGGAACTCAGCCAATATTCTAGATTAAGAGTGTGATAGTTGGGGCTCAGTCGGCTAAGCCTCAGACTTTGGCTCAGGTCCTGATCTCATGGTTAGTGGGTTTGTGGGTTTGAGCCCTGCATCGGGCTCTGCTCTGCACTGACAGTGCAAAGCCTGCTTGGGATTCTCTCTCTCTCTCTCTCTCTCTCTTCCTCTCCCCTACTCTCAAAATAAATAAATTAATAAAAAAAAAAAGAGGGCGATAGGTAATTTTACATGTCAACTTGACTGGTCCACAGGATGCCAAGATGTTTGGTCAAACATTATCTGGGTGTGTTCATAAGGGTATTTCTGACTGAGGTTAACATTTGCATCAGTAGACTGAGAAGCCAATTGCCCTCCCTAATGTGGGTGGACTTTATCCAATCCATTGACGACCTGATAGAACAAAAAGGTTGAGTAGGAATTTTGACTTTTTGAGCTGCAACACTGGTCTTCTCTCAGACTAAGACATACACCATCAGCTTTCCTGGGTTATAGCTTGCTGACTACAGATCTTGGAACTTCTTAGCCTCCCTAATTACATAATCAAATTCCTTATAATTGTCTGTCTGTCTATAACTGAAGTGCAAGGGTTCAAGAGCACCTGACTACAGGGATCCCAAACAGACCAGAACCTTCCACTTGCCACTAACAAAATCCAAAAGCAGAGAGACGAGTATGGTGAAACAAGAAAGGAATTTATTTCAGTGAAGCCAATACTGGGAAGACAACAGACTAGCCTCTCAAAGACCATCTACAAAGTGCTGAAAATACAGGTTTATATAAGGAAAATGTGGGACAAAGGTTGGTGGGTATGTGCAGGTGGGAAGTAAAGGTCAGGTGGATCATTGTCTTGGAGTCTGTCACCTGGGGCTTACTGGCTCAGGGCAGTCCTTATTGCTGAAGGGGATAGTTTTAGTTCCCATCAGGCAATGGTTTGCCTGCAGAATCTTTTGCCTGAGTCAAGAGATAAGCTGGAAAGATGGATTTAATCAATTAGAAAGTGCAGATTGAGGTCAAAATAGAGGTGATTGAAGTTCGTTTTATGTCTGTCTATCTATCTATCTATCTATCTCTCTGTCTATCTATCTAGAGATACCTATATATAGATATTATATATGTATAATTATACAATTATATATAGATATACCTGTCTATATAATTAGATAGGTAATTCTCTTGCCTTCCTTTCATTACCCTCTTCACAAAACACTTTAACCTCTACCTGATAAGCATAGGGAGGTGGAGGGAATGTTACCAAGTGATGCTGAACTCTTTGGCCTTTGTCCGGAGAGTCTCTAATTCTACATTGTTGGAAGTTTTTGGCATTAAGAAACTTCTAACATCCACCCTATTTTGTGAATAACTGAACTATAGTAAGCATTTTATGACTCATATCAAACTTTAAAAAAACAAGTTTAGGCATCAGGTTAGGAAAAAAGACTATATACTTTTTCTAGTTACCTCAAGACAGAGAGTTAAATAATGAACCACACTTCCATTGTCAGATTGAACAATTATCAATATCTGCCATCCTTGTTTTATCTACTAGTTTATTCATTCTTTTCCTCTTATTTTTTCTGTATTCTGTTTAAGATAAATTCCTGACACTATAAATACTTTTATATGTACAGTAAAAAATAAAAATTTCTTTCTTTCTGACACACACTGCCAAAATCATTTTAAACTCAATTAACATATGTTCATAATATCATTTAATATACAGATCATATTTCAATTTCTCTAATTGCATCCAAACTCCCTTTTCATGTTAGGTTTATCTGATTCGAGATGCACACAGGATTCACACTTGATATATTATTTGCTCTACTTCAACCTAAAAGAGTCTCACCTTTTTTTTTTCAACTTGCCATTGATTTATTGGAGAAACTGGGTCACTTGTCTTGGGTCTTGAGAAATGATCCATTTGTCTAATTGTTTCCCTGTGGTATTGTTTAACTTGTCTTCTAGCTCCTATATTTCTTAAGCTAGAATTTGGTTTGAAAGTTCTAATTAGATTCAGATTCTTTTCTTTTTTTTTTTTTTGCAAGGCTATTTGTGCTGTATGCTCCATATTACATCATACCTGAAGGTAGATGATATATGGCTGTCCAATTTTATTGATACTTAAGTTTGATTCCTAGTTTTTGGTGGTGGTAAATCGACCATCCCATTGTTAAGGTTTCCTAGCAATTTTTCTCCTGATGGATTTTTTTCATTCAATTAATTCATTTATAGTTATTTTCTGAAAATTTTCTCTAAGTAACTTTCTTTTATCAATGAGGACTATTTTAAATAGGTTACACAGAACTCATATGAAACCTTATTTCTTTCTCAATAATTGCCATTTTCATAACAAGTCAGTGCTCTAAATACCTCCAACTATTTCTGATGGGTTCTTGTTAATTTTGTTTTTGGCTATCTCTCTATTGGAATATCATTATCGCTTATGCATTTTTATAAAATTATTTTCAATGAATTTAAATTACTATTTTTATGCTCAAATTATTCCATTGTTGGCCAAGCTGGCTCTTTTGTCCTTTTGACAAAACCCTATTCTATTTTGATGGCTGCTTTGTTTTTTGTCACTACAAGATATCTAAGGCTATACATTTCCTGACCTGGACTGGAATCCAGCCACTTTTATAAGGAGCCCAGTTTCTTTTATTGATGAATGATAGAGCTCATAATCTGTCCCTAGATTTGGTCATTGCTTAGATATTTTCAGTAGACAGAGTTAAATTCTTATTGAAAATTTAATCTCATTACAGAAAATTTTAAACATACCTATAAATAGAGAGAATAGCATAATAAATCCCTCCTACGCCATCTGTCAGTTTCTTTTTTTCAATGTTTTATTTATTTTTGAGAGAGAGAGAGAGAGAGAGAGACAGCATGAGCAGGGGAGGGTCAGAGAGAGAGGGGAGATTCAGAATTTGAAGACAGGCTCCAGGCTCTAAGATAGCTGTCAGCACAGAGCCTGACACGGGACTTGAACCCATGAACCGTGAGATCATGACCTGAGCCAAAGTCGGATGCTTAACCAACTGAGCCACCCAGTCACCCCTCCATCTTCCAGTTTCAACAGATACCTGTGTTTTGCTCATTTTATTTTATCTAGTTCCCAGCTTTCTATAAAAAGCTCTTGAAAATCTAGGATTAGAGGGGCACCTTGGTGGCTCAGTCTGTTAAGCTTCCGACTTTGGCTCAGGTCATGATCTCGTGGTTTGTGAGTTCAAGCTCCGCATCAAGCTCTGTGCTGACAGCTCAGATCCTGGAGCCTGCTTCCGATTCTGTCTCATTCTGTCTCTGCCCCTCCCCTACTTGTGCTCTGTCTCTCTCTGTCTCTTAAAAATAAATAAACGTAAACAAAAATTTTTGAAAATCTAGGATAGAAATATGGACAAGGGACAGAAAGTAACACTCCATAAATGAGAGACCACAAATGGTCAGAAAACTTGGAAAGATATTTGAATTTCACAATAATTCATTTTCAAATGATAAGAAGTAAAGATTTAAAAAAATGATTGCCCATTGTGTTATAGGTCATAGAAAAACAGAATATTCATACAATGCTAAAGGGAATACAAATTGGTGTAAGCTTTCTGTACAGCAATTTAACAAATCATAGAAGAAACCTTAAAAGTGTTCTCTATTCTGTAATAAAGAGACCGTACAATGTATTGATTTAATTAAGAAAGAGGTTTACCTCTTTTTGCTCCATGGAGTCATTCAAGGGCATGGGTCAGCAGGAAGACTGCTACATTAGAAGGCATTGTTGTCATGTGCATGGTAAGTGCTGTATCACCACTACATCCAACTTCCTGGTGGCAGAAAGGGGGGAAGACATGGAAGAGGCATGTCCAATAATGTCAAGACCAAGCCTGACACATGTCACTTCCACTCATATCCTACTGGTGAAAATGTAGCTTTATGGTGAAAATGTAGTTATATACTAATCGGCAGGAAAAGCTGGAGAATGTAGATTTGTTGGGCAGCCATGTAAAAGAAGGGGGAGAAAACAGGTTTTTATGAACACCTAGTAATCTCTGCCATACTTTAGACCCAGTAATTTCATTCTAAAAATTTAACTTTAAAAATTATGACTGTACCTGAAAGTATCACAGCTTTGTGTGTAAATGTAGAAATTGGAATCAACACAAATGCCTAAAACAGTAGATCCTTAAAATAGATAATTATGCATTATTATGAAGGAGTACTCTAGCCCTTAAAAATGATGTACTGAATATTTAATGAAAACAAAAGAAGTTCAATTCCATAGTAGAAATGTTTGAAACTCAAAGCAAATTAAAGACCTAAATGTAAGACTTGAAACCATAAAACTCCTAAAAGGATACATAGGCAGTAATCTCTTGGACATAGCCCTTAACAACACATTAATGGATATGTCTCCTCAGGTGAGGGTACCAAACACAAAAATAAAATATTGGAATTACAGCAAAATAAAAATCTTTATTTTCTGAACAAAACAAAAAGGCAACCCCACTGAATGACAGAAGGTATTTACAAATGATATATCTGATAGGGAGTTACTATCCAAAATATATAGTGAACTTACACAACTCAACAACAAAACAAAACAAAACAACCAAATAATTTCATTATAAAATGGGCAGAGGATCTGAATATATCTTTTTCCAAAGGCGGCACACAGATGGCCAACAGACACATGAAAGATGTTCAACATCACTAATCATCAGGGAAATGCAAATTAAAACCACAGTGAGATATCACCTCATACCAGTCAGAATGACTACTATCCAAAGGACAAAACATAACAAATTTTGGCCAGGATATGAAGAAAGGGAACCCTCATGCATTGTTGCTGGAAAGATTAATTGGTGCAGCCACTGTAGAAAACAGCATGGAGATTCCTCAAAAAAATAAAAACCAAACTACTGTATGTTCTAGCATTTCCACTACTGAATATTTACCCAAAGAAAGTAAAAAACACAAACTTGAAAAGATATATACACCCCTATGTTTATTTAGCATTATTTATAATAGCCAAGATATGGAAGCAATCCAAGTGTTCATCAATACATGAATGGATAAAGAAGGTGTTACACACACACACACACACACACACACACACACACAGGAATATTATTCAGCCATAAAAATGAGATCTTGCCATTTGTGACAACACGAATGGACCTAGTAGGTGCTATGCTAAGTGAAATAAGTCAGAGCAAGACAAATTCCATATGATTTTACTTATATGTGACTCTAAAAAGAAAACAAATGAACAAACAAACAAAAATGCACTCAAACACAGAGAAAAAGCTGGCTGTTGCCAAAGGAGAGGTGGGTAGGGGAATGGGCAAAATAGAGAAAGAGGGTTAAGAGGTATAAACTTCCAGTTGTAAAATAAATAAGACACAGTGATGACGAGTATAGCAGGGGGAATATAGTCAATAATACTGTAATAACATTGTGTTGTGACAGATGGTGAGCACTGAGTGATGTGTAGAATTGTCACAGTACTTTGTACACCTGAAGCTAACGTAATACTGTATGTCAATTATACTTCAATAATTAAAAAGAAGAGAGAAGTGTTAGAGGTACTCATTCAGCTCACAATTATTATATAATTAAATTTTAGTCTCTAAGAGGTAGGCTTAGGTAACCATTTTCATACCAAGTGATACTACTGTAGTAATCACTGGTATTTATTTATTTATTTATTTAATATTTTTTTATTTATTTCTAGGAGAGAGAGAGAGAGACAGCGTGAGCAGGGGAGGGCCAGAGAGAGAGGGAGTCACAGACTGAAACAGGCTCCAGGCTCTGAGCTGGCAGTCAGCACACAGCCCTACGCGGGGCTCGAACCCACGAACCGCGAGATCATGACCTAAGCGAAAGTCGGACGCTTAACCGACTAAGCCACCCAGGCGCCCCAATCACTGGTATTTATAGGAGAAATAATCTCAAATCTGTTTTCTCTCAATATTTTGATCAAAGATGCACAGAGCATAGTCATATTGTTTGGGCAGTGATGTTATAAGATGACATACGGTCTCAGCTGAATGTGTATTTTCATGTTCTGTCCATAAATTCTACTTTTGTTCTAAGATTCTTTGAATATTTTGTTTCTTGCAGTCCAATGATCTAAAAAATATTATATATTTTTACCTAAAAAAGAAAACAAGCAGGTGACATGTACAGTATGATTCCTCTTTTTAAAAAGACAGGTGATAGAAAGAAGTTTATACTACTAACAATAAGAATATCTCTGGGTGGTAGTATTACAGTTGATTTTTCTTTTCTTCTATTAGTCTATATTTTGTGAACTTTTACAAAAAACATGTTTTACTTTTATCTTTAAAAAATATGAATAGCTTTTTCTAAAATTTGACAGAAAATTCTAAAAGTCGGTATTTGGTAACTTCACTATCCTTTGGCACATCAGTCTGTCCCTGCTTCTGGGTTATCTCTCCCATAAGAAGCTCAGACAGAACTTACCAATATAGAGCAGATGAAAAATGGGGGTCCCTGGGTGGCTTAGTTGGTTAAATGTCTGACTTCTGCTCAGGGTCATGATTTCATAGTCTGTGGGTTCCAGCCTCACGTTGGACTCTGCTGACACCTCAGAGCCTGGAGCCTGCTTCGGATTCTGTGTCTCCTTCTCTCTTGGTTGACCCTACCCTGCTCACGCTCTCTCTCTCTCTCTCTCTCTCTCTCAAAAATAATTTAAAAATTTGGGGCACCTGGGTGGCTCAGTCGGTTAAGTGTCCGACTTCGGCTCAGGTCATGATCTCACGGTTCGTGGGTTCACAGCCCCATGTCGGGCCCTGTGCTGCCAGCTCAGAGCCTGGAGCCTGTTTCGGATTCTGTGTCTCCCTCTCTCTCTGACCCTCCCCTGTTCACGCGGTGTCTCTCTCTCTCTCTCAGAAATAAATAAAACATTAAAAAAATAATAATTAAAAAATTAAAAAATAAGAAAAACTACCATATGGGACATTATAAGCTTTGTATTTTATGGACTTATTAAAAACATTAATACATTGAGGATTTGCAAATTTCATGAAAAGAAATTTTTTAACATTTATTCATTTTTAAGAAACAGAGACAGAGTACAAGCAGAGGAGGAACAGAGAGAGGGAGACACAGAATCTGAAGTAGGCTTTAGGCTCTGTGCTGACTGCTCATTGTGGAGCCAAACTTATGGAGCACAAGAGCGTGACCTGAGCCGAAGTTGGACACTTAACCGACTCTGCCACCCAGGTGCCCCAAGTTTTTGTAAATTTTAAACTAATCTGCTTTTATAATGCTTAATGTAAGATAAAGGAATAAGGAGAATTGCAGGGAGATGTGATAGGTATTGAAATTAGATATCAGTGTAGCGTTTGTACCTGTTCAACACACAGAGGGAAAAATTCTCAAACAATGAGACATAATGAGAATGCTTCAAACCTGAATAGCATATGCACAAAACATAGACATTGTTTTGCATAATCTGTATGAACCCTCTAACAAAGACAACAATGATAATTTGAGTCTCTCAACTGAGGTGGCATGCAAAGAAACAGCAAGACAAAAAACCACAATTAGACTGATTAGGATTAAGTTACAGAAAAACCATTTTAAAAATAGCCATAACACTTCACAATTTCAGTGGCAATTCTGCCTCTGATGCAATATAAATCATGTATTAGATTTTCAGCCTCCACCATAAATTCTTTATCAGCACCGCAAATTTAGACTATATAAAAATATCAGCACCATTATCCCAGTTAGCGGCATAACAGCTCTCACAGCTGTGATGTTCTATAAGAGCAGATTGAGAGAATCACCAGAACAAATTAACAATGCAGCTTAATAGAAGACTTTATGAGGGTATAAAATGTATTTCTTAGGGAATAATGATTTGTTTGCAGACTTTCAATTACAGATAGCCCACCTCATCTAAAGTCATCTTCCCTTCCTATTTCCTTTTGGCAATTTCCTTTTCCTTGTTTCCGTCATTTAGGTTTAACACACCAGCATTATCTCTGATTTGTTCCAGTATTATTGTCTACAATAGCAGGCACTGCATAGAGAATGGAAGGGATATAAAGATAATGTATCCCCTCTGCCCTCAAGGGGTTTGTAACATAGATACAAAAAAATTTACAAAAATGTAACTAAGACTTTTAGAAATAATTTGGCTAGAGCATTTAGAAATAATTCATCAACATTCTATAGTTTTTTAGATTTGAAATTTTAGTGTAACTATTGACAATTTATTCTTGTCATGATATAAAGTAATATTCTCTTTAATCTCTTGAAAAAGGTCAAAAATCATTTATTGTATTTTAAGACGAAGTGTGTGACAGTTTAATAAAAAGTTAAAAGTGTATCAGCTTTTTTAATTAAATCAAAGCTGTAATTCAAAGGAGCTTTGGAAAACATGAACTTTTGTCTGATTAGTCACTTTAATTGAGCATCTACAAACACTCATTGTGCTTTAATACTCAAAATGGGCAGCTGTAGAAGTCTGGAGATTACTCCTCAGTACCTATGTCAGATTATTCCTCAAATTTCATAAACCTATGAATGCCAAAGGGCAAGACTCACGATAACCTGACAGCAGACAGGCTGGAGGTCATGCTGCCCTGAAATGCTATCTCCCCGTGGATGTACCGGGCTCTGTGGTGTGGGGGTGGTAACATGGAGGACGTCACCGCCTCTTGACCCAGAAGCTACACCTGGGTAATCAATCAGAGCCTCCTCACTCCCTCCCTTGTCTTTGTAATGTACATTTCTCCCCCGTTCCAGCACCAGGAGCCACTTCAAGAATAGAGTGAAATGAGATAGGAATGCGTTACTGAGAATCTCTGGAGGATACACATGACTGAACCCTAGTAAGGCCTTTATAAACCCTTGTTTCTGGCAGGCTGGTGTGGAGGTCTCACCTGGCTGGCCCCCATAAGACAGACAAACCTCGTGTATAAATGAGTTCCCTTGCTAACGAAACCCGCCATCTACCGACCTGAACGGTCTGTCTCTTTCCTGGGTCTCTCCTGGCCCTCCCGCACCAGCGCCAGGTTAGAATTTCATCTAAGGGACTTCTAAGGTTTTCAAACCAACGTGTGGTAAGACAGCTTTGGATTGTTTCATTTTTTTAAACTGAAGTGTTCAGACAGATATCCTAAATCAGTATCAAATTGGAAGGCGGGAGTTTGGACTTTAATTACATTTGCTCTCATTTCTACACAAAAGTGATGAAGCCTTTTAAGACCCATATTCTCCTCCTTCTTCCCACAGCTTTCTTACCTCAGTCCCTTCATCAAGTACTCCCCTTCTTTGTGTTCTGACCCTTCCCTGAGGAGACTCCCAACTCTCTCCACGTGACAGAAGAATATTGAGGAAATCCCAGCCCCCAGGGCATTTTATACCTCCCATCAGCTTTCCTGTGGCAGGTTTTGGCTGGGAGGGCTTCAGCTGCCCTCCAGTCTCTGGGTCTGAGGGGATAGGAGGAGTCCAGTCTCCTGGTGCAGCACTGAGCTGGTGGGTGCTCTGACTTTGCTTTGGGGTCTCCATCAGCAGTGGCGAAGCTGTTTACTTCCTGAGTTTGCCTATGCACAAACATGCCTCACGTATTTTAATTTTTCTTCTGAAAACCAGTCTATTTTGATTCTTCCTATTAATAGGACTCCAACACTAAGCTTTAGGACATAGTAGTGTCAAAGTCATTAAACAAGGAGGCCCTTAGACCAAAATGGTGTGAATACCTTGGCAGCCTGTGTAAACAAAGCAAAACCTAAGCCAGAGTCAGTGCCTATTCACATCTCAGGGACAAGAAAGTAAAACCCAAGGACAACCAATCACGAACAGCCAACTAGATTTTCCCAAACAGGCAACTGGTTAAGCTCAGCCAATCAAATCATTTCCTTGCTTTGCTTCTCTGCCTCTGCTCTATAAAGGCCTCACCCCAAGCACTTATTGGTGGAGTGACCCTGACCACTTTGCTGCTGAATGCTCAATTTGAATAGAGGTATGTTCAAATACACAATTCAAAATTGTAATGTACCTCAGTTTATCTTTTAACATTAATGTTATTATTATTAATAGTGTGCTATTTAAAAATTTTTTTGTTAATGTTTATTCATTTTTGAGAGGCAGAGAGACAGAGTGTGTGCTGGGGAGGGGCAGAGAGAGAGGGAGACACAGAATCCCAAGCAGGCTCCAGGCTCTGAGCTGTCAACACAGAGCCCTATGTGAGGCTCAAACGTACAAACTGTGAGATAACCTGAGCCACAGTCAGATGCCCAATTGACTGAGCCACCAGGTGTCCCAATAGTGGGCTCTTACTATTGTGTGGAGGAAAGAAGCCCCTGGAAGGGAAAGGTGACGTATTATTTGCATAGGTATTTTATAATGCTGGCTTGTTCAGAAATAATACCAAGGTTTTAAGCCTGGGTTTACTTTTCCTTCTGATAGTAAGCAATGAATTCCATTTCAGTTTGCCCCCAAAATACTAACCTCATGCAACACATATAATAAATTCCCAGAACAGAAGCCAGGGGTTCAAGGCTCTCTTCTTACCACATCTAATTTGCCATCATATCTAGTTAATCCTACTTAATAGCTATCTCTTGACTGTTTTCTTTTTTCCAACCTTTCTTATACTATTGGACGTACAGGATAAATTCTAAACTTTGTAGCACTGAATACAAGGCATTTTATCCTCTGATCCTTGCTTAGCTACTTTGTGGTCTTATTTGTAGCTGCTCCTCATTTGTGGTCATGAAAATGAAGCACTCAGGTTTTCTACTGCAGGAAGCATAATTGACTGATGGCCCTTGAGTTATAGTTTTAAACCTTGTTAAGCAACTAGAGGGCTTACCCTGTTGCATCTGATATTTCTGCTCTGTTCTTAGGGCTTGTAGCTCTTGATTTTTAGACTCCCTGGAGAGTCTCTTCTCTGTTTATATGCTCTGGTTCCTCCCTATCTCTTCAGCTTTGCCTCAGAGTAACTTCATAAAATAAAAGATCATTCATTCTAAAATGATCTACTGTGAAAATCTACTGTGTGCCAGGCACTTGGGACACATTACTAAACAAGATAGAAAAAAAGGAGGGGGGTGTGCCTGGATGGCTCAGTCCATTCGTTAAGGGTCTGACTCATGATTTGGCTCAGGTCACGGTCTCTCAGTTGTGTGATCAAGCCCTGCATAGGGCTCTGTGCTGGGTGTGGAGCCTGCTTGGTATTCTCTCTCTCCCCCTCTCTCTCTGTCAAAATAGATAAATAAACATTAAAAAAAAAAAAAAGAAGACAAAGTCCCGTTTTTGTGGAGCTTAAGTTGTAACCAGGGGAGACAGACAATAAGTAATAAACATAATATATAATCTAAAATGAAGTATGTAAGAAGATGATATGTACTGTGGAATGAAATTGAACAGAGTAAGACACATCCTGAATGTGTATGGGGATGGTGGGTGAGACGGAATTTTCAATAGTTTGCCATATATTCAACCTTCTGCTCAAAACCCTCCAACTGCTCAATGAAGTTCAACATTGGACAATGAGAGCCCACACAATCTGGTTCCTACAATCTCTCTGACCTCATCTCATTATACTGCCCTCCTCCCTCCCTCTATTCGACTACACTGGCCTCCTTGCTCTTTCTAGAATAGTCCAAGCATGCACATCTAACTCTGGCTAGACCAAGCTTTCCCAGATATTCACCCAGATATTCTTTATCATGTTAGGGATTCTCAAATGCCACTTTCTTAGTGAGGCTGTTTACAACCACTTTATTTTAGATTGCTTTTTGATCCCCTATAGCCTTTCTCCCATCTCTTTAATCTGATTTCTTCTTCTCAGTTGTATGTATATGTCGTATACCATGTAAGGGATATATTTACTCTCTGTCTCTCCCTTGCTCGAATATAAGCCCCATGAAGGTAGTGTTCTATTGTGCCTGGAACTTAATAAGTATTCAATAAAATATTGGTTGAAAAAGAGTCTGAACCTGGATGAAAATGGTGAAAGATGGTGGCAGATGGGTCCTTTTCATGTGCAACTTGAGACCTAGAGGATAAAGTTATCTTAGATAGTCTCCTTAGATTCATGTGTATTTGATCACTTTCTGTAGCCTGGAGAAATTTGTTACCATGTGATAACTATAAAGAGCTTGGGTAGCTTTGATCATTGTGATATCTCCATACTCCAGTCTGCTGCATCTCAGGAGCCAGCTTGTTGTGATTTGCTAGGAGATAACAGAATATACATTTAAAAATCTAGGAAGATATTTTTTCTTGACCTTAGTTGCTAATTTCTCTCTCAAGTTAAGATTACTAGTGTTGGAGTTATATGTGTACTTGCACATGATGATTTTACCATTTTCCATTAGCTATAAAATTTTGGCATTGGAATTCACCAGAGCAGAGAGATAGAAATTTACATACTTTAGAATCTCAATTGTAATTGCTACTTTCTCCCCCAAAGTAGGGTTACTACTGAACCTGAAGTTATGTTTATTATTTAGATTTTTGCCATTTCTCTACTAACTACCGACGTTTGGTTTTGAAACGTATCACAGCAGAAAGATGGACATTGGTACACTACAGTATCTCAGCTGTAATCAGCTGAACACTGCTGCAAGCCATGACTTCCAAATGTTGGGAACAGATGCTATGTGCTGATTTCGATTCCTCTTATCTCCTGTAGAGAAGATTAGGTTATTATGTAGGACAAGTAGGTCATCCTTTTGGGCATAAAATAGGATGGATTGCTTTTTCATGAACATAATAAAGGCTTATGCAAGACATGGTTGGCATGATTTGATGCTATACTTATGAAGTTTTAGACTATTTTAAAATTCTACCGTTCCTGTCAGACTGTATTTTAAATATCATTATATAAGATGCATAGCTCACATTTTGCTTTTTCCTTGACTTCTACCTTAGCCAGTCTATCTCCTAAATTAGGAATTTTGAAGATATTGTTTAGTAACTCTGATCCTCTGATCTGTTTCGCCTTTATTTGCTGGCTTCCTAATGATTTTCTTTCTTTAGTTGTAGGTCCCTGGAATTTTCTAAGTGAATACTATTAATTCAGGTCTGTAAATTCTCTGGGAACTGGGTTTTTAAAAAATGTTTTTAAATGCTTATTTATTTTTGAGAGAAAGAGAAAGACAGATAAAGAGATAGAGTGTGAGTGGGGGAGGGACACACACACACACACACACACACACACACACACACAGAATCTGAAGCAGGCTCCAGGCTCCGAGCTTTCAGCACAGAGCCCTATGCAGGGTTCCAATTCACAAACCATGAGATCATGACCTGAGCCAAAGTTGGACGGTTAACCAACTGAACCACCCAGGCACCTCTGGGAACTGGTTATTAATATCAAAATGCATCTTTTTGGTGTTCAAGCCTTTTAATAATAACACATCATTGTTATGCTTAGTGCATTCCCTATATTGTTTACATCAAAATGACTCTCTTTTAATTAGTTTACCTGACAATATATTTGTTTGAATTTTCTTTACTATTCCATCTGGATGGGCTAATTTAAAAAGGTAAATCTACATCTTCACTGTTGAAACTAATATTAACAAATCTGAGCACAACAACAGATAACAAAAGGTGAATATATGAATTCAACTGAGTTGAAGCATTAGTTATCGGGATGTTCAAGTTAAATCTAAGCATCAGTATTGATAAGGGTCAGTCTCTCTATAGCTGTTTTTCTGGCTTTTTTTATATTGTAACTTAAAAATACACATTGGAGGACATTGGAGGACAGGAAAGACTTATTAGCTTTGCTATATTAAGTTGCTAGAAGTTTATGCATGTGAGGGAAAGAGCTTTCCAGTGGAAAGCTTGATATTCGTGAGAGATGGCATTCATCATTCATAGAGTCAACAAATATTTTATAAGAAAATGACATGCTAGGTAATGGCAGTAACTAATAATACAAGAAATAGAATCTTGTCTGTTTTTAGCTAATAGGTGAAGGCAACAGAGGAACATATAAATACATGACAATTCTGGTAGCAAAAAGTCCTGTAAAAAACACGAGGGAGAATAGTACAGAGAGTGACTGAGATAACTTTGATGGAGTTCCAGAAAAAGTTTCTGGAGAAAATGGCATTAAAGCAAACATTAAAAAATAAGGAAAACAAGGGCTGCAAAAATCCAAGAAAGTAATGGTATAGCTGGATTAAAGCAGTGAATGGTACAAAATCAGGTTGGAAAGAAAGATAAGCAAGAAGCAGATCATGGGTGGCCTTGTGGGCCTTAGCAAGGAATTTGTCTTTTATTCTAATTGTGAGTGAAGGCTACTGAGGAGTATGAGGGGAGAGATACAATCTAATGAATTCTAAAAAGATTGCTCTAGTTTCAGTAGGGTAAGTAGAGACAGGAGTAGTGTGGATGCTTTGGAAACTAATTTTTCTATATCATGAGTGGAAAGCAGGCAGTAGCATGGGGAAAATAAGAATCACTATACCTTTTTACATACTCAAAAATCTGGAAATGGTTGATTTAGCTAGGACTTGTTGCTGTATTCAACCAAATTGGGTTTATGTTAAACACACACATTATATTTTATAGATGTCTAGAATGCGTATTAGTACGACTCTTTTCGATGGCTTCACCCATTTTTCTTTTTTTTTAAGTTTTTTTTTTTTTTGAGAGAGTCAGAGACAGCATGAGTGAGGGAGGGGCAGAGAGTGAGGGGGAGAAAGAGAGAGAGAGAGAGAGAGAGACACAAGCAGGCTTTGAGCTGCCAGTGTAGTGCCTCCTGGAGAGGGTGAGGGGTGAAATCACAAAACTGTGAGATCATGACCTAAGCCAAATCAAGAGTCAGAAACTTAACCCACTGAGCCACCCAGGTGCCCTTCACCCATTTTTCTACTCTCTTGTCTGCCCTCTCCTTCTTGAGGTTTCTTGTTTCCTGAATCTCAGGAGAAGACATTTCCCTTGTTAAGGAGTTCTCTCTCTTTAAACCTTCTGTCAAATTTCTGTTATGTAGATTAAATCTTCTAAATGAGAACAGGTAAAGATGAAAGTGAGAAATGAAATGTAATGCATTAAGTCAAATGTTAAAGAAAAGCCTTGTTAAGGAAAAAACGAAGCTGGAGCATAAAAGCAGATTTGATTCAGAAACCATTGTGATAGGGAAAAAAGATCTTGGTGTGCAACTGGGCTCNGGGGGGGGGGGGGGGGTGTGTGTATATAGAAAATTACTAAGAGGAAACATCAGGGAGGATTCTTGCTAAGTGGACTTGCTAGGATTCTTGATGACCTGGGCAATCCGGGCCCAACAAGTGTGGATACTGAAGTTCAAGATTGAAGCCTAGTTGAGAAGAGGGCTTAGGGGAGCCTAACTAAAGTTTGGTTAAGGAGACAGTCTGTCAACCAGGAAGAAATAATTACCTATGTATTTGCTACCTCTTCGCTGCTAACATGAACAGGAAGGATTAATCTTGTATAGACTGCAGGGTCCAGGGAATGATTTTTATTCAGAAGCAATAGTGTTAAGCAATCTTAAGGGCAGTCTTAAGCCAAAAATAATATGTGATAGGAAAACCACATGCATTTTTTTGAAGGATGTATAAAAGGGAGAACCAATAAACTGGTTATATCTTCATTACCTCAATGACTTGGGAAGCAGTGGATAAGTATTTTTAGAGCCACTAAGGACTGTACTTTATTCTAGAAAATAAATTACAGTGCTTGCTGCATTCATGACCTGTATGCTGCTCTGCATATATCCCTCACTTCCATACTCCCAACTTGTAAGAAAAAGATGAATCAAACGGCCACATTTTATATTATTTGACTCTGCTACTTTGGCTATTGGTATTGGATTAGGAGCACTTGATTTAGTGGCAGTCAATGCATAGATCTGTCTGTAACCTATGACATACATGACTTACCATGAAATGATGATTTGGGCCAATCACATTCTCACTCCCATTTACATGAATTGTGAAAAGAAAAAACAGGCCATTAATATTAGGTTTGAGGGGTGCCTGGGTGTCTCAGTTGGTTAAGCATCCGACTTCAGCTCAGGTCATGATCCCATGGCTCATAAGTTCAAGCCCCATGTTGGGCTCTGTGCTGACAGCTCAGGGCCTGAAGCCTGCTTTGCATTCTGTGTCTCCTTCTCTCTCTGCCTCTCCCCTGCTCATGTGCTGTCTCTCTCTTTCTTTCTCAAACATAAATAAACATTAAAAAATATATATTGGGTTTGAAGCTGAAGATGCATAGAGAGAAACCCTTGAGACAAATTTGTGGCCACGTATAGGAGATTAGATTTAAGTCTATGAAAGGCCAGGACAATCCAAGTTATAAGCTGAAGCTGTGGGGAGGTGGGGGTCATGGGAATTCTAGAATACAGGAAAAAAAAAAAAAACTAGGCTAGTTGATGTAGTAAATTAAAGATAGCTATAAATTCTTTGACACTTTGTCCTATGTAAAGGTGAGGCCTATATCTCCTCCCTTTTAATCTGGGTGGAATTTTTTTTTTATTACTTGATCAATAAAATACAGTGGAAGTGACTCTGTGCTGTTTTGGAATCTCAAGAGATTGTTAGCATCCAATTTCTGTCTCTTTGAATACTTGCTCTAGGAAACTAGCCAACATGTTATGCCACTAAGAAGGCTCAGAGAGAAGCCCATGTGGAGAGCTAAGACCCCTCTCTTCTCAATAACCTAAGATGGGCTCCCAGCCAACAGCAGCACCAATATACCACTCATGTGAGTAACTCATTAGAGTGGATCCTCTAGGTACAATTGAGTGGCCCCCACTGACATCATTTGGAAAGGAGATAGTGCCATCTTCATTCAGCCCTGCCCAGATTGTAGGTTCACGAGCAAAATAAATGACTAATATTGGTGTTTTTATTTTTAATTGTGGTGAAATACACATAATATAAAATTTATCATCTTAACCATTTTTAGCTGCACAGTTCAGTGTCATTAAATATATTCACATTATTGTTGTACCACCATCACCATGCATCTCCAGAACTCTTCTCATCGTGCAGGACTGAAACTCTATCCCCATTGAACAACTCCCCAGTCTCTCCCCTGATGCCTGGCAACCTGAAATACTTTATGTGTCTATGATTTGACTACTCTAAATACCTCATATAAGTGGAATAATTCAAGATAGATTAGGTGATTGATTTTCTTTTTTTGATGACTGGCTTATTTTACTTAGCATCGTGTTGTCGTCCTTAGCATAACATCCTGTAGTATCAGAATTTCCTTTCTTTTTCTTTTTAAGGCTGAATAATATTTCATTGTGTGTATATATCACATTGTGTTTATATACCACACTCATCTGTCAGTAGATAATTGATTGCTTCCAGCTTTTGGTTATTGTGAATAATGCTGCTATGAATATGGATATACAAAAGCCTGTTTGAACCCCTGCTTTCAATTATTTTGGATGTATAATTAGAAATAGAATTGTTCACTGTCATTTGTGTCCAAAAAGTGAAACTATATTTAAACTAAGGTGGTAGTATTCTACTTGTTATGAGTTTACCAAACTGTTCGATAGCAAGTGATCCCTTTAGTATAGAATGTATGACAAACAAATCGCTAAACAAATATATATAAATTTTCTAGATAGTATTTTTACTGGCTATTATGGTGCCTTGTTCCAGAAATTACACTTAAAACTTCTAAATGAGACAACTTTGTCCAAAATCATTGAAATTTTAGTGAATCCTACAAATGCAGATGTTCCAGAGCTTTATAATATTACACGTATATGTTCACAAATTGTTTTATTTTCCGATAATTTATCACTTAAAAGTGCACACTTTATTTTGTCTCTGTCTTGTATTAGTCTTTTGATTTCTCTTTGATCATTCTAAAACTTACAAATTAATAGAACTTTTTATTTTTTTAACATTTATTCATTTTTGAGAGACAGAGAGTGAGTTGGGGAGGGGCAATGAGAAAGGGAGACACAGAATCTGAAGCAGGCTTCAGGCTCTGAGCTGTCAGCACAGAGCTGGCCGTGGGGCTCAAACTCACGAACCGTGAGATCATGACCTGAGCCAAAGTTGGACGCTTAACCGACTGAGCCACTCAGGCACCTCACTAGAACCATTGATTTTAACCATTAGCTTCAAGTGACTGTTCTCTCCAGCTTGTTAATAAAATCAGCTACCTTTCATTTGCCTATATTCCTACCTTGATAGACTTTCTGAAAGGGGATAATGAGGAGCATAGAAATAACTGGAAGATAGAGATTTCAAGCATTAGATTGGGTTCTCAGACACAATTCCAACCGCCATCCCTAAGACCAAGCCTTTCTTGGACACCAGAAGGGTGTCTAGATGCAAGCCACAAGCCCCAGGCTATTATCACTGGCTGCAGATAGGAGATTTCAAGGACCTCCTTCTTAGGTTCAATTAATTTGCTATAGCGGCTCACAGAACTCAGGGAAACACCTCATTTACCAGCTTACTAAAGGACATGATAAAGGATATGAATCAACAACTAGATGAAGAGGCACAAAGAGTGAGGTATAAGGAAAGGATAGGGTGCTTCCATGCCCTCTCCAAGGCATCACTCTCCCCAGTTTTTTTTTTTTAAGTTTATTTATTTTTGAGAGAGAGAGTAGGAGTGGGGGAGGTGCAGAGAGAGAGGGACAAAGGATCCAAAGGGGGCTCTGTGCTGACAGCAGAGAGCCCAACACAGGGCTCAAACTCAACCCATGAGACTCATGACCTGAGCTGAAGTGGGGCACTTAACCAACTGAGCCACTGAGCAACCCAGGTGCCCCTTCCTGTATTTCTACAAGTTCATCATCTTGGAAGCTCTCTAACCCATTCCTTTGGTTTTTATTTTTATTTTTTTAAGTTTATTTTTGAGACAGAGACAGAGCATGAGCAGGGGAGGGGGAAAGAGAGAAGGAGACACAGAATCTGAAGCCGACTCCAGGCTCTGAGCTGTGAGCACAGAATCCAATGCAGGGCTTGAACCAACAAACTGTGACATCATGACCTGAGCTGAAGTCAGACTCTTAACCAACTGAGCCACCTAGGCACCCCATCCCTTTGGTTTTTTAAAGAGGCTTCATTAACTAGTCATGACTGACTAAGTCATTGGCCACTGGCTGATTCATTTAAAAAGAAATTTTTTTAATTTTTATTATTTCTGAGAGAGAGAAAGAGAGAGAGACAGAGGCAGCATGAGCAGGGGAGGGTCTGAGAGAAAGGGAGACACAGAATCGGGAGCAGGCTCCAGGCTCTGAGCTAGCTGTCAACACAAAGGGCGATGCGGAGCTCAAACCCACAAACCATGAGATCATGACCTGAGCCATTATCAGACACTTAACCAACTGAGCCACCCAGGAACCTGGGGCCACTGACTGATTCAAAGGCAGCCTCTCTCCCCTCCTTGAGAGTGGAGGCGAGGAGTGAGAGGGACAGACTAGGACTGAAAGTTATGCCCTCTCATCACCTGTTTGTTTCTCCTGGCAACCAGCCACACCCATCCTTACGCTACCCTAAGGGTTTTCCAAAAGTCACTTCATTAAAATAATGAATGACACTGTTAAGGCCCTTATCACAGGAAATACTAAAGGTTTTAGAAGCTGTGAGCCAGGAATCATGGATGAAGTTCAAATACATATAATATCACAAGCATTAAGACATGATTGTCTTGGCTAATCATTCCCTGAATATTTGGGTTGGATATGTGAAAGATTACAAAGAGTGTTAATATGTGAAAGGGTTATGTGTGTGTATGTTACATGTGTATCTGTGCATTACTTAGTTTGTAGGAGTCCAGAACCGTAGATCTTAACCCCAGATACATAATATTAGTATCACCTGGGAAGCTTTTAAAGCTATTCACGCTTAGATACTACCCATTACCACCAAGTCAGAATGTCTGGAGATAGGATTCTATTAAAGATATTTTTTTGAAGTCCTCCAGATGATTCTAATGAGCCCCAGAGTAGAGAACGACTGGACAAGAGAATAGAAACTGTATTTGTACATTTTGCAGATTTTGCATGAGGCCAACTCTACTTGGAATACTCATTAAACATTAAAGATGCCTCTATTGGACTTTGTTAGTAACAGATGAGGCCTCGATTAGATAGCTAGCCACTCTATTCGATAGTGCTTTCAGTTTTCAAGTTCACACAGATAAGATGAACAGTATCCATGACAACGGCAGATGTGATTCATCCATTCCCTAGTTTTCTATTTCCTTTGGGACATTTTGTTCCCTAGGATGTCATTTAGGGCAGTTCATGTACTCTATCAGCCATCTGGCATCGCTGGTGATTTGACCCCATCTTCATCGACACCTTTTTAACATGATAATCCAAAGGCTATGCTTAATGAATGATATCAGTTTGCATACACTTTTAAAAAGTGGCACAGTATTTGTGTGGTTGTGATAAAATATACTGATTGGTTAATTTACTTTTTGAGCATTTACTGGATATTTGTTGCATGGTCCATCCTTGAATGTTGATCCTTGCCCTTAAGGATCTTTAAGGATTCTAAGTGATGATGTTAGTGCCCTATTTTATCTCATTGAATCTATTTTATGATTCAGATTCTCAAGCTTGTATAATTGTATTAGTCAAGTTCTCCAGAAATACAGAACCAATAAGATGTATCTATGTAGCTAAAGATACTTATAAGGATTGGCTCACGTGATTATAGAGGCTAGTAAATCCAACAGTGTGGGCCAACAGGCAGAGACTCATGAAAGCTGATGTACCAGTTCTTGTCCAAAAGCTGGCAGTATGAAGATCCAGGAGACCTGATAGTGGAGGTCACTTCTAAAACCAATCTGCTAGAGAATTTCCTCTTGCTTGTGGAGGTGGGTCTTTTTGCTCTATTTGGATTAGATGAAGCCAATTGGATGGTAATCTGTTTACTCAAAGTTCACTGATTTAAATGTTAATCTCATCCCAAAACAGTCTCTAAACTGACATATAAAATGAAGAACTTCTAACCTGGTTGAGGACCTTAGAGCCGATGATGATGATGATGATGATGATGGGTACACTATATTGAATACTTACCATGTACCAGACACTATGCTACTTGGTTTACACTCTTTAATCCTCACATTGACTGTATGAAGGAACTATTGCTACTATCTTCATTGTATAGAGAAGGAAAGTGAGACTTACAAAGTTAAGTAACTTGTCCAAATCAAACAGTTTATAAGAGTTGTTCCTGCAGTTTAAACCCAGAACTGCCCTTACCGTTACCTACCACAAAACTTCACAAGATTTTTTGGGAAATTGTCTTTCTGCTATTCTCTAAAGTATACTGCTCAAGGGGAATGATACATCACTATATCTTGCAAATGAATTTTTTTCATTATTTGCAATGTTTCATTTAATACTAACTTGTAACATGAGGGACAGCTACATTCTAATGTGTTAAATTCAGAGCGAAGGCTTTTTTTCCATTGGAAAATTTTCACTAAAATTAAGTGTGTCTCTTCTTACCATTTGAAGTAGAGAGGAAATATGTCTCACTAAAGTTTTATGAAGTGCCTTGAGATTCTCAAGTGACAAATACTCCAGATAGAGGTGTTGCTATGCTGACTTAAATAATTGAGTCAATTAACTTAATCTCTCTGATCAGTGGATAGTATTAATATAGCTTTTTGGCTCTTCTGACTCAATTACATTAGGTCATATTTGAGCATGAAAGTAATGTTGTCAAGAGAGCTGTGCTGAAAATTAGTTAGAATAGGAATCATGATCTTACTCATCAAAGGAGAAGAGAAAATTGGTTGAGTCACACAAGTCATTCAGCAGTACAGTACTTTCTTATTTTTCATGTCCCTGGCTCACTTAGCTAATTGTTTTAGTTAATTTTATTTTCATTTTATTCCAGCTGATTGTTTAGTTAACTAGCAATCCTTCATTCAAAAAACTTTTAGTGTACACATCTAATGCGAAAGGTGGATAACTAACACCTGTTTAGAACTTTGAAGGCAACTTCACACACATCTTGTTTATCCTTGCTCCTGCTCTCAGAGAGAGAGCATTAACTCTTCTCTCATATGCATTTATTAGTTTGGTCCATGTTTCTTCTCCTTTCTGTTTTACTATATTTATACTGGTAAAACTGAAGATTGGGGCTCCCTTCAGAAACAACTTAATAGCTGCTCATTTCCAAAAGTGTATGGTTTTCACTGAAATTGTCCTGTTTAGTCCTCCCATTTAAGTCAGTAAGGTTTAATTTTACCATCTAGAATGCTTTAGTTGAATAGATCAGTGTCTTATCGGTTCTTGTCATTTCCTTCAGAAAGTACCAATTATCAGATTAGGGTGTCAGAATTTTGGAACATGTGAGAAAATGTCATATGATGAGAAGAAAAACTTTATTATTTTTATTNACTGTTTTCCAGAGGGGCTGTACCAGTTTACATTCCCACCAACAGTGTAGGAGGGTGCCCGTGAGAAGAAAAACTTTATTAAGCTTTATCTTGGTATTTAAGTGAAGCATTAGGTATAGGAAGATTGTATTATAAAGACACACAAGGGTATTTGGAAAAGAAATTCACATTTGACCAGTCGATGATTACCTAGCTTAAGTCTTCTATATCACAAAAATAACAATTGCTGGAAATACCTATGACAGATATGAACTGGCTCTTCTCCTCTTTACTTAAAAAATATTTTTCTTTTTATTAGGGTGCCTGGGTGGTTAAGTTGGTTAAGTGTCTAACTTCGGCTCAAGTTATGATCTCATGGCTTGTGGGTTTTAGCTCCACAATGGGCCCTGTGCTGACAGCTCAGAGCTAGGAGCCTGCTTCAGATTCTGTGTCTCCCTCTCTTGCTATTCCTCCCCTGCTCATGCTCTGTCTGTCTCAGTCTCTCAAAAATAAACGTTAAAAAAATACAAATGTTTACTTATTTTTTTTTTTAAATTTTTTAATGTTTTATTTATTTCTAGGAGAGAGAGAGAGACAGCGTGAGCAGGGGAGGGTCAGAGAGAGAGGGAGTCACAGACTGCAACAGGCTCCAGGCCCTGAGCTGTCAGTCAGCACAGAGCCCGACGCGGGGCACGAACCCACGAACTGCGAGATCATGACCTAAGCGAAAGTCGGACGCTTAACCGACTAAGCCACCCAGGCGCCCCCAAATGTTTACTTATTTTGAGAGAGAGAAGGCACAAGTGGGTGAGGGGCAGATGGCAAAGGAGAGAGAGAATCCCAAGCAGACTCCTTGCTTGGTGCGGAACAGGACACCGGGCTCAATCTCATGACCGTGAGATCATGACCTGAGCTGAAATCAAGAGTCAGATGTTTAATGGACTGAGCAACTCAGGCACCCCTCCTCTTTAAAGAGAAGTATTGTGTTCACGTTTTTCCACTAAACATAGTATCCTTTGCTTTGGAAGAGGCTGTCAATTAACTGCCAGGTCATTTCTAATGTATAGCAATAAGTAATGAGATCATTGTGCCTTGTGACTGTGGATATAGAAAGGTTTCAGTGAGTTTTCACTCTAGCAAGTTGACTTTATTTTTATTGATTGTTAATATCAACAGTTGTGGAGCCTTGAGACTTGAGTTTGTTTTAGGATTATATAGAATGATCTTTCTTTCTTTTTTTTCCCCTGAAAAATGCAGTGGTCATTAAGATGTTAAAATTAATTCATATGTGCTGATGGCTTACAGATCCTCAAATTTTCATTTTGTTAAGCACTTTAAAGTTAACAAATCTCTTGTTGACTTTTGGGGGAACATTTTCTGTATTTCCTGGTTCCCACTTGCCTACGTTACCCTTCTCTACTCCCCTCCAATGATGGAAGGTGTTGAATGGGACTCATCAGGACATTATCCAGGCTGTGGTTTTAGGAGTAGAGCCTAAGCAGGAGGGGTAGATGGAATAGCATGCTCTCATCCACCTGTTTCCAGCTTTCTATATAGCATTGACAAAATAAGATCTGAGATTTGAACTTGGTTTTGGAGTGGAAATAACAGAGCCAACCTTCTAATTCAGAGCTCCTTAGGCCTATCTAGTATAGAGAGCAGTTTTCTACTTGGTCTATTCTAGAAAATCGGGGGTTATCATGGGGTTTGTGGCAGGACTCAGGCAGGAATAAAGTGTGACTTAATTTTGATTTATCATATGTGCATATACTTCCCATATGATATTCTGGGGAGAGGTGGATTAGGCAGGTGTGAGTATTTACATGTCTTAGCAAAGACTACCATGATGTCATTTTAATGGCATCTGTTCAATCAATATTTTTCCAGTGTTTAATAGACTATCATACCAGGTACACTAAAATAGACTTAAAGTAAGCCCACTCTGTTTCCTCCCCAAACCCAAACCCGAGTCTTGAATTTTTCTATATCAATTCAACAAAAGTCTTACTCACCTTCTTCAGAGAAAAAGGGGATGAGAAAACATATGGTGTTAGTAGAAACTTAATCCTTAGAGATGGACCAAATCTGTAATCTGATCTGCGGGGGGGATAGATAAGGGTGGAACAAAAAGGTAAGTTTCTTTCATTGGAAGCCAGCATTCTTTACTCTAGATGTAGCCTGAATAACAACACCCAGCACAATTCAACACAATAAACAATGAAACATAACATCAACGCTAATACCTGAGTTCCCTCCCTTTACTCAGTGAAAATCTGGTAAAAAAGTACAGCTATATCCAGAGGTAAAATAGTCAATGGCATGTCAAATATACCAAATGAATTTTAACAGACCATCATTAAGAATCAAAGATGGATTAATGTCTTAATATTCTTATTTTTAGTAGTAAAAGAAGAAAACATATAAGAATATTGGAGAATGATTAACTCTGAATCAGATAACAATATAAGGAAGAACAAAGTTTCTGGAATAACATTTAATGGAGTACCTAGTGCATAGAAAGGGATTCAAGAAATGTTGAATAAATTAATTAAAAAGTGAATGAAAAGTGTACATTATGTGTGTATATGTGCATACTCACACCAATTATACTCGTAAATTATAAATAGGTAAAAAATAGTGAGAGTTCAATGTATTTAAATTTATTCATATAAAACTCGAAGTTTAACTTTTGAAGAGCCCAGTGGGAAGGCAAATTCCACAAAGCTCGTTCTTTATCTTTATCCAGTGCTGTTAAGCCTTTTGACAGCTTCCTTGAAATCTCACGTTCCCTGGTGTGGTACTACAATAATTTAGGGAAGAAAATCTGAAAGATGGTGTTGAAGAACAATTAGCATTTAACTGGATGTGAATGCAAGCATGAAACAATGTCCCAGTGGTAGCAGATATGAAAAAGTCTTAATAAAGAAAAGTAATGATGATCAAAACAATAAAAAGATGACTCTTTTTAGACTTCAGTGTCTGAAGTCTTTGAAATACCATTGAAAGTAACAGTAACAGAGTAGCTTATATGATACCTGAACATTTCTGCTTTGTTTGGTTTTGGGAAATTTAAAAGTAATCTTGGAGCTAAAGGGAGAGTGTGGCTTTGTAAAACAATCATTTAAAAACACACCATCTTTCTCTTACTACTTCCATGTTTATGTGATCTCACTCTGTGAATTCCCTCCTCTGTGTGTGTCTCAAGCCAGTCAGCTTTGGAGGCTGAGCTTACAGTGAAACCTCATTTGGGTAGAATTTTGTAGAATTGTTAAGGATGGTGGAGTTTGCTTTTGTTAGAAAAATCAAACAAGAAGATGACATTTTAATTTTGGCAAGTTTTTAATTCAGTTTTAAAATCTCACTATTCTGTGGGAAAAAATACTCAAATTCTCCAACTCCAACTTTGATCTTTTGTGAATATATTTTTGCCACATTTTTTTTGCATATTTACAGGCTTCTCTATTTAGATGTACTGCCAAAATGTTTCTCTGTTCCACCAACCAACTTTTCATTCTCCCAATCAATACCCTGGTAATACATTTGGAATAATTTTTCCTTATGTTTCTTTCTCTGTTCACAGTTGGTTACCTTGTCTTAGTAATTTTCTTTTGGAGAATTGAATACTTAAAATTTACTTTAAAATTAAAATTAAATATGGGGCTCCTGGGTGGCTCAGTCAGTTAAGCATCCTACTTTGGCTCAGGTCATGATCTTGCCGTTCGTGAGTTCAAACCCCACATCAGGCTCAGAGCCTGGTGCCTGCTTCGGATTCTGTGTCTCCCTCTCTTTGCCTGTCCCATGCTCATGTTCTGTCTCTCTCTCTCTCTCTCAAAATAAATAAATAAGCATTAAAAATTTTTTAAAAATTAAAATTAAATAGTTAAAGACTTGCACTCATATTGTGCACATCTGAATTGTCGTCATTAATTAATGGGTTACTTAAAATGTTCTTCAGAGAAATAAAGGTAATCATAGAGTTGTTATAGGGTTGTAAGTTTTAAGTGAAATAATGTATGCAAGAATATGCAGCATATACTAGATGTTTAGTAAATGATACTTAACCCTACAAAGCTTGTAAGCTTGTAGAATGTAATCGAGTGGGGGAACAGATAAAAACCAGATTAACAAAGAAACAAATACAATGTGGTATATATACATAATGAAATATTATTCAGCCTTAAAAAGGAAAAGAATTTGACAATATGGTACAAAATGGAAGAAACTTGAGGACATTATGCTAAGTAAAATAAGTCAATCACTATAAAATAATTACTGCATGATTCCACTTACGTGAGGTACCTAGAGTAGTCAGATTCATAGAAATAAAGTTGAATGGCGGTTGCCAGTGGCTAGGGTGAGGGGGGAAGGGAAGTTTTTCAATGAGTGTAGAATTTCAGTTTCACAAGATGAAAATATTCTAGACATCTGAAGTGCAACAACGTATGTGTTGTAAACACTACTGTACTCTTCACTTTAAAAATGGTTGATAGTTATTTTTATGTGTTTTTTTATCACAATAAGTAATAGAAATTATTGAGATAATCTAGCTAAGTATAAGTTGTTATTAAGAAACTAAAGCAAGATAAAGCACAGAGTTACTTTGAGACCATGCTACTTTTGAAAGCCCTCTGAGGGAGCGGCTTAGGAGCTGAAACCTGAATGATGATGTGGATCAGTCATGAGAGTCTGAAGGAATAGTCAGCGTAAAGATCATGAGACAGAAACAAATCTGTTCTACGTAAGAGAGAAAAGGAAGATAATTCAGGGGGCATGTGGTGAATTTGCTGGTGAAGGCAGACAGATTCTGAAGAGAGACTGGTGGGCTTTGGAAAGAAGATTGAATTTTATTTAAGCATGATAGAAAGTCATTGGAGAGTTTAAGTAGTGGTTGATAGGATCTTATTCACAATTCTTATTTATATTTATACTTATTTTTTATGTTTCAAGTTTTTATTTAAATTATAGTTATTTAACATAGTATAATATTAGTTTTAAGAATAGAATTTAGTGATTCATTACTTATATACAACACCCAATGCTCATCACAAGTGCCCTTATTACCTGTCACCCATTTAGCCCATCCTGCCACACCCACCACCCATCCAGCAACCCTCAGTTTGTTCTATATAGTTGAGTCTTTCTCCTTCTCTTTTTACTTTATTTTTTCTCAAGTTTTTACTTTAAATTCCACTTAGTTAACATATATGGTAAAATTGGTTTCAGGTGTACAATGTAGTGATTCATCACTTACATGTAATACCTAGTGCTCATCACAAATGCCCTCCCTAATAGTCATCACGCATTTAGCCCATTGACCCCTTTCCCCCATCTCCCTCCATCAACCCGCAGTTTGTTTTCCATAGTTAAGAGTCTCTTATGGTTTGCTACCCTCTCTCTTTTTTTCCTTCCCTTATGTTCATCTGTTTTGTTTCTTAAATTTTACATGAGTGAAATCATATGGTATTTGTCTTTCTCTGACTGACTTATTTCACTTAGCATAATACTCTCTAGCTCTATCCATGTTGTTGCAAATGGCAAGATTTCATTCTTTTTTATTCCATTGTGTGCGAAGATGTTCAACATCTTCTTTATCCATTCATCAGTCAATAGACATTTGGGCTCATTCCATAGTTTGGCTCTTGTTGATAGTGCTGCTATAAACATTGGGGTACTTGTGCCCTTTGCAATCAGCATTTTTGTATCCTTTAGGTAAATACCTAGTAATGCAGTTCCTGGGTCATAGGGTAGTTCTATTTTTAACATTTCGAGGAACCTCCACACTGTTTTCCAGAGTAGCTGCACCAGTTCACATTCCCACCAACAGTGCAAGAGGGTTTCCCTTTCTCTGCATCCTCGCCAGCATTTGTTGTTTCCTGTGTTGTTAATTTGAGCCATTCTCTCAGTGTGGTTTTGATTTGTATTTCCCTGATAATGAGTGATGTTAAGCATCTTTTCATGTGTCGGTTAGTCATCTTTATGTCTTCTTTGGAAAAGTGTCTATTCATGTCTTCTGCCCATTTCTTCACTGAATTACTTGTTTTTTTAGGTGTTGAATTTGCTAAGTTCTTTTTAGAATTTGGATACTAACCATTTATCAGATATTTCATTGCAAATATCTTCTCCCATTCTACATGCTACCTTTTAGTTTTGTTGATTGTTTCCTTCACTGTGCAGAAGCTGATTCACAGTTTATAAAAAGTCAGCTAGCTATATGAGGAAACAGACAGAGGTAAATATAGAAGCTGAAACACCAGTTGGAACATATTTTCATTGGAACACAGATGATGGTGACCTGGATGAGAGCTGGAAAGGAGTGAGGTTGTCAGAACTGGGATATATTTTGAGGTAATGACAAGTGGATTTGTAGATAGGTTGGATGTGAGGACTGTATAAAGAAAAATCAAGGATGAATTCTATGCTTTTGGCCATGACAAAAATTGAGGGAGAATTGTGAAAGAAACAGGTTTGGGTTTGAGGAAGCAAGAAGTTAAAAGTTTAGTTTTAGCTCCATTAAGGATTTATATATTTTTTAAATGTTTATTTTTGAGAAAGAGAGAGAGAGGGAGAGAGAGAGAGAGAGAATCTGAAGCAGGGTCCAGGCTCTGAGCTGCCAGCACAGAGTCCGATGCGGGGCTTGAACTCACAAACTGTGAGCTCATGACCTGAGCCGAAGCTGGATGATCAATCGACTGAGCCACCCTGGAGACCCAAGGATTTTTTTAAAAAATCTGTATTAAGATATGATTCACATACCACAAAATTCACATATTTAAAGTTCAATTCAAGAATTTTTTAGGAAATCACAGAATCAGACATAATCCAAGTTTAGAGCATTTTATCACTGCAAAAAGAAAACTGTATTTTCCTGGACTGAGGCAACCACTAACCTGTATCTGTCTCTATAGATTTCTCCATTCCTGCCATTTCATGTTAAGGAATGCTACAACATGTGGTCTTTTATGAGTGGATTCTTTCATTGAACTTAATATTATCCATCAGCACTTTAATTGTTTTAATTGCAAAATAGTATTTCGCCATAGAGATATACCACAGTTTGTTTATACCTTTATCAACTTATGAACATTTGTTTCTACATTTTGGTTACTGTGAATAATGCTGCTATGAATGTGTATACATTTTTATTTGAACATATTTTTCATTTCTCTTCAGTATATAATGAATAGTGGAATTGCTGGGTTATGCAGTATCTCTATGTTTAACATTTTGAGAAACCTCCAGACTTTTTGAAAGTGGTTGCATCATTTTACATTCTCACCAACAATGAATAAGGGTTCTAATTCCACTACATCCATGTCAACCCTTGTTATTGCCTTTGTTTTTCACAGTAGCCATCCTAGTGGGTATGAAGTAGCATCTCATTGTGGTTTGGATCTACATTTTCCCAATTACTAATGATGCCAAGCATCTTTTCATGTGCTTATTGCCTATTTGTATATCTTTGGAGAAATGTTCAAATTTTTTGGCCTGTTTTTAAGTTAGGTTATTATTATTATTGTGTTGTTGTTATTGATGAGTCGTACTGCTTCTTTATATTCTGTATATAAACCCCTTGTCAAATATATGATTTGCCAGTATTGTTTTCCTCTTTCTTGGGACTGAATTTTAAGTCTTATGATGGTTTTCTTTGTAGCACAAAAGTTTAAAATTTTGGTATAGCCTAATTTAGGTAATTCAGGTAGACTATCTGAAACTTCACAGGAGAGATCACATTGGGTAGAAATTGGGGAGTAATCAGTGTATAGATAATCTTTAAAATAGATAATCAGTGGCCTTGATAGGATCACTCAGAAAGAGAGAGAGAGTAGAAGTAGGCAAGTCCTGAAGGACACAGTTTATAATCATTACACGTAGCACTGAGGTTCAGTGTGTGCTCCAGAACACTAGAATAATCTACCAATAAGGAGGACCTAACCTAATGAATAAACACAAAGACTGCCCACTTAGGGATAGGGCAGATATCTCCCTCGAAGATCTTGTGAGATGGTTTCCACTCTGTGGCCACTGTAGTAGAATTGACTTACAGAATAAACTGGAAAAGAATTTTCTCCATATGATCTTGACTTCCTAGGAACCTTCCAACACTGGAGGTACTCCTTTATCAAACCTCTGTATGAAGTGTGCAAACTGGTCAAAGTGGCAAACCCAATCCATTCCAGCTTGTTTAAGCTAACAAAGAAAGAATTTAGCAGGGAAAATCAGGTAGCTTACAGAATCCTTGTCATCAGATCAAATGACCAGGAACCACGTTCAGCCCTAGAAGCATGCTACAGCACTTGCCTGCATGGGGTCTGTCCCTGTGACTTGCCACAACCTAGACTTCTGATGCCAGGAATTCAACTTCTCTCAGATGCCAGGTACTTGATTTAATTGAAACTTCCGCTGCTACTTCCTTTTTGTTTGTTTTATTTTTAAGTGTATTTATTCTGGGGGGGGGGTGGTGGAAGCACATGCATGCATGAGTGGGGGAAGGGCAGAGAGCAAGGGAGAGAGAATCTCAAGCAGGCTCCACGCTGTCAGCAAAGAACCCGACACAGGGCTCAAACTCACGAACCATGAGATCATGACCTGAGCCAAATTCAAGAGTCCACACTTAACTGAGTGAGCCACCCAGGCACCCCTGCTGCTGCCCCTTTAAAGCAAGATCCTCACCTGCCACTTGTACCAGGAAAATAGATGCTCAGCACTTTGCCTGTTTCCTCACACTGTGAATTGAAACCTCATATGGGTGCACCTGCTTGCTGGAACCAGGGTGATCTGCTTGCATCTTAGTTGCGTAGGATGGGGAGAAATCGGGTTTTCTGGATTTTCTCTTGAGAAGGTAAAGCTGGCAGTGGAGAAACTCACAAAATGTAGAAGACAGTTCAAAAGGTGATGGGAGGTCGTGCATGACAGGTCTCCACCATAATGTGCCATGTATACCAAGCAATTACAGCATTTCACTATTACCCAGTAGGGGAGGTGGGGGTTCATCTGCAGATAGCATCTCATTAATGATGGTTACCGTCAAATTTTTCCATTTTGAAGTGACAATTTCTCCACCTAAATATAACATGAACTATATTTGTGAATTCACAAGTTTATCATCCATTTGCATTTCTTTTAGAATAGGCCTAATGACTAGATGGTAACTCATTATATATATGTAAGGTTATAAACATTTTAATATACATGAGCAATTCACTGACCTTACATTATTGAAATTAATAATTTCTCTTCATAGAGAAAGAGTTTTGTAAAGTTACTCATTTTAATGATATCTACATGAATTATTTTTGTCTGTGAGATATCTGGCAAAGAAAAGTCACCATGAAGATATATGTAGTACTTACTATTAATTTATTATAAATCCTTAAAATAGCAATTTAATGTGGCTTGAATAAAAAATAATTTTGCATTGCTTAGCCATTGACTTTTTTACTCAACTTTATTAGGGTATAATTTACATAAAATGAAATAAACCCTTTTTTTATATTTAATAAATTTTGATAATATATCCACCCAAATAATCACCAGCCACAGTCAAGATGTAGAACATTTCTATAATCCTCCAAAGTTCCTTCATGTCCCTTTACAACATCTTCACCTGTCTAGCCCTATGAAACTGCTAACCTACTTTCTGCCACTACAGATACTGATTTTTTTTCAAATTATCGAGGCATAATTTACATAGACAATAATGCATTCATTTTAAGTGTGCAGTTTGCTAGAGCCGTTGATTTTCATAAAGTAAAATTACTGTCTCCATAATGTTTTGCTCTTGAATTCTCTTACTAATCATTTGGTTACATAGGAAAGCATTATATAAATTCTCTTTGTTTTCTATACACACAAACTCACAGAGTCACTCTGTACATTCTGCACAGAGCTATGTGATATCACAATGTTCTTTATCCATAAACTGTTCTTGAAAAATTGCTGATACAAAGGCCAGGGAAAGCATATATAAAACTAGGCTACTGATTTAGACCAAGCTTCTATTAGCTACTGCCACACATCCATGAATCATAAGGTCCCTGAAATGTAGATATTAGTGTTATTCCTACCTAATCACTCTTACCACATTATTTTAAAGAAGTTGGAGGTATGAATCATAAGTAAACAAATGAATAAGTAAATATACATGGTTGGTGATTTAATGTTTCGTGTGTGGGAAAGGCTGGATAGAGTCCATGTTATCCAGGGACTTCTACTAATGGTACAGTTCTCAAAAAGCTTATTTGAAGCTATTAGCATGTTTTATGAGTTATTGATTTCTAAATGTCTTCCCAGTTTGGCAAGAGAATCAGATCTTAGAGGATAATGACAGCTAATCCCTTTCATCAGGTAGGATGGATAATGGTTTAAGTGTAGAAATGAATAGAATTTTCCACAGTATGGTGCCCCAATTTGCATGTGAGTTATAGTAATAAATTCTGGAAGCACATTATTATTGCTTAGAAATATGAAGCCCTTGAGAACATTTTCAGGAAGGGGCTCCTGAACCATTTACAATTTGCAAATAAATAAGAATAGCAATTGTACAATCAGTTAATGGTCATCGTACAATCAATCTATCACTTCTTTTTAGCAAGCATGTATTGTGAACATATTGTGCATGAAGCACCACTTATACCCACAGTGATACACAGATGAAGGAAGGCTTTTGAAGGTTTTTGCCCTCAAGTTCCTGCTTTAAACAGGCAGGAAATAAAGAGCATTCAATAAACAACTGGAGCATAGAATGCTAAGGAGAAATATATCAGGGTGCCATGGCAGCAGGAATTAAAGAACATTGGATTTAGGCTGAAAGAATTACGGAAAGCTTTCCAAAGGTTATGATATTTTTGTTAAGTCAAGGAGGACCAGCAGAAATTAGCCAGTGAGAGGAATCAGAGTCTGTCTGGTTGCCTTCCTAAGAAACTTCCTATTATTAAAAGTCACGTTATAACACATTATCTGCTTCGATGGAGAAAGATAGGTAAGAAGCTAAAGGGCTACAAGATTGTAATGTAGTTGTTTTTTACTTCCATAGAAATGTCAATGATAAAGATATCTCTCTTGTTAAGGGTTTGTTTTTGTATTATAAACAACAACAAAAAATAACAAAATAAGCAAAATAAAAACTAAATATTTTTTCTTTTACTCTTTGGTCCATGCTGCCTCAGTTTCTTCTGTTGCTGAGTCCGGACCTCACAATGTGCTTGCTGCGTTTATTACAGGTTCCAAAGGTGAAGAAGACAGCTCAGGACTGTAGGTCCAAAGGAAAATGTTGACAGGGTATCTGCCATGTGCTCAGAGCAGTCATGTGTTTCTATGCTTTGTCTGCATGAGTTTGTTTTTCCACCCTCGACTAATGAGCTATTAATTCCCAATAGAGATTGTCTTGTAATCAATAATAGTTTACAGACTCTAAAGTAGGCTTTGTAATTAATTGATTGCATTATGTCTGATTCCCATGTATAAAAGATTGTTCTGTTGGAAAAATGCCTGAAATTTGGTGTGATTAGAGAGCATCAGGGGCTGTTGAGAGTGAGGCTGGACAAGTAGCCAGACCCTGGAGACCTTTGTGTTCCAAGCTAAGGGATTTGGATTTTATTCCAAAGCAAGAGAGGGTGATTGGTGGATGAATTTCAGGAAAAGTTGAGAGATAGCGTAAGATTTGAATTTAGAAAAGCCCCTGCCCCAGCTGCAGTGTGAAATAAAGATTGGTGGGTTGGGAAGTGATGAGAGAGACCAATTAAAGGCTATTAAGATAATGAGGACCTGAAGTAAGGTAGTAGTGAAACAAAGAAGAGTTCAATTTAGAGAGATAAGGAACATGGAATGATTTTACTTAGTGACAAGATGGATGTAGGGTGTGTGTGTGTGTGTGTGTGTGTGTGTGTGTGTGTGTATGTGGGGGGGCAGTGTGTGTGATTCTGTAAGGGGGTGTCTAAATTAACTCCTATTTTTCTGATTCAGGACTCCCAAGTGAGAGAAGGGAGACAGGAAAAGCAGGAACAGGATTTCTTGGGGGGGAGCGGTGGAAGAGAATAGTTCATGCATGAATTTAATGTGTGTATGGGACATCAAAGAGGAAATACCCTATAAATAGGTCTGAAAACCAAGGAATTTGCATCACACATACGGGATTTTGGAAAATAAAATTTTATCAAACTAAAACCTACACCTTGTTAAAACCATCAAACTGTATAAAGAAAAATCATGACTATCAGTTTATGCAGTTATCAATTTATTGCCTCTCATTTCTGAGTCCACCCTCATTGCCTGCTCTGCAGCAATGGACCCAGACCTTGTGAACATTTCCCCTTTGCAGCAAGTACACGTTAAGCTTTCACATTAGATGGTGCTGGAAAGGCACTGGAAAAGGAAGAGATTTCTTGCTGATTCCTGTGTGTTCCTTTGATCAGCTCCTGCAGCATGGATGGATTTTGTTGGGGCCAGAGCTTGAAGCATAAGCTGTGGGCTCTGGCAATGTGCACGGCTTCTCCAAAATGCAGTGACCTGCAGCTGCCTTGGAAGTCTTCTCTGGCCGCTTTGCAGCAAGTTCCTCCGTTTGGCGTCTCTCTGTCAATGACTTTCCCACGAATGGCTTCTCTGGCATTTAAGAGGGTGGATTTCCAGCCAGCTCCAGATGACAGATGGCCAGAAAATTCCATGGCATGGCACTGCTGTGAATCCTCTGTCATCCAGTGAGCCACAGCTGTGTCCTCTTCTGCAAGGTCTGGATCTCATCTTAGCAGCATGCACTTTGCCCAAGCACTCTAGCTCAGCCCTAGACACAGTGGCTGCTCCTTTCCATCTGCTGCTCCTATATTCTTCAGAGTTCTCTTTAGTTCTTATTAATCAATCTTTTATTACTTCAGCTGTGTTATAGTTAGTAGCATTTTATATTTGACTTCCCATCTTCAAATTACTGGGGTGTTTCTCCTGATTAGAGCCTGGCTGATACAGTCCTCTTTTCTGCCTCTCCACAGACAGAGGCGATAACTTCTCACTTTTTAAATTTTTTTTTATTTTTTAAGATTTTATTTTTAAATAATCCATACACCCAACATGGGCCTCGAATTCACAACCCCAAGATCAAGAGTCACATGCTCCTCCAACTGCACCAGCCAGATGCCCCTGATTTTCCTATTTTTAATTACTTCTCATTTTCACTTTTCTGATTTCATTTTGGTGGTTCTAAGATAAATGATGATTAAGTGTATTTCTTTCTTTTTTTTTTTTACAAATAGTTTATTGTCAAATTAGTTTCCACATAACACCCAGTGCTCATCCCCACAAGTGCCCTCCTCCATGCCCATCCCCTCTCCCCCCACATCCATCAGTGCTCAGTTTTTGTCGAGTGTATTTCTGCACTACCCATGTCACTTCTCTTCCTTTCTCCCTTCTGCTATCCCTTCCTTCTCCCCTTGAAACTAATACCTATCAACAACTTTGTAATGTGATAATATTATCACTTTCCTCCTTTGCCCCATCTTTTTGCCCCATTTTCATCTCCCTCTATGTATCAGCTCTGCTTTAATTTTCTCAAAAATTTTTTAATTTGATAAAATTTACATTCTAATCTATAGCCTAGAATAAATTGTATATAGATAAATTCTTAACATTGAAGGCCAACAAAATAGCGTTCACAGTATTCCAAGCTACTTTAAAAAATGTTGCTTGGTGAGCCAGATAATCTACTATGAGTATGTGCCTTTCTTTAAAATTACAGTCAGGATTCAGTGTCATCCAAAAGAGAATAATCCCAGTGTGAAGTTCAGAAGAATTCTGTTTGTCATTTACTCAGACTCAACACTGTATTTTAGTTTCACTTCATATTTAAGTTGCTTTCTTCTATAGTTTTCCTGTTTCTTTTTCATCTGTGTTGCTTTTATCTCTCACTCTTTATTTATTTGCATCATGAGCATAAATGCACAATGGTCCTGAGGTTTTCATGCCCTCATCCATACTGTAGATTGTATTGAATTCTCCCTCCTTCCCCTTTTCCTTAGAGGTCTCTCTCTTAGAAGTCTCCATTCTTCTTTTCTGGACTAAGATCTTTATTTTCTATGCCTGCTGTTTCTGTCTCATTGTGTTAGCCTCTTGGCCGCATGGTCTCCATTTGTTTCCATTTGTCTCACTTTCTATCCTTCATCCTGTTGTATGTCCCAGGAGGGTGGTTTTTTATGGACTGCAAAAACAAGCTTTTTTTCAGTTGTTGGATTTAGACAATGGAAGGGATCATATTGGAAGGTGAAAGGAAGGTGAAATTGATGTATTTGTTCCTATGGAAACCTCCCTGCTGAGCCATATATGGGCTGTAGTTGAATTTCTCTACAGAGAATCATTGCTCCTACTAGGCTTAGCAAGTATTAATAAAGCCTAATGAGTAGGCTCTTGGAACTGCTACTTATTCTTGCCCTTTCACACCCGGGAATAGTAGCTGCTTCCCACTGTTCCTAGACTCAGGGTGGCTCATTATTTCTGATTGGATTCCCATGATCACTGACCACGCTTTTGTAAATTATCTAGGTTTAAGCTCTCTTCAATACCCATTTTGTGGGTGATATTTTGTGTCTGTGAGGAACCTTACTGATATAGGCCCCCATGTCATTTTCTTTTTGGTAGATGAATATATGCATTCAGAAAAGAGATCAATATTTTTGCTTAATCTCCTATTATCACAGATAATTTAGAGTATAGATGAATCAGAATCAGAATATAGGAGAATCAGAATATAGGTGATAATTTGAAGCATAGAATAAAGATAAGGTGACCCAAGGTTATGTTTTGGAGCACAAGTTGCATTCTTGCCAGTTTTGGAGGGCCTATATTAGCAGCTCACCTTTAAGAAGTTAATCAGCTGAATGTGGGCACATTTAGAGAGTTTAACTCAAACTGAGTATTGTAAGAACTTTTTTTTTTAGCAACTTACTGGTTTTGCATAAAACTAGGTAAATAACTGATTAATTTATACAACATTTCATTGATAGAGGAATTCTATATTTGGAGATTTTTTAGAGTTTATTTATTTTGAGAGAGAGAACATGCATGTATGTATGCAAATGGGGGAAGGGGCAGGGAGAGAGGGAGAGAGAGAATCCCAAGCAGGCTCCATGCTGTTAGTGCAGAGTCTGAAGTGGGGCTCAATCTGATGAACCATGAGGTCATTACCTGAGTCAAAATCCATAACCAAAATCCAGAGTTAAAGCAACTGAGCCACCCAGGCATCCCTATTTTTGGAGATTTTAGGCTGATTGCTTATTTGCTTTCTGTACCTGCAAAGTTTGTTGTTACTCTATAAAGTAGAACATAACATCACTTATATTGACAATTTTAGTTGAAAATTTTTATTACAGCATGTTGTAATTAGTAATACACATAAACATTCTAAAGGGCAAGGGTAGATTGGAATTGATGTGTCTTGAGGAAAATGCAAGTGATCCCAGAGACATTATAGACAAGGATAAGTTGGGGTTCATCCTACCAGAAAGTTAAGTGCATAGTCACAATGCATTGAGGGATACATAAGGTCACTCTCTCTGGTCTAAACCTTTACTCTTTCTAGTCTTTCATGTCACTGTTTTCCAAGTCTCTCAAAATTCTCCTTATTCAAGTCCTTACTCTGGTTAGATAATGAAGTGGGGGAGGAGAGGAGGGAGCACAGGTACAGCTTGATGTGGTAATTAACTACTCCAAAATCCCTGAGTCCATTGATAGGGGTTGAGATGGATCACATATGCTTAAAATAAAACTGCCCCTTCCTCAACAGAAGCTAAGAGAGAGATGTTACATTAGATTAAGACCATTTTACTTCTAACTTTCTATTCTCATTGTTAGGAAGCCCTAGAAATCCATCCTTCTCTATGTGCTAACACTCACAGCCTATCAGCATAGCATCTGTTATCATATGTATGAGGACTACTCTATTATTCCATTTATGTCTATTTATGTTAGTCTCCAAAGAAGTCCCCAGACATCTAGGTCACCTCTCCTTTCCTACACTCTAAACTCCACTGCGTTCCGTATACCCCCATTCTGTTTTCTTTCCCTACCTTTCTCCAACCTCTAAAATTCTGCCATTGTTTCCTTTGGAATTCAAGTTCTATTAGAAGTAAAATCTCCTGTTCCTCAACCTATTCTTTAAATATTCTTTTCATCTTCTTACTCCAAATGAAACCTCACTGTCTCCTAAGTTTTCTGCTTTCCTGACGTCTGTCTCAAGTGATGGCTGTTGTTGTTCCTTAGCTTTCTCACCACTGGGCCTGAGAGTGGAGAAGGTCTCTTCCTCATACCTCATTGCTGCTTCCAGACCATTCTTCATTTTCCCCACCTACAACCTTTCAACATTGGATCTCATGCCACCATATTATAGCCATCATTGCCCCTTATTATTTCCAGCACTTACTGATAAGTAAAATAAGAGTCTTTTCCTCTTATTTTCTCTGGTTTTATTTGTGGCTCATTCTCTAATACACTCATAATGATATGGTTTTGAAGTGATGGAGTGGAGGTCAAGAGCTGATGGCCAAGAAAGACTTGAGACGTTTTTGGTGCTAAAGTGTAGTTTTATTAAAGCACAGGGACAGGACCCATGGGCAGAAAGAGTTGTACTGGGGTTGTGAGGAGACACTGATTATTACTTGGCAGTTGAGGGAGGTAAAGGCAAGAAGTTTCCAAATCCTTTTGGATCTGCTAAAGAAAACTCACAGGCTCCTGGATACGTTAAAGAAGACTCAAAGGACACTGGAGCCCCAGCTATTGTCAAGGTAAGGTTGTTTTTCCTTTTAGCAAAGTATTATCATTAATACAGTAGGGAGTTCTTGGAGAAATGTTATACTCTGCCTGCCTTAAGTATTTGTCAATGGGCTGCAGGTTATAAAGCAATTTAATTTTATCTATCATTTCCTTTTGCCTCCGTTTCTCACATCAATAATTCTTTCTAATTTTAATATGGACACAAAGAATCCTTCCAACATCCTGACCTGTTAGTTCCTTGAACTCTTCTCATGGCTATATCCTAGACTTTGTCATTAGTCTTAATTCCGTAATCTTAATTTCATATATCCTACTCCTTAACCAGCACCTCCTCTTAGCTCACCTCCGGCCATCCTTTTACCTCCACTGAGACCTACAGTTCATTGATCCACCATCTTTAAACTGTCTGTCTCCTTGTGACATCTTCATTATACTTCTAACCCAGCCTCATTCATGTACAATCATCATCATCTTCCTGACATTCACTTTTGACTCACTTGCCCTGCCTCTCTTTTCATTGCACTGCTTCATGAAACCACAGCTGCATTGAATTCTTCCTTTTCTGGGCCTACAACCATGCAGCTTCATGTTGCTATACAAAGAATATAGAACCATGTGGACTGATCTCATTTAAATACAATATATAAACCTCAAGTGGGCCCTAAATGCTGTCAGGCAATCATATTGGCCCATTCAGTCTCGCATTGTCCTTTCCAACCACTTAACATTTCTTCCCTTCCCTTAAACCCATAACCTTTTCTTCCCATCATCACTCTCAACTTCCTCTCCAAGAAAATTGAAGCAATAAATAGAGAAATTCCCTGCAATGTCTACCACCATATCTACTGGCATTTAAATCCTCATACTCTGCCTCCCTGCCTATTGCTACAAATGCTCTATTTAAAATTCATCCATCCTCGGGTTGCCTGGGTGGCTCAGTCGGTTGAGCGGCGACTTCAGCTCAGGTCATGATCTCATGGTTCATGAGTTCGAGCCCCGCATCAGGCTCTGTGCTGACAGCTCAGAGCCTGGAGCCTGCTTTGGATTCTGTGTCTCCCTCTCTCTCTGACCCTGCCCCGCTTATGCTCTGTTTCTCTCTGTCTTGATAGAGAAAAAACACATAAAATTCATCCATTCTCCTGTGCACATGATCCCTTTCCCTCTTGGTACACAGACATTTGCTTCACAGCTTTTTCTTCTACATATTTTCTTTGCTGTCTACTAGATCTTTCCCATCAACATGCAAACACAGTTATTTTTTTCCATCTAAAATCAAATCTTCTCTTGGCCTCATTCTCTTACCAGTTACCCCCTTTTCTTTAACCTTCATCAATGCAGAACTTCTGAGGAGTTGTCTCTATTTTCTGTCTTTAATTTCTCTTCTCTCATTTTCTCTTCAACTAATTCCAGTCAGGATGTCTCCTCAGCACCCCGTAGAATTGACCTCTGTCAAGGTAACCAATGATATCCATATCACTACTTACTATATCTGGTGGCCAATTCCCAACTCTCATCTTGATTTATCTATCAGCACATTTTTTGGGGGGTACAATATGGTGATTCATATCTATCTGCTTATTTGACATAGTTGATCATGATGAGGGAATCAAAGGCAAACTGAGGGCAAAGCACAAGTTCATTCCCCTGCCCCCTTGGGATGTGTGATATTTCTCAGGCACTCCGGGCTGCCCAAGAACAAAGGAAAGGGAAAAACAAAGGGTTTACTGATAGAGATCACAGTCATGCAGGACTTGAGTCTCCATCAGTTTGCAACTATTTTAATGATTTACAAGAAAAAAGGCATTCTCCAGAAATTTATAGACTTAATTTTCTGGAGCCCTAACATCTCTCTTCCCTCCACAGTGATGTGGGGAACAAAGGCAGGAAGAAAATGTAAATAAAATTAAATTTCTTTATAATCTGCAGGCCAATGACAAATACTTGAGACAGGTAGAGTAAAACATTCTTCAGGAACTCCCAACTGTTTTAATGTTAATACATTGCTAGAGGGAAAAATAACATTAGGTCAACAATAGCAAGGCCTCCAGTATCTTCGGGAGGCTTCTTTAGCATATGGAGGTCCTTTTGGGAATTCCCTTTGTTTCCCTTTGCTTTTACCTTCCTCATCATTACCCACGCCCCCAACCCCCCCGGGTGTATAATCAGTTACTCCTCACAACCCCAGTGCAGCACTTTCTGCCCAAGAGGCCTGTCCCTGTTCTTTAATAAAACCACTTTTTGCACCAAAGATGTTTCAAGAATTCTTTCATGGCTGTCAGCTCAGAAATCCACCGCCACACCCAAACCACATTATTCACACGTTTTCCTTGATTCAATTTTTTGTTGTTGTTTTTTTTAATGTTTTTTATTTATTTCTAGGAGAGAGAGAGATAGACAGCGTGAGCAAGGGAGGGTCAGAGAGAGAGGGAGTCACAGACTGAAACAGGCTCCAGGCTCTGAGCTGGCAGTCAGCACAAAGCCCGACGCGGGGCTCGAACCCACGAACCGCGAGATCATGACCCAAGCGACGGTCGGACACTTAACGACTAAGCCACCCAGGCGCCCCTCCTTGATTCAATTTCTTCACCTGGTTTCCATTTCACCACACTCTTTTGGTTTTCCTCATACCTCACTGTTAATTCCTCAGTCTCCTACTCCTCCTTTTTCTGAGCTTGTCACCTTAGAGTGCTCTGGGATTGAGAGCTTTTCATTCCTTGATCTTCTTTTTTCTATCTATTCTCACTCAAAGCTGTAACCTAGTATCAAGCCAATGGTTCCTAAATCCAGACTTTTCTTCTGAACTCTAGATTCATATATACAAACTCCTGCTAGACATCTTCATTGGGATGTCTATTGGACATCTAAAAATCATTGCGTAAAATACTAAACTACAAATCCCCTCTCCCTTACCCATAGCCTTTCCCATTTTGGTTGATGGCAATTCTGCTCTTAGGATTACTTGTTCAGACCAAAATTCTTGAAATGGTCTTTGACTTCATTTTGTCTCAGGTAGTTCTTACCCAATCCATTAAGAAATCTTTAGGCTCTGTTTTCAAATATATCTGGAAGCGAGTCCTTATAATAGTCTCTGAGGCTCTAGGCACTCTGGCCCCTATTACCTCTGTAACCCACCACCCACACTCCTACTTTGCCATTCTACTCCAGACATCTTTCCATATAAGAGGCTTTCTTCAACTATTCTCTCTCTGGAATGGTCTTCTCTTAGATGTTCAGCTCGTTTCTTTGTTTCTTGCTAAAATATTACCTTCTCAAGGAGACCTACTTTAAATAACACCCTTATCCCCACACTCCCTATCTCCCGTAGCCTGCTGTATACAGTTCAGAAATGAGAACTATTCCCTTAAAAGTCCTCCTCCTTTTTCATCTCTATTTTCCAAATCAAAGGTTTGCAAAATGTATAAAAGGAATCTATTTACTCTGAAATAACTTGTACATAAGTATTTTACACTATTTTGTGTTTAGTTGAAATGGGATATACAGTAGGCAATTGTAAATAAAAGCTTTCTTTTTTTTAATTTTTTAATGTTTTATTTATTTCTAGGAGAGAGAGACAGCGTGAGCAGGGGAGGGTCAGAGAGAGAGGGAGTCACAGACTGAAACAGGCTCCAGGCTCTGAGCTGGCAGTCAGCACAGAGCCCGACGCGGGGCTCGAACCCACGAACCGCGAGATCATGACCTAAGCGAAAGTCGGACGCTTAACCGACTAAGCCACCCAGGCGCCCCGTAAATAAAAGCTTTCTTGAAATGTGATAAAAATATCAATGATGCAAATTTTTAGAGACATGGGCTCTACAGTATAAACAGGTTAAGAATACAGATGACTGTTGTCCCAATAATAACAATTACTAAGGAAGTTTCCATAATTCAGCTATTGTGAATAGCTAATATTTACCGAGAACCTAATAAAAGTCAGGCATTGTTCTGAATGCTTTACGTATAGATTGTTCTTATGCCTCACAAGAATACTGTGAAGCAGGTACTACTATATCTTTCCTGAGTGGCTTCGTAGAGATAAGTGTGAAGGAAGGGGATAGGCAGGTGTGAAAGCAAAGACATATGAGCTTGGAGTCCATGCTCCTAATTTGTTCATCCAACCCCTAGCTCTTACTTGAGAATCTGAAGGGATTATGAATCAAGACAGAAGTGAATGGACCTAACAGAAGTGGTCAGGGCCAAAGGCACCTGGGTGACTCAGTCAGTTGAGCGTCCAACTCTTGATTTCAGCTCAGGTCATGATCCCAGGATTGTGGGATCAAGTACCACATTGGGCTCTGCACTGAGCATGGAGCCTGCTTGGAATTCTCTCTCTTTCTTTCTCTCTCTCTCTCTCTCTCTCCTTCTGCCCCTCTCCTCTGCTTGCTCACATGCTCTCTCTCTAAAATAAATAAGTAAAATGCAACGTTAAAAAAAGAAAAAAGAAGTGGTCAGGGCCAGAAGAAACAAAACATTGAGGCAGAAACCATAGAAACATTCTGAGTGTTCCATTAGGGTTAAGTTTAATGGCTGCTACTGTCTTTTCCCTTGAATAAATGTGAATATTTACCATAAATAAGACTTTTCTAAGTGGAAATGTCTCCTGAAATATGGGTCTTGGGAGAAAGCCCAGTACCCTGGAGCTGAACAAGAACCAGAGTATACAAAAATCTAGTTTAAGAATGGTGAATGAACTAGAAATGCAGGAAGGAGGGGGCAATGAAGTGTTAAGGGGTTAGCAAACCAGGGTTTTGTGCAGAGCACAATTTTGCCACCTCAATCTGCACTTTCTGCCCAACATGCTAAAGCTCGCTGTCAGACACTGAGCACAGGTGAGTAGATTGGAAGGTAGCAGCCTCAATTTCATGCTCATTACTGATTCTCCTCCAATGTGGCAAGGATAAATGATGGAAATTAATGTTCTCATCCTTGACTCCTTTCTATCAAGCTTCCCCATGCTCAGTTTTGTATGAGGATGCAAAGAGCTCCAGTGCTTTTTGTGATAATGAAAAGATCTGATGGCATCTTTTGATATCCAAAGTTGTGAGAGTGATGCTTCAATGCATATTTTATCTTGACACTCTTCTGCCCTGTGGCTGTACTTGATGGGAAGGGACTACTGCTCCAGTAATGATTAATCAGTAACTGACTCATTCTGTAATTGGAAATGCAGCACAAGAAAGATAATGCAGCTTCAAAGCCCTTTGTTTATGAAGTGTTTTATCATAATTTGAAAAATCTACTTGTTTTCACATAAACCTATGAGGTAGGTTATTGTCACTGCCATTCTAAAGATGAGATTGTGAAGCTTGGGTAGCTCCTACAAGGTCACAAGAGAAGTTATTGGCTTAGTCAGGATGAGAACTCACAGTCCTTGTTTCACCAGATTATTGCCCTTCAAGTCACATAATTATAGTGACAAATAGAATGACCAAAGATAATGTGTTAAGAAGTGAGACAGGCATAGAAGTCTATGGATGCAAAAAGCTGAAAGGCCAAAGGGGCCATTATTCAGGGAACAAACATAGTCTGTGCCATGATTTTAAGCCACTAAAAGGACAAAATAAAATAAATACATATTTGCTTTTTTCATTGTTGTTGTTTGTGCTGTCTCTGTTGCCTGGATGCTGACCTTGATTTTAGGTTTGTCAAGTAACTCCACAGTAGCTCTTATCATTGGTAGAAACCACCTAGGTAGCCTTGATGTTCCCATGGTGTTCCATGTTTTCATGCTTCAAATTCAGAGGGCAAATGGTGAGTGGATAATTGACTGAGAAATTAAGATCAAAACAGAGTAAAGTTTTAACAATGTCATTCTGCTTTTCTTTTTAGAATCTTATGAGATATATTGCTCTCTTGAGAGAGAAGAATATTCAGGGTAAGAACAAAAGAGACTAGTTTATTATTTTACTTGATTTCCCAATGTGATGATTAACAAAGGGAGGTCTTTTGTATATTAGGTATGTGAACCATAAACAAAGCCTGAGATGGAGTCAGAAGAAAAGCACAGGCTTTATGATTCAGAGAAAGAAATTATTTTACTTGGATCTGATGCGCTGATTTAAAATGAAGGTACTCATAGTACCATTTTAATTGCTATACTGTCCAGGAGGGACAGGAGTGAACAAAGACAAGTGTATTGGTGGGAACTTTGTAACAAAATACACCAAAGAGTTGCCTCTGAGTGCTGGCAAGAGCAGGCTCATGGACAGACATGGGAAGGACTAACCTATAATAGAGTAAAACCCCATTTAATTCATGTGTTGGAGAATAGGGAAGCATTTCTAAGCTCTGCATGTCAAGAGTAAGAAAAATTATAAGTAGGAGAAAGGGTGAATGCACGTTAGTATGGAAAAAGCCTTGGGATTTCCATGTCAAACCAAGATGGTGCAAGAGGGCAGGGAGCACCTGGGTGTCTCAGTAGGTTGACTCTTGATTTCAGCTCAGGTTGTGATCCCAGGGTCATGGGATCAAGCCCTGTGTCAGGCTCTAAATTAAACGTAGAGTCTGCTTGGGACTCTCTCTCTCTCCTTCTGCCCCTCTTCCCCACTTATGCTTGCTCTCTCTCTCTCAAAACAAAAACAAAAACAAAAACAAAAAAGATGGTGCAAGGGGAAAAGTAGTTCAGTTTGCTTTCCTCTCCTTCAGGAGAAAATCATCTCTGAGACTACTCAAGTATAGTAGTTGACCATTGATGAAATTTTCCTATACATCAGGACAATTAGCATATGAATATTTTAGGGGAGGGAGAGAAAATTGGCTGGGTTAGGTCACCTCCTTTCTTTTCTTATAGTACCTTGTATCCCCCACATAACTGTGCATACAATGCAGTAGTAATTTGTGTTCTTATCTATATCCCCCAACAGATGTAGGCTCTATGAGGGGAGGGATCTTGTCTGCATTTTCAGTGTGGTATCTCCAGGGTCTGGCACACTGTGCTTGGTACTTAATAGATTAAGTGGTTATTGCTTGTCCAAAGGAACAAATGTTGGATCAAGAAAAGGGTTTATACAATGATACTCTACATAGAAAACCCGACAGACTCCACCAGAAGCCTACTAGAACTGATCCAAGAATTCAGCAAAGCTGCAGGGTACAAAATCAAGGTACAGAAATCGGTTGCATTTTTATACATCAACAATGAAGGAACAGAAAGAGAAATCAAGAAACTGATCCCGTTCACAATTGCACAAAAACCCATAAAGCACCTAGGAATAAACCTAACCAAGGATATAAAAGATCTGTATGATGAAAACTATAGAAAGCTTATGAAGGAAATTGAAGAAGACACAAAGAAATGGAAAAACATTCCATGCTCATAGATTGGAAGAATAAATATAGTTAAAATGTCATTACTACCCAAAGCAATCTACACATTCAATGCAATTCCAATCAAGATTGCACCAGCATACTTCTCAAAACTAGAACAAACTATCCAAAAATTTGTATGGAACCACAAAAGACCCCAAATAGCCAAAGTAATACTAAAGAATAAAACTAAAACGGGAGGTATTGTTCGCAGACTTTAGCCTCTACTACAAAGCTGTCATCATCAAGACAGTATGGTACTGGCACAAAAACAGACACATAGACCAATGGAACAGAATTGAGAACTCAGAAGTGGACCCAAAAGTATACAGCCAACTAATCTTTGACAAGGCAGGAAAGAGTATCCAATGGAAAACAGCCTCTTTAACAGATGGTACTGGGAGAACTGGATAGCAACATGCGGAAAATGAAACTAGATCATTTTCTCACACCANAGGATTAGGAGGAACTTAATGGAGGACCAAGGGGGAGAAGAAGGGAGAAATAGTGGGGGAGAGGGAGAGAGGCAAACCATGAAAGACTCTTGAATACTGAGAACAAACTGAGGACTGATGGGTTGGTCGGGAAGAGGGGATATGAACATGGAGGAGGGCACTTGTGGGGATGAGCACTGGGTATTATATGGAAACCAACTTGACAATAAACTATTTGTAAAAAAAAAAAAAAGGGTTTGTACAGATGAAAGGAAAAAGTCAAACTTTGTTTCCCAAATCTATTCCTATTGGTACTCTTTTGAGAGACATACAGTGTGTAATTAAGACCCAGACTGCCTAGGTTCCAAATCTAGCTTTGTCAATTCCAGGATGTCTCATCACATGGTGTTCCCTAATGTATTTGTGATGGGGACAGTGACACTCACTTATATCAGTAATATGTCAGGGATATGGGTTTGTTTGTATGTGTAGAAAATCCAAATAAGAGTATAATGACTTATGAACAACATGGATATGAGGTGCAACTGTACAGCGATTTTTTTTCAGTAAATGTAGTACAGTACAGTAAATACATTTTCTTTTCCTTATGACTTTTCAAAAATATGTTTATTTATTTCTGAGAGAGACACAGAACACGAGTGAGGGAGGGGAAGTGACAGAGGGGGACACAAAATCTGAAGCAGGCTCTAGGCTCTGAGCAGTTAGCACAGAGCCTGATGCAGGGTTCAAACCCCTGAAACCATGAGATCATGAACTGAGCTGAAGTCAAACACTTAACTACCTGAACCACTCAGAAATCCCATTATTACTTCCTTAATAACATTTTCTTGGGATGCCTGGGTGGCTCAGTTGGTTAAACATCCTGCTCCAACCGGTTAAGCATCATGACTTCGGCTCAGGTCATGATCTCGCAGTTCGTGGGTCCAAGCCCCGTGTCAGGCTCTGTGCTGACAGCCAGCTCAGTGCCTGGAGCCTGTTTCAGATTCTGTGTCTCCCTCTCTCTCTGACCCTCCTCTACTCATGCTGTCATTCTCTCTCTCTCTCTGTCTCTCTGAAATAAAACATTAAAAAATAAAAAAATAAAAAAAACCATTTTCTTTTCTCTAGCTTACTTTATTGTAAGAATACAATATATAATACATGTAACATACAAAATATGTGTTAATCAACTTTACGTTATCGGTAATGCTTCTGGTCAATGGTGAGCTATTAGTTACATTTTTGGGGAGTCAAATGTTACAGATTTTCAACTGTGTGATGTGGAGGGGAGTTAGTGCCCCTAACTCCCACATTATTCAAGGGTCAACTGTAATTCAAATAAGATAAGGGTCTATCTTTCACTATTTGATGAGAATTCACTTGGAAGAGAGTTCAGAGCTGTGTGGCAGATCTATGAAGTCATGGCTCAGGGGCTTTCTACTCTTTCTTTTGGTCAACCTTGGAGACGGCATCACTATGGTCACCTGGTAGGTGCTGAAGCTGCAGCTATTGGATCTGCTCTTCAGGTGGGAAAAAGGAGATGAGTAAAAACAAATTTTACATGAGAGTGATTTACCTCCCTTTGAGGAGATTTCTCAGAAATCTCAATCCAAAACTTCCACTTATATCTGATTGGCCAGAACTGTGTCACACGAATCACCCATCTGAATAAAAGTCTGGGAAAGGTGTCCTCTTTCTTTTAGCGGGGCACAGTGGTACTTCCAAAATAAAGAGGATTAGGCTGGTAACGAAAAGTAGAGATTGGATATTGGATAGGTAACTAACTATTTTAGAGTGGGTAAAGACACACACGATGGGTACTCCGGAAATGTTGCGGTAACCATGCTTACATTCGGTTTGGAATTATAATTTTAAAATGTATATAAATATATAAAAATGGTGGATATGTAGGCTTGAACACTGGATACAGAAGATAAACCTTTTGAGTGGCTTCTCAGCACATGGATGATGATTAATGTTGACAGGGAATTTACTGTCAATCTGGACTTTGTATGTATTAATTCATTTAACCCGTAACAGTGACTCTGAATAGTTATAGCTATTATTTCACTTTGTGGATGAGGAAACTGAGAGTTAAGTAGGATGTTACCATAACCATCAGGTGGTAGAGCTATGTAAGATTTGAACTCAGGCCACCTTCTTTCAGAATCTGTGCTTTTAATCATAGCGAGAGAATGTCTTCCAATAAAAGTGAATTTTTAAAAATCTCATATTCTCAAAAATTTTCCCAGTTTTCTGGATGGAATAAGTTAACCAAAAGATCTTACAGAATCATTAAAACTTGTTGTGGCTCTGTGATACCATGTTCAAGATAAAGAATAAATAGCAGATGGTGAAATCTGTTGGAATATAAACCCAATAAGGGAAAAGACTGTCATTTTTCTGGCGGAAGGAAGTGCCTAATTTAGTGTCTCAAACATTGTAAACGTACTTGGCAAATCACATTTGTTAGTGAAGCCCACACCATACTTTGACTTTCCCAGTTATCAAGCCTCAACATATAAATATGCTACAATTTAAGATCTTCCTTTACAGATGGAATATTCTCATCTTGAGTCAAAATGAGAATATGCTGTTTGTAAAACCATTTAAAGCTGAACGATCACCAACCAAACAGCTTGAAAGAAAAGGCACATGTAGTCAGATTGCAGGCATATATGTATACATACATATACATATGTATATATTTTACATGTACATATTATAAGCACTCATGCTTCTAAAAGAACAAATTGCCTGATTATTTTTAGAACATCTGCTGGGAGAGGAGGACATTACCCAGGCAACCTTCAAGGAGGACACAGATTGTAGGTAGGTAGCCACAGACTAGAGGTAGTGCAAATTATCTACACAAGGTCAAGCAAAACAAAGCTTTGAGCGATTTCAGTGTTAGGAGGAAGGCAATTGAAATGCAAATGTAAGAGCGAAGGGGGAGGTAGCAATTACAGAACTCTGTCAATGACCAAATAATTATCAGTATTAACCCTGACTGCAAAGGCAGGAGGGGTGGTTGGCATTTATATCCTTTTCTCTTTCTCTTGCCAACATACAAGAGATTAGAGGTGGAGTGGGTGGCCTCTTGTAACTGCTTCTGATTGGCTGATTTCACATCCTTTGGAAGGGGAAGGCAGGGGAATCAGCAGGTGGGTTTACAGGAACTGTTTCATAAGTTGGAGACTGGATGCCATTTCTACTATAATTAATTCCAGGGGGGTTGCTTTTTCCTATTCTCCCTTCCTTTGTATTTTGCTAGTTAATGTCAATCATATTTACCCTTCACTATGCCCTCAAAGAAACCCCTCTGCCAGAGCTGTAGCTACTGTTTTCATCCATACACACTCAGGAATCAGTAAGTATTTCTCTGACTAGTTTCCATCTTTACCGGTGGACTTCATGATTTTGGTGGTTCTTTTCTTCATGTTTTCACAACTACTGTCATAAAAGTCACTATGAGGGCCAAATGAAGCCTGCCAATTGCATTCAAGCCCTCTGTGGTATTTGTTGGCTGGTTCATCAGCTGCAATCCTTCTAGTAGGGTTGGTCAGGAGGTCATGTGCTGCTCTTGGTGTGGGGGAATCCCATAATAACCAATCTCCACAAAGAATACATCTTTTGTGACACATTATAAATGCTGTTGTTATTGTTGAAAATTTTAGAACAATGATCTTTTGCTAGGCAAAATCATGAAAGCAAAGGAAATCAACTGCCTTTTGATTTCAGTCGAGGGGCGTCTGGGTGGCTCAGTCCACCAGGTGCTGTCCAGCTCTTGATCTCCGCTCAGAGCATGATCTCATGGTTCCTGGGTTGGAGCCCCACGTTGCATCTGTGCTGACAGCTCAGAGCCTGCCTGGGATTCTCTCCCTCTCTCTCCCTCTTCCTCTGCCCCTCCCTGCAACGAGTGTGCTCACAGACTCTCTCTCTCAAATATAAACGTTAAAAAAAGTATCATGATTCTATTTGAGAGAAATTTTATCTTGTTATCTTGTCATTCTTTGTAGTTTTTGAAAATGCGTGTAATTTCCAAGAAAATGTATATTTTCCTGAACTAGCAGAGATGAATGAGAACAAGAGGACAGTGATATCTATTTATTTCTTCCTTTTAATGGGAGTTTTACTTGGTATGTTTTATTAAAACTTTGTAAAAGACAACACTGATTGGAATTTTAAAAAACATCCACCTTTAAAACTCTTTATAAAAATTTATTTTCATGACATCAGGGTTTTTGCTTGAGCAAGACTATTCAAATGTATTTCCATGGTAACAGGATAAAAACATATTAAATAGGCTAGCTAAATCTGATTATTAAAAGAAAATAGCTACTTATGTATCTTTGGGCATTCCAATTTTTGGTATCTTTTTTCCCTTTAGAAATATCTAGACTTCATTAATTTGGATGATATTAAGTATTAATATGTCATAGTTCAGGCTGAGTAAAATTCTTCTAGCCAGGTCTTAAATCAATGGTACAGTAAACAGGTTGAGGAAACAAGATTGTAGAAAGAATGTTTCAAAGAATAGGATTATACAGTTTTTAACTCTTCACTCATTGTCTACTCAGAAGTAATTTGGAATCATATTTGCATTCAATAACTCAGTGGTTACAAGACTTTTCTATTTCACCTACTAATGAGGGACACTTTATTCAGTAAATTTGTGTTGACAATCTCTCTTGTCCCAAGAACTGTGGTTGGCATATCAGAATGAATCGGAGAGATCTCCATCTTCAAAGAACTCAAAGTCTAGTGACATAATAGGTAGGAAAAAGTCACAATAAAAAGTTAATGTTCTTGAATGTGTACCAACAAAATGTGTATGTTACTGTTCATAGGAGTCAAAAAAGCCTTGAGTATTCATGAAGTGGCATTTTAGTTGGATTTTGAGGGGAGGAGTAAGAAGTTTTGGGGGAATGAAGTTAACAAATAGTGCACTGGGCAAAAGGGATAATGAGGTCAGTACCCCAGAGTTGTGAGGTGCCCTGTGAACATGTGGTTTGCTTTATCTGAGTGGCCTCCAGTGCCTGGTATGTTGGCCTGCTGTATCCTTGCGGGATATAACTTAGACTGTATAGTATGTGGGTACTAGTGATGGTGGAGTGGAAAGAGACGAGGCTGGAAGGGAAGGTTGGGACCTGAGACCTTAGGGTCCATGTTTCCTCTCCTCTGCCCACAGGGGCACCATGTGGATTAAAGTTTGAGAAGCAGCAGACCAATGGAAAAAATACTGAGCTTACCATGTCTCAAGCTTTTTGAACTAGTTTATACAAAATGGTGGAATCATACCTACCTCTCAGGACCAGTGGGAAAATAAAGTTAGGAAAAACATGCAAGTACCTAGCAAACTATTTAGTGCATAGCTGACTTAGCTACTCTCCCTCTTAAAACGAGATTTACAGGAATCCTCCAGGAACTGTTTTTGTTTCCTACTGCCCCTTTCCTACTTGAAATTTTTTGTTTTGTAAATATGAGTTATGGCTTGAATTATCCATAAATTGCAGTAATATTTCAAATCTCTTTGATTTTAGAAACATGAGTAGAAAATCTGTTTGGATTTTCTTTATTAGAAGGCTTGGATCTTTAGGCTAAATTGGATCTATCATTTCTGACGTAGACTGGATTTAAACTCACGTAAAATTTTTGCAAAATTTCTTCCTCTTAGCCTCATTTTTTAAGAAGTAGGGATAGCCTATTTCTAATCAGGCTCCAACAGGGTACTTTGAAGGAAAAAGTAATGTATTAAAAGTGATTTCAATAAATCTATATGAAAGTAATAATACCTCACAAAATCCTTAATCAGGTAAATGTGGGTTATTTTAATTTTTTTAAATTAAAATATTAACTATAGTTGACACAAATGAATGTTGCATCAGCTTCAGGTGTATACATAGTGACTCAACAACTTTTCTTTTTTTCCTTCCAAGTTTTTATTTACAGTCAAGTTAGGGTCACCTGGGTGGCTCAGTTGGTTAAGCGTCCAACTTCAACTCAGGTCATGATCTCATGGTTCATGAGTTCAAGCCCTGCACCAGGCTCTGTGCTGACATCTCACAGCCTGGAGCCTGCTTCAGATTCTGTGTCTTCCTCTCTCTGCCCCTCTCCTGCTCACCTCTGTCAGTCTCTCTCAAAAGTAAATACACATTGGGATGAACACTGGGTGTTATATGGAAACCAACTTGACAATAAACTATAAAAAAAATAAATAAATACACATTAAGAAATAAAAAATAAAGTCAAGTTAACATATAATGTAGTATTGGTTTCAGAAGTAGAATCCAGTGATTCATTATTTATATATAACACCCAGGGCTCATCCCACCAAGTGCCCTTCATAATACGCATCACCCATTTAGCCCATCCCTCCACCCACCTCTCCTCCAGCAACCCTCAGTTTGTTGTCTATAGTTAAGCATCTCTTATGGTTTGTCTCCCTCTCTGTTTTCATCTTATTTTATTTTTCCTTCCCTTCCTCTATGTTCATCTGTTTTGCTTCTTAAGTTCCACATATGTGTGAAATCATATGGTATTTGCTTTCTCTAACTTACTTCACCTAGCATTTTAGTTCCATCCACATCATTGCAAGTGGCAAGATTTCATTCTTCCTGATGGCTGAGTAGTATTCCATTGTATATACATACCACATCTTCTTTATCCTTTCATGATTCAACAATACTTTTTTTTATAGAGAGAAAGAGGAAGAGTGAGAGAGCATGAGAAGGGGAAAGGGGCAGAGGGAGAGAGAGAGAGAGAGAGAGAGAGAGAAATTGAGAATCCCAAGCAAGCTCCATGCTCAGTACAGAGCCTGACATGGAGCTCAATCCTGTGACCCTGGGATCATGACCTGAGCTGAAATTAAGAGTCAGATGCTCAACTGATGGAGCCACTCAGGTGCTCCAATGATTCGGCAACTCTTTATGTTATTCTGTACTCACAAGTGTAGCTACCATCTGTCATCAAATAATGCTATTAAAATACCATCGACTATATTCCTTACACTGTACCTTTTATTCCCATGACTTATTTGTTTCATAACTGAAACCCTGTATCTCCTGTTTTGTCCATTCCTCAACCTCCTTCCCTTTGGCAAAGGTTTGTTCTCTATATTTATTAGTTTGTTAATGCTTTTTTTGTTTGTTTTGTTTTTTAGATTCTAGATAAAAGTGAAATCATATAGTATTTGTCTTTCTCTGCTTATCTCACTCAGCATAATATACTCTAGGTCCATCCATATTCTCAGAAATGGCAAGATCTCATTCTTTTTTATGTCTGACTAATATTCCATCATATACATATAAATATATGTATTTATTTATTCCACATCTTCTTTACCCATTCATCTATTGATGAACATGGGTTGCTTCCATATCTTAATTATTGTAAATAATGCTGCAATAAACATAGGGATGCATATCTCTTTTCAAATTAGTGTTTTAATTTTCTTTTTTTTTTTAAAGATTTTTTTAGTAATCTCTATACAGAACATGGGGCTCAAAGTCAAGCCCCAAGATCAAGGGTCACGTGCTCTACCAATTGAGCCAGCCAGTCACCTTGTGTTTTCATTTTCTTTGGGTAAATACCCAATAGTTTAATTACAGGATTGTATGCTATTTCTATTATTAGATTTTCTTTTTTGAAACTCCATGCTGTTTTCCACAGGGGCTGCACCAATTTACATTCCCACCATGAGAATGCATGAAAGTTCCCTTTTCTCCATATCCTTGTCAAACTTGTTATTTCTTGCCTTTTTTATTCTAGTCATTCTGATGGGTGTAAGGTCATATTTCATTGTGGTTTTGGTTCGCATTTCCCTGATGATGATTAATGATGTTGAGCATATTTTCAGGTCTCTGTTGGCCATCTGTATGTCTTCTTTGGAAAATTGCCTACTAGGTTCTCTAAACCATTTTTTAAAAAAGTTTATTTACTTATCTTGTGACAGAGAGAGCATGAGTGGGGTGGGTGCAGAGAGAGAGGGAATCCCAAGCAGACTCCAAACTGTGAGCATGGAGCCTAATGCAGAGCTTGGTCCCACAACCTGTGAGATCTGACCTGAGCTGAAACCAAGAGTCGGTCACTTGACTTACTGAGCGACTCAGGTGACCCCCTCTAACCAGATTTTGATCACATTGGTTTTTTTTTTTGTTTGTTTGTTTGTTTTTTGGTGTTGAGTTGTATAAGTTCTTTATGTATTTTGGATATTAACCCCTTATTGGATGTATCATTTGAAAATATCTTCTACTCAGTGGATTTTTTATTTTGTTAATGGCTTCCCTCACTGTGCAAACACTTCTTAGTTTTAACGTTTTCTTTTTTTTTTGCCCTTTCCCTTGCCTGAGGATACATATATATCTTCTACTCCATGGATTTTTTTGTTTTGTTAATGGCTTCCCTTACTGTGCAAACACTTCTTAGTTTTAACATTTTCTTTTTTTTCTTTTCCCTTGCCTGAGGAGACATACCCTTGATTTGGAGGATGTCTAAGAGATTACTGCCCATGTTTTCTTCTAGGAGTTTTATGATTTCAGGTTTCACAATTATGTCTTTAATCTATTTTGAGTTTATTTTTGTGTATGGTATAGGATCGTGGTCCAGTTTCATTCTTTTGCATGTAGCTGTCCAGTTTTCCCAACACCTTTTATTAGAAAGACTGTCTGTCCCATGTATTGTCTTGCCTGTTTTGTCATAGATTAACTGAACTTGTAAGTGTGGGTTTATTTCTGGACTCTCCATTCTGTTCTGTTAATATGTGCCTGTTTTGTGCCAGCATCATAATATTTTGATTATTATAGCTTTGTATTATATCTTGAAGTCTGGGATTGTGATTCCTCCAGCTTTGCTTTTCTTCCTCAAGATTGCTTTGGCTGTTATTTTAAATTTTTTTTTTTAATGTTTTATTTATTTCTAGGAGAGAGAGAGAGAGAGGGAGACAGCGTGAGCAGGGGAGGGTCAGAGAGAGAGGGAGTCACAGACTCTGAAACAGTCTCCAGGCTCTGAGCTGGCAGTCAGCACAGAGCCCGACGCGGGGCTCGAACCCACAAACTGCGAGATCATGACCTAAGTGAAAGTCGGACGCTTAACCGACGAAGCCACCCAGGCGCCCCTATTTTAAATCTTAATACTTAACACATCTCAACAATCTGTCTTTGGGAAAGAAATCTGGATGAAAATGCAGGTTTGTAAAAACTTTGATTGTTTCCTTAAAGATGGTAAATACTCAATTCCAAACCTACTTTAGAGATTATTCTTTTTCATTTGTTATAGCTAGGTGATGTGGGGGAACTAGAGCAATGTTTTTCATAATTATTTTACTAAAGTAAATATGAATTTTTTCTTATAATTCTTAGTGTGTTAACCAAGATTCATCAGTTCAATTAGTTCAATAGCAGTTAGTACATCTTGTAACAACTATTTTCAAAATAGTCCCAGATTTTAGGAAATTGTCTTAAGTATTTCTCATCATACATAAGGGTTAATTTCTGATTTGTAATCTTACCATAATAGTGATGATTGATAAAGTACACAGTTACTGAGATAGACCTTTCCCTGATGTTACCCATCTTTTGGGGTCATTACTAGTTGCTCTAACACTCTTGGTTTCATGAGCAGCTGACGTTTTCTTTCTATTTGTGATTTTAGTGGTGATTGCTTTGCCCTTGATTGCTCCCATACATATGTCTGTTGGCCTGAGGAAACTGCTTGTGTTGCTGTGGCCATAACCAGTGCATTTTAGGATGTAAACTGAAGTTATGTCCAGTGATCAGTTTATAAAGGTTGTAATCACTCAGATTTACACTAAATAGCAATATCAATAGCTCCTGTGAACAATTCTTTTTTAAAATTTTCTTATGTGATATGCAAGGTATTTTAGTTGTGATGTTTAGATGTTGCAGAAGACATGTTACTATTATTACATTGCAATAGTACCTTTTAGAATTTGCTTGAAACCTTTATAGTGCCATAAAATGGTATCATGGTTTATGTATTGCTTTAATTTCTTGCTGTAAGTGAGAAGTTCTAGTATTATCTCCACAGGAAAACAAAATATTTTTTGTTTAATAATAATATTAATATCAGCAGTCATTGTTGATTGTTTGATTGTGACAAAACAAGTCACATTGTTTTGTGAAGTGGTTTAGTAATGAACCCAAGGCATCTAATTTAGCATTATTTTGTTGTGACATAAAAGAGAAACTATGAGAAAAATAAACCTCAGTAATTTATATGCAATATATTTGTTTTACCATTCCTCCCTAAGAACTCTTGTAATTTGACCTTCACGGGAGCTATAAAATGTTAGACTAAAACAAGACCATAATGAGGTCTTTACCTAAGGCAACACATTATTTTAGAATCAATTTTAATGTAAACATTATAATGATAAAAAATAGAAAAATCTACTTGTTATGCTGATGACCTTAAAATATGAATATTAAATCATTATCAGTCATTGCGCCAACCATTTCTCTACCTTACATTCTGAAATGGAAAAAAAATTGTCACTTTAAGGAACTCTATTTTGTTATCATATGGTGGTGCTAGAATTTACCAAAAGGAAAATGAACATTTTCTAAAAGGGAATTTATTGCCAAAAATATACATTTAACAACCTTGAATACTTTTTGGCTGGGTCCTTGACAAAGAATGAATGAACAAATATTTACTGAGTGTCTCCTTATGGGCCCAACCTTGTACTAGGCAAGGAGGAGGTAGCAGTCAGCCACAGTTGCTGCTTTTATGAGCTTATATTCTATAGTCTAGAATTGTCTACTTTGCAATACTTTCCAAAATCCCACTTGATAGAAGTATTGTTTGAGCTACAGTGATAATCTCTTATTTTCCTATTGGGAAACTCTGACCAATGGTTGATTTCAGATTCCTGGTATTTTTTTTTCAATGTTTATTTATTTATTTATTTTTGAAAGAGAGAACATAAGCAGGAGAGGGGCAGAGACAGAAGGAGACACAGAATCTGAAGCAGGCTCCAGCTTCAGAGCCTGACACAGTCTGACAGCTTCCAGCACAGAACCTGACAAGGGGATCAAACTCACAAACCATGAGATCACGACCTGAGCCAAAGTTGGACTCTTAATTGTCTGAGTCACCCATGTATCCCCAGATATCTTCATTTTTAATGACATGAAAGTTGGATTTGGAATTAGAGAGTAGCCATGTGGTCATGTTAGGAATTCCCCATGAATCCCTATGGAATGAGAAGTTTTCATCAAAGCTCTAGATGGTCTAGGTCAGTGGTTCTTAAACTTTAAATACATTTGAATCAACTTTGAAACTTGTCAAATGGAGATTCCTGACCGCACTTGGAGAAATTAAGATTCTTTCTTTTCTTTTTTTTTTTTTTTTTAAAATTCAAATCCAAGTTAGTTAACATATAGTGTAATAATGATTTCAGGAATAAAATTTAGTGACTCATCACTTACTTTTAACACCCAGTGCTCATCCCAACAAATACCTTCCTTAATGCCCATTGTTCATTTAGCCCAGCACCCCCCCAATACCCCACCAGTAACTCTTAGTTTGAGAGTCACTTGTGGTTTGCCTCCCTCTCTGTTTTTTATCTTATTTTATTTTCCTTTACTTTCCCCTATATTCATCTGTTTTGTTTCTTAAATCCCACTTACATACAACACCCAGTGCTCATCACAACTAGTGTTCTCCTTAATAATCATAACCCATTTAAGTTATCCCCCTGCCGACCTCCTCTCCAGCCATCCTCAGTTTGTTCTTTATAGTTTAGAGTCTGTTTTGTGGTTTGCCTCTCTCTCTTTTTTCCCCTATGTTCATCTGCTTCATTTCTTAAATTCCACATACGAGTGAAATCATACAATATTTGTCTTTCTCTGAGTGACCTATTTTGCTTAGCATAATACACTCTAGTTCCATCCACCTTCTTGCAAATGGCAAGATTTCATTCTTTTTGATCTCTGAGTAATATTCCATTGCATATCTATATGCCACTTCTTCTTTATCCTTTCATCAGTTGATGGCCATTTCAGTTCTTTCCACACTTTAGCTATTGTTGATATTGCTGCTATAAACATTGTGGTGCATGTGCCCCTTCAAATCAGCATTTTTGTATTCTTTGGATAAATACCTAGTAGTGCAATTGCTGGATCGTAGGATAGTTCTATTTTTAATTTTTTGAGAAACCTCCATATTCCCACCAGTAGGGCAAAAGGGTTTCTCTCTCTCTGCATCCTCACCAACATCTGTTCTGGCTGAGTTATTAATCTGAGCCATTCTGACAGGTGTGAAGTGGCATCTCATTGTGCTTATGATTGTATTTCCCTAATGATGAGTGATGTTGAGCATCTTTTCATGTGTCTGTTAGCCATCTGGATGTCTTCTTTAGAAAAGTATCTATTCCTGTCTCCTGCCCATTGCTTCACTAGATTATTTGTTTTTCGGGAGTTGAGTTTGATAAATTCTTTACAGATTTTAGATAGTAACCCTCTGATATGTCATTTGCAAATAACTTCTCCTATTCTGTTAGTTGCTCTAGTTTTGCTGATTGTTTCTTTTGCTGTTCAGAAGCTTTTATCTTGATGAGGTCCCCATAGCTCATTTTTACTTTTGTTTCCCTTATCTCTGGAGGCATGTCAAGTAAGAAGTTGCTGTGGCCGAGGTCAAAGAGGTTGTTGCCTGTTTTCTCCTCTAGAATTTTGATGGTTTTCTGTCTTATGTTTAGGTTTTTCATCCATTTTGAGTTTTTATGTGTAGTGTAAGAAGGTGGTCCAGGTTCATTCTTCTGCATGTCGTTGTCTAGTTTTCCCAACACCATTTTAGAGACTGTCTTTTTTCCATTGGATATTCTTTCCTGCTTTATCAAAGATTAGTTGGCCATATGTTTGTGGGTCTATTTCTGGGTTCTTTATTCAATTTCACTGATTTATGTGCCTGTTTTTATGCTAGTACCATACTGTCTTGATGATTACAGCTTTGTAAACAGTATGAAGTCTGGAATTGTGATCCCTCCAGCCTGGTTTTCTTTTTCAACATTCCTTTGGCTATTCAGGGTCTTTTCTGGTTCTATACAAATTTTAGAATAGTTTGTTCTAGCTCTGTGAAGAATGGTGGTGCTATGTTGATAGGATTGCATTGTACGTAGATTGCTTTGGGTGATATTCACATTTTAACAATATTTGTTCTTCTTATCCAGGAGCATGGAAAGTTTTCCATTTTTTTGTGTCTTCTTCAATTTCTTTCATAAGCTCTTTATAGTTTTCAGTGTACAGATCTTTTACCTCATTGGTTAGGTTTATTCCTAGGTATCTTATGGTTTTTGGTGCAATTGTAAAGGAGATCAATTCCTTGATTTCTCTTTTTGCTCCTTCATTATTGGTGTATAGAAATGCAACTGATTTCTGAACATTGATTTTATATCCTGCAACTTTGCTGAATTCATGGATCAGTTCTAGCAGTTATTTGGTTGAGTCTTGTGGATTTTCCACATAGAATATTATGTTGTCTGTGAAGAGTGAAAGCTTGGTTTCCTCCTTGCCAATATGGATGCCTTTTCTTTGTGTTGTCTGATTGCTGAGGCTAGGACTTCCAACACTATGCTGAATAACAGTGCTGAGAGTGGATAGCCTTGCTGTGTTCCTGACCTTAGGGGAAAAACTGTCAGTTATTCCCCATTGGAATAATATTAGCAGTGGGTCTTTTGTACATGGCCTTTATGACCTTGAGGTATGTTCCTTCTATCCCTACTTTCTTGAGGGTTTTTATTGAGAAAGGATGCGGTATTTTGTCAGATACTTTCTCCACATCTATTAAGAGGATCATGTGGTTCTTATTCTTTCTCTTATTAATGTGATATATTGCATTGATTTGCAGATATTGAACTAGCCCTGAATCTTTGGAATAAATCCCACTTGATCATGGTGAATAATTCATTTAATGTATTGTTGAATCCATGTTGCTAGTAACTTGTTGAGAATTTTTGCATCCATGTTCATCAGGGAAATTGGTCTGTAGTTCTTTTTAGTGGGGTCTTTGTCCTGTTTTGGAATCAAGGTAATGCTGGCCTTGGAGAATGAGTTTGGAAGCTTTCTTTCCATTTCTATTTTTTGAAACAGCTTCAAAAAATAGCTGTTAACTCTTCTTTAGATGTTTGGTAGAATTCCCCTGGAAAGCCATCTGGCCTTGGACTTTTGATTGCTGGGATAATTTTGATTACTAATTCAGTTTTTGTACTGGTTACGGGTCTGTTCAAATTTTCTATTTCTTCCTGTTTCAGTTTTGATACTTTATTTGTTTCTAAGAATTTGTCCATTTTTTCCAGACTGCCCAATTTGTTGGTATATAATTGCTCATAATATTCTCTTATTATTATTCGTATTTCTGCAGTGTTGGTTGTGACCTCTCCTCTTTCATTCATGATTTTATTTTATTGAGTCCTTTCCTTTTTCTTTCTGGTCAGTCTGGGTAGAGGTTTATCAGTTTTGTTAATTCTTTCAAAGGACCAGCTCCTGGTTTCATTGATCTATTCTACTATTTTGTTTTTATTTTGATATCATTGATTTCTGCTCTAATCTTTATTATTTCCTGTTTTCTGCTGGTTTGGGGTTTTATTTGCTGGTCTTTTCCCAGCTCTTTAAAAATTTTTTAAATGTTTATTTGTTATTGAGAGACAGAGACACAGACAGAGTGTGAGCAGGGGAGGGCAAAGAGAAAGGGAGACACAGAATCCAAAGCAAGTTGCAGGCTCTGGGCTGTCAGCACAGAGCCCAATGTAGGACTTAAACCCACAAACCATGGGATCATGACCTGAGCCAAAGTCGAGCACTCAACTGACTGAGCCACCCAGGCACCCCTTTCCAGCTCTTTCAGGTTGTAAGGTTAGGTTGTGTATCTGAGACCTTTCTTCCTTCTTTAAAAAGGCCTGGATTGCTATATACTTCCCTCTTATGATTGCCTTTGCTGTATCACAGAAGTTATGGACCATCGTGTTTTCATTTTCATTAGTTTCCATGTACTTTTTAATTTCCTCTTTAATTTCTTGGTTGACCAATTCATTCTTTAGGAGGACGTTCTTTAATCTCCAAGTATTCAAGGTCTTTCCAAATTTTTTCTTGTGGTTGATTTCAAGTTTCATAGCATTGTGTCTGAAAATCTGCAAGGTATGATCTTCATCTTTTTTGTTCTTGTCGAGGGCTAATTTGTGACCCAGTATGTGATCTATTCTGGAGAATGTTCCATGTGCACTTGAGAAGAATATGTATTCTGCTGCTTTAGGATGAAATGTTCTCTCAATATATATCTGTTAAGTCCATCTGGTCCAGTGTATCACTCAAAGCCATTGTTTCCTTGTTGATTTTCTGCTTAGATGATCTGTCCATTGCTGTAAGTGGGATCTTAAAGTCCCCTACTATTATGGTATTATTATCAATGAGGTTTTTTTTTTATATTTGTGATTAATTGATTTATATATTTGGGTGCTTTCACATTGGGGCATAAATATTTGCAATTATTAGATCTTCTTGGTGGATAGACCATTTAATTATGATATAATGTCCTTCTTCATCTCTTGTTACAGTCTTTATTTTAAAATTTAATTTGTCTGTTATAAATATGCCTACTCCAGCTTTCTTTTGATGACCATTGGCATGATAAGTGGTTCTCCATCCCCTTACTTTCAACCTGCATGTGTCTTTAGATCTTAAATGAGTCTCTTGTAAGCAGCATATATATGAGTTTTGTTTTCTTATCCATTATGATACCCTATGTCTTTGATTGGAGCATTTAGTCCATTTACATTTAGAGTGAGTACTGAAAGAATTGAGAAATTCAGATTCTTTAGATTTAGGCACATGCTTATAAATCTGCATTTTTGACAGGCACATGGTTCTGATGATGGTGGCAGCTCAACCATATTTTGAGAAACACTTGTTTTCAGATTTTATACATGTGGCATTTACTAATACTACAAACTCTGTCTAATTATACTAATTGCTGCAAAAATTACAAACTTACAGATAACCTTGGGTGTTCATTGGTGTAGAGGAGACATATGAGCCATGCGAGAAATTAAGTGTAGCATGAGATGTAAGAATATTTTACTTTCTATGGAGAATTAGGATATTTTATTCCAGTGGTTAATGTCAAATGTGTAACTGACCATGCTACTCTTTCCATTTTGCCAGTCAGGCAGCTTTGCATCACTAAACAAAAGTCAGAAGTTGATTATCATAAATACTCCAATTTTTCCATGACACCTTCCCCCACACCACCAGAGTCCATAATTGTTTCTTCCAATTTACATTTCTCTGTGATTCTGATGATAAATTTTTATTCAGCAGTTATACTTCTATAAATAGCCCCTAATGCTATGTGGAATGAGATATGTTATAAAGAAAGTACTTCATAATTTTAGACTTTTATTAATTCCTACAAATATTTCTTCCAATTTAGACTAATTTGGGTATCACTCTGTTAAAGAAGAAAGATAGTTTTCTCATTTTGCAGTGGTCATATTTTTGAAATCTGTATTCATTTAGAAATACTGAGAATGTGGTTAATAAATATTGGCATTTGTAATAACCATTACCCCTGGACACATGTGATTATGCAAATGTAGTATGAAAAGACAGGGTGCTGCGAGATCATGACCTGAGCCAAAATCAAATCAGGTGCTTAACTGACTGAGCCACCCAGGCACCCCTCATTATATAACATTTTTAAAAAGTTTTATTGGAAAGATTAGCCATTTTCATCAAAGAAATGTAGAAGTCCATAAGGAAAATCATAAACTTCACATTACTGTGCAACAGATCTCTAGAACTTTTTCATCTTGCAAATCTGAAACTCTATACCCTCTATACCTACTGCACTCTGATTTCTCCTCCTCTTTCCTCCCAGGCTTTGGCACCCAACTTTTTACTTCTTGTTTCTATGATTTTGAATACCTTAGATATTCCATACGAGAGAGATTATACAGTATTTGTTCTTTTGTGACTGGCTTATTTGATTTAGTATAATACCCTTAGAGTTTATCCATTTTGGAGTATGTGACAGGATTTTCTTTTTTTTTTTTTTTAAGGCTGTATAATATTCAGTGGTGTACCATATTTTATTTATCCTTTCATCTGTCGATCGACATTTGGGTTGATTCTACCTCTTGACTATTGTGAATAGAGCTAAATTTGAAGGGGATTACTTAATCTGCTTATGCCATGAAATGATTTTGAAGAGTGCATTATTTCTAAGGGCAGTGGATTCATTAAGCTTTCATGTCGGTGATAATGATGTACAATAAATACCTGTCAGTACTATAGTGATTAACTAGTTGGGGATGTGAAAGAGGACTTTGAAAACAAATACAGAGAATAAACTGCAAGGAATTGTAGTTAATGGCATAGTTGGCACATGTCAATTATACATCAATTCTTGCCATGTATTTCATTTGAACTTTTATAGCTGTTGTCATGGACAAGTTCCCAGTGGTTTTCTGTCAATGATAATATGATTACTATAATGTATAAAGTCAACTGCTAGCTTTCTTTAGAGACTTACTAATTGAAAATAAAAGATTCAGAGTTATGCAATTCCTTTTGCATTCCCTTCTCCCCTCTATCTTTGCTTAATCTTTTGTTACCCTCAAGTACATTTTTCTTATAGGGCTTCTTCTGAGATGATGGGATACCCCAAACCCAGTCCTTGAACCTCCTCTTCCTCTACACTTTCTCATACAGTCCCATGGTTTTATTACCATATAGATATTTAAAACCATGGTAATAATTTATATATCTTATTCCTGTTTATTCTATGGATTCACATCTATATATATTAAACCTCCATCTCTGCCCCAATTTCTCTTTTTAAATGTTTATTTATTTTTGAGAGAGAGAGAGAGAGAGAGAGAGAGGCAGACACAGAGAGAGAGATGCTTGGAATTGGAATTCTCTCTCCTCTCTCTGTCTCTGTCTCTCTTTCTCTCTCTCATTCTTTAGTAGGATGTTTTTTAACCTCCAAGTATTTGTGGTCTTTAAAAATATTTTCTTGTAGTTGATATCAAGTTTTAGAGTGTTGTGGTTTGAAAGTATGCATGGTATGATCTCAGTGTATTTGTACTTGTTGAGGGCTGGTTTGTGACCCAGTACATGACCTATTCTGGAAAATGTTGTATGTGTACTCAAAAAGAATGTGTATTCTGCTGCTTTAGGACAGGATGTTCTGAAAATGTCTGTTAAATTCATCTGGTGCAGTGTGCCATTCAAAGCCATTCTCTCCTTCTTGATTTTCTGCTTAGATGATCTATCCATTGCTTTAAGAGGGGTGTTACAGTTTCCCCTATTATTTTATTGTCAATGAGTTTCTTTATGTTTGTGATTAATTCATTTATATATTTGTATGTACCAAGTTGGGGGCATAAACATTTTCTATTGTTAGAACTTCTTGATGGATAGACCCCTTCATTATGATATAATGCCCTTCTTCATCTCGTTATGGTCTTTGTTTTAAAATCTAGTTTGTCTGATATAAGTATGGTTAATCCAGCTTTCTTCTGGCCTGACAACCTTTTCTAAATGAGCACCCCCTGTCATTTTCTATCCTCTTACCTATATTTGGTTTTCTTTATTGAACTTCAGAACTCTTGCTACCTGACATCATACCATGATATTGCTTTGTTTGTGTTTTCCTGCTAGAATGAAAGCTCCACAAAAGCAAGGATGTTTCCAGTTGATTTTCTACTGAATTCCTTGTTGCTTCAAACAGTGCTTAGCATTTGGTAGGCTCTTTATACCAAGTGTTTGTGTGGATATGGATGCATTTTGTGCTAATTATTTTTTCGTGTTGAGAGAGAGAGAGAGAGAGAGAATGGGGGGTAGGGGACAGAGAGAAGGAGAAAGAGAATCCCAAGCAAGCTCAATTCCACTACCCGGGAGATGACCTGAGCTGAAATCAAGTCAGACACTTAATTGACTGAGCCACTCAGGCATCCCTCTCTTTTTATTCTTACAGCAAGAAATTCGATTTTGCTCCAGTGGGTTTTGGTTCATTGGAATATTTCTGTTGAATTTAAGGACATGCAATTATGTTCTTTTCATCATCTCTAATGACTTTCCCTTTTGTTCCCTCTTTCACTACCCATGATCAATGCTTCAAACCTTTATAGTTGTGGATTCCTTCAAATCCAACATGGTGCTTAGTAGAATATTTTCTATTTATCCATTGAAAATACAGGCCTTCTTAAGTATAAATTTCCTCATATTCTATGCGTGTTTTTAAACCTTAAATTGTATTTAATTCTTATTTCAGCTTTCTTTTCCTCTTATAGCAGAGAAAGGAGGCTCTAAACCATTGTCCAAATTTAAGCTTTCTTAATCTTTCTCTTTCCTACCATCTCACCTCCATAGCTCCTTTATCTTAGAAGTAATATGTTATCTTCTCATTATCAAATCCAATATTTCTTCTTCACCTTCATACCCATGACCATATGACATTTGACATTTGACTCTATTGATCCATCTTAGCTTCTGTGTCTCTCTTTATATATATTTGGCTGTCATATGTTATTTATTTCATTCTTTCCTGTTTTTCATACACAACAACAACAACAACAACAACAACAACAACATGGATGCTTCTTGAGGTTCTATACTCAGGAACCAAACCCCAACTCAGACCAACTTAAGCAATAAGAAGAATATAACAGTAGGCATGATTCATAGGTTCTAGTATTGTCATTAGAATCTGTCTGCTCTATAATTCCTCCATTTTCTGGGTTCCATATAGTGACAAAGTTGACCACTGACAACTCTAGGCTTACATTATCATTACAAATACTGATCCTGGGGGAAAAAGAATGTTGTTTTCAATAACTTTATACATGTCTAAGGTATACTTTACTGGCCTTGCTTGGGACCTGTGATCATCCCTGAATCAATCACTATGGCCAAGGGAAGGGAAGACTTGGAATTACCAGGCCTGGATCCCATACTTACTCCTGGAATTGGGATTTTGGTCACATCTCTTTCTGAACCACATGGCCTGAGAATGGGAGAAGGATGGGCTCTCAAAGAGACACTGAGTATTTTCTCTTCCTATTCTTTACGTTGTATCCCTGGGCTATTGTGTCCACTGTTTTAACTTCTCTTATCACCTGTATGCTGATACCTTGAAAATCTCATAATACCAATGACCCTAATTACACTGGACAGTCACTGGAAAATTAAATGGGATAGAAGTTTTTGCTCTAAGTGCAATGGGTGATTCTGATGAGGAAAACTCAAGGCACATTACAGTTTGTGAAGTGTCACTACCAAGATCTGGTAAAAGAATTTAGTAGCTGAGTATTCAAACTCGGGTAGACTTGCAGGAATTCTTTCTAGTCTCATCAGAAAGTCCACTTCAGGCATATTTCATGCAGAATTGACCCCAGAGCTAAGGGAAGCCTAGCAGGAATCATTGGAGCATTAGGGCCCTACTCAAGCAGGTTGATTTTCATTATAATACCCTAGAGCTAAGGACAAACTAGAAAAGTATATAGACTCATTGGGAAGAACATAGGATGGTGGAGGCAGGAGTCCAATACGGATGAGACCAGTATAAGGCAGGATGGGAGTTTGAAATCAGTGGCTTGGAGTCTATACCCAGGGTTTACTCATGTATAGCAAGGACCAGATATGGTTATAAGTAAAACTTTGCTATAAACTCAGAGTATTGTGAATGCTCAATGACAGGTTTTTGTGCATTTCTGTTTTTATCAGTTGTATTTGTGTTTTCTTCTTTGTAAGTAATGAATTACAAATGAAACAACTAGGCTGGATTAGCTAATGTCTAAGATATCTTCCAACTATACAAGTCTATAATTCTAAGACTATTCAAGAATATAATTACATAAAAGCAGAGATTTTTTTTCTGTTTTTTCCCCATTAATTAAGTTAGAACAATTCTTTGCACAAAACAAATATTTGTTGAATTTCAAACATTGTTGTATATGGAAAAATAAAAAGTGGGCCTTTGCTTTTACTCTATATCTCTGAACTAAAGAATCAGATTTAAATTTTTTTTGGTAATTTATGACATGAAAGGGCGCTGATAACAGTTGACAGGAAACCTGGACAGTTCATTATAAGAAAACTGTTGTAGAGGCAGGTCAAAGACTTTTGCAATGCTAATTCTCAAACAGGTTTGCTTTCAATTTACTTAAATGGCTCTTGGTCTTACCTGAAGGGAAGAAAGGAGGTAGAATCATAAGACAAATGTTTTTATTTTAGTATTTATTTTTAATTAGCTTTAATTCTAAAAATAACCCAGGGTTTCACCCAGTACCATTCTGCAGAAGACTTTACTAGGTGATGGTATAATCTGAGAAATTTCCTTAGACTCATTAATTTAACTAGGAAACCAAAAATTTGAAGTTAATCTTTTTCAGAGCTGAAATCATCAATGTTGGCAGTGTGAAGTTGTAAGACCAAATTATAACACTAGGTGGCATGAGATGTAAGTTGAAAAACAATAGTGTTATCAGAAAGTGTAGTAGCTGATACCTGTATCTTAGCTTACTTTTGTATGTAGGCATATTAATCTGAGAAACTCTCACTACATAGATTGTGAATTTTATTTGGATCTTTACTTATGAAATACATATAATAAAATAAGAAACAGAGTATGAAGCTCTTAGTTTAAGAAAAATTAAAGAAGGGTGCCTGTGTGACTCGGTTGAGCTTCGGACTTTGGTTCAGGTCATGATCTCACAGCTCGTGAGTTTGAGCTCCAGTCAGGCTCTGTGCTGACAGCTCAGAGCTTGCAGCCTGCTTAGGATTCTGTGTCTCCCTCTCTCTCTGCCCCTCCCCTGCTCACATTCTGTCTGTTTCTCAAAAATAAGTTAAATAAAGAAAAATGAAAGAAAAATAGTTTTAAAAAGAACAATAGTTTTTACTTGTTGAATTCAATGGATACTGAGTTAAAAAAAAATTAGGGGGTAGAGGTGCCTGGGTGGCTCAGATGGTTGAATATCTACTTTTTGATTTTGGCTCAGGTCATGATCTAATGGTGGTGGGAGTGAGCCTCCACACTTTGTGTGGAGCCTGCTTGGGATTCTCTTCCTCTCTCTCTCTGCCATTTCCCCCCCCACCCTGTCTCTCTTTCTCTCTCAAAATAAAAGTAAAAAAATAAAATAAAAAATTAGGGGTTATTAGGGATAAATATAGTTAGCTGGGCATAACTGCAGAGTGGTAGATTAATTCCTCTCTTTGGGATCCTGTAGAAATCAAAATAGATGGTTCTTTCCCATTTACTTTTGGGAAAGTACTTGCAGCTGCTGTTCCACCTGCCTTCCCCAGCTGCTCCACATTCACCGCTGTGAGTACTCAGGAAACTCATTTCACTTGTACATTCAGCAAAACATGCCTGTTCTGTCTCATCCTCTTGGGAGTCCCGAGTTTGAGTTCTTTCTATATATTGGCTAATCAAGAAACAAATCATGGATGGAGAACTAGCTTAGGTTTGGTTCATTCTCTTAGATGAAATACATTTTCTATTGGCCAAGATCTGAGCAGGAAACAGAAGCCATATGCAATGGGGAAAGTAGAGAGAACATTACCTAGTGACAGGGAACCACCTTGGGACTATCGACAAGGGAGACACAACTACCACCCCTCGCCATGGAGTAGGTGCCTTCCACGAAGATCTGTGGGTAGATATAGAAGAACAAAGTCACTACAAACTCAAAGCTCCAGACTGCTCCTGGTGGTGGCAGTGTCCGTATTTCTGTTAAAAGACATACTGAGGCATATTAAAGTTTTTATGTGTTTATTTGAGCAAAAATTGATTTGAATCAGGCAGCATCCAATCTAGCCAAAAGAAGGAAGTCTGAGGAGCTGTACAAAATGAAAGACTTATAGGCAGAAGAGAGCAGGAACAAGGAAGTTTATACTAGACAAAAAAGAAGGTGGATTATTGTAAGATTACTTTTCCTTCAGGGGATGACAAGGGTCTAACAGGCAGATTACCTAACTAGTGCTGATCAGGTGATTTCCTTTTTTTCTATTTTTTTTGAGAAAGAGAAAGAGAGAGAGAGGACACAAGTGATGCTGGAGTCCAGCTCCGGCCGGGTCCAGGGGTCCCTGAAGGATGGACAGTGTCGGCAAGGGAGGGATGAGAGAGGCGCGAGATTCTTTCTGGTCACCAGCCAGGCCTCTCTGCACTGTCTGAGACTCAACTTTATTTTATGATTCAGTGTTTGGGGGACGGCACAGGAGTGGCATTCTGATGATAAATCCTTATATCAGTAAAGACTTTCCAGAACATTGATCTGTAAAAGATGGGGAACTGCCCAGAGGTGGCATTAGCATAGTAAAGGCAAAAGTTAGGCTCATCGATTAATCAGAGGTATTAAGAAAAACAGGTCTTTCAGGTACACAATGTTGCTCCCATAACTACAAAAGAAATTCCTATGGTAAGTTCCTTCACAAACTGCAATCCGCATATCCAAGCCAGAATGAGTCACTCCTAATATCAATTAACAAAGTGACTTGGGGGTCGGTACTCAAGCTGAAATAATTGGGTGTGGGTGGATATCAGGGTCACCATCTGATGGTAAGAGTCCATGCAACTTACCTTAACCTCATAAGGAGTTTTCTCAACCTTTGAGTTCAGAAAGAGCTCCCAACAAAGTGAGTAAGTGAGTGAGGGGCAAAGAGACAAGGAGAGGGAGAGGGAGAAGGACAGAGGGACAGAGGGACAGAGGGACAGAGAGGGAGAGAGGGAGAGAGGGAGAGAGAGAAGCAGGGCTTACCTGAAGCAGGTCTCAAGCTCACCCAAAGGAGGGCACGAGCTTATCTGAATTGGGGTCGAGTACACCTGATTCAGGGCATGAGCTCACAAACCGCGAGATCATGACCTGAGTTGAAGTCAGAGGCTTAACTGGCTGAGCTATCAAGGTCATTTCCTGATGGACCGTTTTAAAATTCCATGTCTGGAAAAGCCAAAACTGTAAGTTAAATCTTAGTGTAGTGATGTGGAACTTAGCATAAACAATTCTATTATGGGCCTGTTGTCTTTTTTTTTTTAAACAATTCCCTGGTTTTGATCAGAACCTTAGTCTAGTTGAGAAATTTGATAGAAAACTTAAGGCATTAGCGCTATTCTCAGGTACCACTCTGGGGTTCTGGGAGTTTTTGCTAAATCTCTGTGTTATGTACAGGTCCCAATGTTGGGTTCACATTCTTTAAGTTGGTCATTCTGTTTGTTCCTTTTATGATGTTCTATTCTTAGGGAGATCATTTGCTTGGTGGTTAGCAGCTGTGAACATGCATTTAAAGTGTTTGAGAGACCACAGTGCACCCGGGAGTCTACTCTGATTATTATCGGCAGGATTATTCTTGATGTGGGGACTGCACTTTACAACCATGGTCCCCAAGACCCAAACGACTCAGACCCAAACCAATCAGACTTTTGAAGAAGTCTTTCCTTAAGCCAACAAACTTGTTCAGTGATCTTATGTAGCTGAGTCTCAACTTCGCAGAAATGTTAATCTAAGTGCAGCAAATGCTGTTGGCCACAGCACAGACATCTTGTTTTACTGGAAGATAATTAGGGGCTCTCCTATTATCATGAACAACTTTGGTCAGAGAGTCTGGCGATTTTTGTTGGGCAGCTATTTCTTTAGCAGCATATTCTGTAACATCTTTAAGTGGTAAGGAGAGTTTCCTGGTCACAGCCTCATTTACACTTACTCCTAGCCAGGTGAGTAGGAATTTGCCAGAGAAAATGGCTTTTGAATCATGGATGCCTCCTGGTAACTCCCATTTGGCTCTGTGGTTCACAAGTGGCAAGGTGACAGCCACAGAGGCTAGTAAAATGTACAGGTCTGTAAACTACACAGGTGGTTTTATTTTGGTCACTCTTGCCTTGTGTCCTTTTCATTGTAGAGAGTGTGGATGCAAAGTTCCCCAAGTTTAAGATTGTTAACAAGAGACAGGGAAATGGACCTCTAGGATCAAGAGTCTGACATGATAGAGATGGACCTAAGTTTGTTCTGGAGAAATCGAGGCACTGGAAATCAGGGAGATGTGTGTGATCGGCAGAACTACCAGATCACCAGCATCATGGCAGATCCAACAATCATTTGGAGGTGGAATTAATACTTTTTGCAATGGCCTAACCTATATGAATGGTGGCATTTTTCCCAGGCCAGAGCAAGAAAAAAAGTAGACAAAAGAACCATAAAGATCTTTATGTGTCAGAATTAGGAAAGGATGGTCAGAGAGGAAAGGAGAAATAAAAAAAAAAAAAATGGCTCATGACTCAACATTTTGGGAGGAAGCAATCTACCTCAGTGTCAGCTTCTTTTCCTGGCCAATTTGATTTTGAGGTCTTCAGCATTTGCACAGGAATAGATGTCACTGGAACCTCCTTCAGTTGTGAAATATGCACCCGGATTTTGTTTGACACCTTGTAATTTGACAACAGTGTCAGAGGTCAGGAGTCCTTGGTAAGGTCCTTTCCATGAATGTCACTTAAAAAAAATTCTCAGACGAAACAGATGAACATAAGGGTAGGGAAGCAAAAATAATATAAAAACAGAGAGGGGGACAAAAACATGAGACTCTTAGATATGGAGAACCCACAGAGGGTTACTGGAGGCGTTGTGAGAAGGGGGATGGGCTAAATGGGTAATCTACTCCTGAAATCATTGTTGCATTATATGCTAACTAACTTGGATGTAAATTCATAAAATAAAATTTAAGAAAAAGGAGGCTGGCACTCAACCCACTGAGCCACCCAGGTGCCCCCCAAACAGACCCTAACTATAGAAAACAAACTGAGGGTTACTGTAGGGGAGGTGGGTGGGACGATGGGTTTAAGGGGTGATGGGCATTAAGGAGGACACTTCTGAAAGCACTGGGTGTTATCTGCAAGTTATGAGTCACTAAATTCTACTCCTGAAACTAATATTGCAGTATATGTTAACTAACTAGAATTTCAATAAACTCTTGAAACAACTAAAGATTTAAAAAATTAATAAAGTATCAGAGTAAAACAATAAGTGTCTGTAAATCACAAAAGGTTTTAAAATGCTCAAAGTTAAAGATATGAAAAGAAATTCATGATAAGAAAATTGACAAGGAAATTTGGTTATTTCTGTGATATATAACATTTTAAGGTAATAACTAGAAATATGAATGTTAACATTACATCAGGGCATTTCAGATTTTTAGGAATTTCATATAATATTTTAGAACACGTATATCATTAACATGCATCCATATCTAAGAAAGTTTATCATCACTTTTCTGACAATGCTTCTCATGTAATTTAACATGCCAAATAAATTGAGTTAATTTAGCATTGCTCTTGTACAAAATGAGAGATAAACCTTTTGAGATTTTTTCCAGGGTTGCTCTGAGACATCTCAAAGTTACTTTGAGGTCACAAAAACTATAGTTAGACTTTGATTTTTGGAAGTTATCAAAATGCCAAAAGGTTTGAAGATTTGACTAAGTAAGATCACATATCATTACCAAATAGTATTTAATCATCTCTAACAACGTGACACAAGAAGATTTTAAAGGCAAATATAACGGCTCTTAATATTGGGAGGACTGGATTTTCTTAAGTAAAGAAAGACCTTATAATGACAACATGAAGCACAATAAGTTATTTTGGTAAGATAGAATCTTTGCTTTCCAGGTAGGTTGCCCAAAATGTAAAACAAAATAAAAACTTTACACAATATCTTATCAAGAGCAGACCAATAACCAAGAAAACTTTGTCCTTCTAACAGAGAGATAACAAAATTCTAATTTTATATCAGTGTGCTTTTGATATTAAAATTAATTTTAAAACCTTAATTACATCCATTCTAATCTTAACTGGCTTGACTACGTGTAAAAATTTTTTTCCCAACAAAACTTATACGACTATTTTTTTAAAAAAAAATTAATGTTTTATTTATTTCTGAGAGAGAGAGAGAGTGTGTGTGTGGGCAGGGGAGGGTCAGACACAGAGGGAGATATAGAATCTGAAATAGACTCCAGGCTCTGAGCTGGCTGTCGGCACAGAGCCCGACGTGGGGCTCAAACCCAGAAACCGTGAGATCATGAACTGAGCTGAAGTCGGACGCTTAACCGGCTGAGCCACCCAGGCGCCCCACTTCTACAACTATTCATATCCATTCAGATTCTATTTTTTCTTTTTTCATACTAGAACAATAATTCATTTTACTTTCCTTACCTACTTTTAATACACATTTTTTCCTTTCACTCTTGTTATTTCTAAGTAGTTTTAATTACATTTATTAATTAGAATTTCTTACCCTTCAAATCCTTTAGTCCTAGTGAAAACTAAGAAGTTAGCAATTGTTGATTGTCTGTTACACTAGGATTTTCTGAATGGGCAAATTTATAAATACATTTCATAATTTCTAGACCTTTTCCTCATAGTAAATGTTTCAAAATAGCACAAGGCATGTTAACTGATTGACTCAAATATCTTTAATTCCTTGGCAATAAGAAGCCAAAAGTATATAAATCTGTGTTCAATAATTAACATTTCAGTATTTTATCTTATTTGGAAATGATCTAGATATTCTATGACTATCCATCATTTAACTTTTCTCAGTATAAGTTTAAAGTTTCAAATTACTGAAAAGACTTTGGAAACTATTTTTGAGTAGATACACAATAAAGCGTAATTATTATTGGAAAGTTCATTTATAAACTTATCTTACTTATATCTATTTGATTCACCTGTTTTTGACAGTTATGTTTCAATTAGTCATGAAAATTTTATGAGACATTAAACAGCTAACCATTATATTAAATTATTTCTTGTTAACAATGTCTGTTAGAGATAATAAGCTTATTTGATTTTTAGTAAACCTACGTAGAATAAATGTATATTTAATGCTGATAAAATGTTTTTTTTTTAAATTAAACTAACGAAGGTATACTTGCTTTAAGATTTGTTTTTACTGATAATTATCCTCAATCAAATGAAGTTTGAAAATTTTTGGGTTAATTTCTGTATTTCTGAGAATATACTTGATTTATATAAACACTTGTTTGTATTTAAGCCAAGTCAACAGAGGTCTTTACAAATTAGTGTGGGCAATGCCATCTGGAGGTAGAAAAAAATATCACATGTTTATAACATACACACATAGACCTACATAAACATTCAGGCAATTGTAAACAGATATCTTATAGCTTTTATTTTAAAATTTTAGCCATGAGACAGCTCTGATAATGCAATATTTTTGTCTGTAAAAGAACAGTTGGACCTAAATTGTGCTTCTGGCAGATGGAATAAATTAAAGTTAGCCTCTTAGATGACAGATGGCTAAAGATTTTTACTAATATTTGTGCAAGATACTTTATAGGCCTAGTAATTAAAATAACCTTTCCTTTTCTTTTTTCTCCTTCTGATAAGAATTATCTTGATTTCCAGAGAAAACCAAGTAGAATGCTTGCATCTCAAGAAGCACAGAGAAAGAATGCAAGTCCTACCAAGATGATTTTTCTTCCCTAAGTCTAGATTTTTCACAATAAATTTTGGCGTTATGAGATAAATAGGGAAGGTTTGGAATTGGTAAATAGGATAGGTGGACTTTGAGTTATTTCTAGAGTCACATTTCTGTTACTACACAGACTAGATTTGTAAGACAAATTCAGTTTAGTTACTCAGAGGATTGGATTGCAAACTGAAGGATATCAAGAGTCTGACCAACCACCCATTCAACTATATTATGCTCAATGTGCTTCTTTATATGATGGAGAAGATCTTCAAATAAGATGTAAATCAAAAGATCCCTATGTTCTAAATTTAGAGTTGTATGTCTTAGAATGTTTTAGTAAATCCTTCCACAAAGGTTTCAGAATGTTTCCTTCTGGGTACATAGTTTCATTTTAGCTTAGAGGAGAAGGTCTAAAATAAATTCCTGTCAGGCTCTGAATATCCGCTTTCAATTTGGCCAACTTCTCACCATAGAGTTACTTAAAACAAAAATACTTTTTTTTTTTTTTTCCAAATATCTTGTCAGGCTTCAGCTAACAACAGCAAATATTCCTCGCAGTTCTGAATAACTGCTTGGACTCCAGAGGCATCCTCAAAGAGGGTACAAAAGACACTGTCCCACTAAGCGCCAGAGCCACTCTCAAAGATAACCACAGAAAGACCGAGTTAGGCAAGAGTTAGACAATTGCTCTGAGAGCTGGCAATGGTGGTAGGACACCAGCTGAAAATGAAGTACAACCCACATTTCTGTCTAGCAAAATGGGGTGCAAACTGCATTTATGTTTGACCATATTTTGGGGCCCCCACCTGATGGCTGCCAAGCCAAATTCTTAGGACACAAAATGAGACAAACAAGAAGGTAATGGCTGTCCCTGGGAGAGAAAGGATCAACAACCAACGGGTATCTGAAAGCAAAGTCACAAGTCACAATTCAAAGATCGAATTCTTATTAATTTTTTTTTTTGCCTGCCAGTGTGAATTTGGATAGGAAAAATGTAAAATTTTACTTTCCTCTCTCACGTAGGCACTATAGACAGAGATCTGGGAGAGCTAACTAGGGTAAGAATTCTCACCCCTGTCTGGCTTCTGCTAGTTTTCCCAGGATCCCATTTACAGGATCTAGAGCAAGTGGCGTGCCTCAGCAGGTCTCATTCTGGTCAGCAGAAACTATAGAGGAAGAAAAGTACTTTCCCCTTCTACCTCTTACTGTGAGTGCTTGTCTGAGACCACTTTTTCTCTAGGTCATCTTATAAATGGATAAGCTTATCTAGGTTAAACTTTCTCTACTATGGTTGCTGTAATTCAAGATTATTATGTCTTTGATAAGATTAACCTGCTTATTCAGCCTTAAACTTTTTTTATTCACCTGAAGCCAAACACTTGACCCATTCCCACTTAAGTCAAACCTAGTCCAACCCCAGACCCACTCTGGTTTCCAAGTCAGACCCATTCTGATTCAGGGCAGTTTCTGGACCCAGCCCAAGAAAAGAAATGTTCAAATAAAGTCTGAAAGCTCATAACCTAAAAGCTGCGCGGTTGGAATCTGAGAGACACTTACTTATCACCTCCAAAGACAGTGAGGAGGCAGGGAGCTCAAGGGGGTTAGCAGGTTCCTTCATCTGGTTGTTTATTGCTCCCAGAAGCTGTCAGGGGGCCTCCTTCAGTTTCCTCTTCTGACATCAGAACTGTTAAAAGGTAATCTGAGGCCTGCCTCAGCTTGCCTGGGTGGCAGGGCTGTTTGAGCTCCTTCATTGGTTAGTTTTATTTTTCTTTCCTTGCAAAATGGTTCCAGCACTTTACCCTGAGGAGAATAACAGGGGCCACAAGAGGAACAGAAGTGGGGGTGAACTTGGCGAGGACATCTCCCAGGCTTGATTTGGAAGATTCCACAAAGGACTGAGCCCAAGCACAATCAATATTCTATATACAATAGACAGTTCTGCTATACTGAGTCTTAAATAAAAATTAAAACAGAAAATTCATTTTCTTGTTTCTTTTTCCCTGGCCCAGATTGTTCTATGGGAAGAGATTAACATGTCTCCAGAGACTGTGGTAGCAAAGATTTAGAAATGCTTCACCACTCCAGACTGCTCATTCGTTTTCTGAGGAGAAATCTTACAAATAGTTAGAATTTTGGTCACCTTCTCACTTAGACCCTCAGATTCTCCTGGAACTTAGTATCGGGTTGCTAAGCATCTGGGGGGTAAACTAGGCCATCCTTCATGCTCTCATTTTTTACTTTAAATAATCTCCAGGCAAACTTATATGAGCCCACTGTCCCGGCTACCAAGTATACACAAATGGCCCTCAGTTAAAACATTCTTCTCAGGTTCAAACACAACTGTCATAACCTGTGTTTCTGATCTGCTTTTCAGTCAACGCCTCTGCAGTCCCCCTGTGAGTGATGCTGCATGTCCCCTTCTTCCTACTTCTCAGTAAGTCATTCATTTCTATGTACTTCTTCAATGTCGCTGGAACAGTCTCTCCTCTCTGTACTGTTTGCCACAGTCCTAGGTTGGATCATTTCTCCGCATGGGTCATGTGCTCTTATTTAATGGTCATGGGTCATGGGTCTTATTTAATTGCTTACTTTTCTCTAAACTAGCCATAGGCCCTCGTGTCTTTGTATTACATCTCTTCATTTTATCTGCTTTCATTAATCAACTGGAAGAAGCCATGGCTGACTTCCCCAGTAAACTGAACACTCCTTTCTCTTGGTTTTGGTGGTACTTCGTACATATTTCCAATATGTGATAGCAATTATTACTGCACTACACATGCTTATTTCTATATGTGTGTCATCAGAATCTTGAAATTCTTTGAGAGTTGGGGCTTTGCCTTAATATCTAAGGATCTCTAAACAATCGAAGTCATCTGTATAGGACCATCTCCTGGGCGTGAAATGGAATGTTCATTTTCCATTGATAAAATCAAGGCAAATGGCCTTACTTAACAAAGTGGAGTCTGGGAGATATAGTCCAACTTCAGTCCCATGTTTGGTGAATGGCTGGCTTGTCTGCCATAAGGAATTGCGTTCTTAGGAGGATACATATTTGGAAATACTAGATGGTCCTTTTAAACAAAAGATTTTGTCATTATAGTGAATCCTGATTATTCTTTTTGCCTTCATATCTATTTTTGTCTGTAATTAATATAGCTATACGAGATTTCTTTTGAGTGATCTTTACCTGGGACATGTTTTTTATTAATAAAAACTTCGTAGCTTTCTATTAATCATGTAGATGTGTCTAGTAAATACTATACAGCTGAAGACTTTCTATAAATCCAACAGGATAATATTTCTTTATTGGTAAATTTGAACATTTAAATTTGAATTTTATACATAGTGTAATTTATGACATATTTGGATTTAATTCCTCCTTATTTTACAGTTATTTTTGTTCTTTTTGTATGATTTCCCCTTTTATACCTTCTTTTGAATAAAGTTTTTTAAGATTCCAGTTTCCTTTTACCCACACTGTGTACATCATCACTTTCCTAGCTAATACCAAACTGTTTTCCGACATGGCTTTACCATTTATACTCCTATCTGCAGTACATGAGAATTTTCTTTGCTTTCCATTCTCACCAATACTTGATACTGTTTGGCTTCCATTATTTTTGGCAAACTTGGAGGTGTGCAATGGTAGCAGTTCTCTAGGTCTTCTCTGCACTGGTCCTTTGTCAATTATATGTGTCACAAATGTCATTGTCTGCTTTGTTACTCCTTCTCTTTCTAAGGTGTTTTTGATGAAAAAATTAGCTTTATCATAGTTAAATTTATCATGTTTTCTTTGTATTAGTAATCTTTATATATCAAATATCTCTCCTTCTCCTGAAATCTTAAAGATATTTTCCTCTATGGTCTTCTGAAAGCTTTATGGTTTGTTCTTCTCATAGGTCTTTAATTTACTTTGAAGTGATATTATTCTGTGGCAGGAGACATAGAAGGGAAGGAGAAATAAGAATAAAAATAGAGAGGGAGGCAAACCATAAGAGACTCTTAAATAAAAAGAACAACCTGGGGATTGCTGGAGGGGCGGTGGGTGGAGGGATGGCCTAAATGGGTGATGGGCATTGAGGAGGGCCCTTGTTGGGATGAGCACTAGGTGTTTTATGTAAGTGATGAATCACTAGGTTCTACTCCTGAAACCATTATTACAGTGTATGTTAATTAACTTGAATTTAGATAATTTGAAAAGAAAGAACTGTTGTCAACACACACACACACACAGTGAAGATACTAGATCATTTATTTACAATTTGTAATAACACCTCCTTTCCCCTAGTTTGTATTCATTCCTGTCATGTGTCATATATTCATATATGTGTGTGTTATTTCTGGACACTCTTCTGTTCCAGTGATCTGTTTGTCTATCCCCAAAGCATTATTAAACAGTTATATTTGCTCTAGCTTTATAGTAAGTGTTGCTATCTTGTGGCAGATTTCTGTCTAATCCATCCAGTGTAGGGTTTAGATGGAAGGCTCTAGGTTCCAGGAGTCAGGACATGCCTTCAGGGCAGGAGTCATTTGAGTACCAATTTATCACACTGATTCTTGCTTCTTCTTCATTCTGTGGTCTCTGAGGACTTGTTTTACTTTTTGTATTTTTAGCTATTTACTGAAAAGAATCTTTATTGCAAGTCATCTCACACCGGTGTTTTGTCTGAAAGGATTTTTCAGGATATCTTGTTCTTTGTATTGCCAGAGGCCAGAGCTTCCTACATTTGGCAAGGAGAAACAATGTGCTTTAAAGAACATTTCCAGATTTTAGGAGGAAATGTTACTGTAAAATTTTTGTGTGAGTATGAACAGGGAGAGGAGGATGGAGGAGACAAGTTTAGTTTTATGACTTATACCCATCATCATGCAATCAATTATTCTCAGTTTTTGACAGGCTCTACCAATTAAAATATTACATCTAGCATAGAATATTTTCATAGAGATGCGGCCTGCCATTTTTTCCCTATAACAAACGGTAAATTCTTTTTAGTTGACTAATTGATGGTAGTAGCTCAGAAGACCACTTTTTAAAAAGAAATACTTATATAATTCTTACTATGAGCCAGACACTATTTTAAGAGGTTTACAAATTTCATTTAATACTTATACGACTTGGTGAAGTAGGTGGTGATACTAACCGATGGATTAGCTGAGACATGGAATCATTAATTAAGTTGCCTACCACCAACAGCTGGTATGTACTGGAGCAGGAATTTGAATCCAGACAACCTGACTCCAGAGTCAGCACTTTTAACCACAAGACTGCATAATTTAGCTCATGTTTCTCTGGAATTCGTTATCTCCCAGCTGATCAAAACCTTAAGGATAAAACATGATAGTAAACTCTGAGGAGAAAAATGAGAAATCATATGAAGCTATTTCATTACCTATATTTGGTATAATTGGTAACAATTTGGCAGTGAGGTCTCAAGTGCAAGTATGATCTAGAAGTGAACTACGGCATGCTCATATTATATTTTATTTATTCAACTTTTTTATTTAATTATGTTTAATTTTTATTTTTTGAAGTCCGTTTATTTATTTTGAGAGAGAGATAGAGAGATCATGTGGGGCAGAGAGAGAGAGGGAGGGAGAGAGAATCCCAACCAGGCTCCACACTGTCAGCACAGAGCGCAATGTGGGGCTTGAACTCACAAACCCTAAGATGATGACCTGAGCTGAAACCAAGAGTTGGACACTTAATTGAGCCACCCAGGCACCCCAGATTCAACATTTTTCAGTTGATTATGTGGCAAGTATTTTGCTACATGTGGAGGTAAACAATTTGAATAAGACATCCCTCCTTCCTCCAATTCTTACTTCTAGAGTCTAGCAGAAAGTTTCCGGAATGGCAGATATAGGTTCCATTGAACAGAGGTATATTTCTCTAGGAACTTTCTTAGATAAACAGTTTGGGGTGGGAAGTGTGAGAGAAAAAGGTGCATATATATGTGTGTGTGTGTGTGTGTGTGTGTGTGTGTGTATGTATATATATATACATATATATAAGAAATATATATTTATATATGTGTGTATATATATATAAAGGTATATATATATATAAAGGTATATATATATCTTTATGTATATATATATACACACACATATATATATGTGTATATATACACACACACATATATATATATATAAAAGAAAGTAAGCAGGAAGATGAATTATTTTGACCATTTGCTGATTTGTTCCTATTTTACTGAAACTGGTAGCCTATTTCTGTTTTCTGGGACAGTGCCCAAGGATTTCTTTTTCCTCTGCTCTGGATACTGCAGATAAGATGTGGGTGTGATAGATTAAGTTTGAGAATGTTAGTTCCAGGGAACTTGAAAAGAAAAGAAAAAAACAAATGGCACATCTCTGAGTTCACTAATTATCATTTTTCCTGGAATATGAAACAGGGAAAGCAAAATTGTGGGGTGTTCTAAGGTAATAAGGCAAAAGATTATCAGCAGTGTGAACATGACGGCTATGACTTCTGATTCCAGTTGCATAATCAATTTGCATGTGGCCTTGAACAATTTGTACTTGCGTACTTTTTCACTACCTGATTTTCAGAATTGTAAAATAAAAGCAAAACCAAAATGAGGTCAAAATCTCAGAAACCAAAGCTGATAAAAAAGTATAAGTTCTCTGAGACTTTAGGTTATTGTTTAGTTGCAAGTTTTATATTTTTCTGTAGTAGGTGAATACTTTTAAGTCATGTAAAAAAAATCCACAAAATATGCTCTTCATATAGAGCTGACTCAACTAGTACACAATCAGCAATATAGGTTCTTGGGTTCCCCTTCCAGTAGTAGGAATATTCCATACTACTCTTTCCATTCATCTCCTTTTGCCTGGCTTCCTTTCCGTTTGTGACAGATACCATGTAGAAAACCATTAAGTGGTATTTTGGTGAGATAAAACACTTATTTAAATTGATTTAATTAGCAAAACATAATTACTATATTGATTTTTGTACTAAAGAAAATGTCATTGCGCTTGCTGTATGTCATATTAGAAAAGTTTTCAATGTTTTTTTTTTTTTTTTTTTATTTCTAGGAGAGAGACAGAGAGAGACAGCATGAACAGGGGGGGTCAGAGAGAGAGGGAGTCACAGACTGAAACAGGCTCCAGGCTCTGAGCTGGCAGTCAGCACAGAGCCCAATGCGGGGCTTGAACCCACGAACCGTGAGATCATGACCTAAGCGAAAGTCGGATGCTTAACCAACTAAGCCACCCAGGCGCNTTAGTTACATGATTTATAGGTGAGAAGAAACAAAATGAAAGCAGGAGCCTTTTAATAATCAGGAAGGCTAATGGAACTCAGATCTGCATCCTTATAAAAGCATTTCAAAGAACTGGAAATCCACCCCACTTGGAGCTTTGTGCATGATTCTGAACCTTCTATGACAAGAATGATAATGAAGCATCAATAAAGACAGCCATGTTGATAAAAGATCTTTAGGTCATAGATCCTTGTGGAGAGCAAAAAAATGAGGTCAGTGCTCATTCTTGAGAGGGAAATGAAAGGTGAACATGACGCATGCAGATAAAGTTTGGAAGATAGAAAAGGTATATAAAAGGAAACCCCTCAAGGATATAATAGTTCAAAAGCAAGAAGGCATGAAATAGAACAAAGAAGGGACTGACGTTTAAAATATTATTGAGAGAGTGCAGTTCAGATGTGGAAATGATGACCAAAGGTGGCCATGGAATTTCCTAGTTAGGAAGAAGGAATTTATTAGATACTTAGGTAAAATCATAGGACAAATTGGAAGGTGTTGCAAGTAAGACCTGGAGGTCCTTTTATGAAGAAATTTATTTTACATGTTGGAGTATATGGTATAGATAGTTTGCTCAGAAATAAAAGATCACGTCTATTAGGAAGTTGATAGCATGTTATATGCTACATTTAATTCATTGCTGACAATCAATTGCTGCATAGATGAAATTATATTTTGTAGTTTTTATTTATGAGTATTTACATGTTGGCATAAAAACCTGTCATTAGCAAAAGTTGTATTTCATTAACTGTATAAAGAATAAAAAGACATCCATAGGGATTAATTACTCAGGGAGGGTTACTCAGTTAGGTTTGGGAGGAGACTGGCGGTCAATTTATTCCCATTGAGTTCTTTCTTTGTTAAGTGAAAGTAAACTATGTACATGAAACTTGTATTTCCCTGAGCTACACCAGCGTAAGCTTTAAAATGTGCTTGTATTAGTTACAGTAAATTATGCCTTTTTTCCCCTGGATTTTTGGCTATCTACTATTTCATAATTTCTATTATCCCTTGTATCTCTTCTATACATTTCTGGGCATCTATGAGGATGACTCCTGTGATCTCACAAATATGTCTTTTTAGCTGCTATGTAAAGGCTCTTCCTAGCTGCTTCTGGTGGGACTATGCTATGTGGAACATTCAGTGGGACATGGACCTCAGCCACACTCAGCCCCCCTCCTCGCAGAGGTGGGAGGGAGTCTCTCTCTCATGTTGAGTTTTGTTTGTCATGCAGATACCAAGCTGGTGCTGTCTTGGTCTAAGTGCCTTAGGTTTTAGTGAAGATCACATATATGTAATGGTTTACACCTAACTAGAATTGAGTCAATGGGTCAGAATAGATGGCTTATGATAAACACTTTGCTTTCTCTTTGCTGGTAACTAAGCTTATTTAGCCAAGTTATTTATATTCTTTGGACATCTTCTTTCCTGAGGGGCTTGCTTCTCAGTCCTGAATGCTACTGCATTTCTGTTTTCTCCTCCATTCCTTTTCCCAAGTCCATCTGAACTATTTAGACATATCAGAAGCCTAGAAATGAACTACTTATATAGAAGCTGGCAGATCAGGTGAATGAAGAATCTTAAAAAATGAAACAAAACAAACAAGAAGGAGAAGAAGAGGTAGAGAAGTAGAAGAACAAGGAAAGGCAAGAAAGAAAAAAATTTTAAAGCTAACAGTAAACCAGTCTCCAAGTCTGTTTTTCTCCTTTGCTCCATATGTGGTCTTTCATTAATAGTCTCAATCTGGTGTTTCTCAGTTCAATATTTAACATTTCCCTTCACTCAGCATCAAAATCTGATGTTTCTTATGATATCAGTTAGAACCCAACAAAATCTTTATATTTTACTCTTTAGACAGTAGATACGATTTCATGGTTCAAATGAAATTAAGTTTTGAGTAGTGATAAGCTTAGAGGGGTCTAGTTTGATTCTCTTTATTTTCTGAAGTTTATTTATTTATTTTTGATAGAGAGTGGAGGGGAGAGAGAGGAGAGAGAGAGAGAGAGAGAGAGAGAGAATTCCAAGCAGGTTCAGCACAGAGACCAATGAAGGGTTAATCTCATGAATTGTGAGATCACAACCTGAGCTGAAATCAAGAGTCAGATGTTCAACCAACCAAGCCACCCAGGTGACCCTGGTTCTCTTTATTTTGGAAGTGTACCCTTATGGTTGCTGAAGAGAAAGAAATTCATTTTATAGATCTTTCCGATTCTCCTCACCCTCAGCAGTATGTCATAATATTTTTGTTGGTCACTGGCTGCATCTTTATAATATTCCACGCCATAAATTTCTTTCCCCCTGGCCAGTAAGTTGCTCTTTTAACCCAGTTGAGTAGATCGTTTTCACAGATGTGTCAGTGACTTCTACAAAGCCTGTGAGCTACCAAATACTATCAGGGCCTGGCTATGTGGACTGTGGTTCCATTAATCTCTGGATGGCAGGGCTGTACAACCTTACAGGCAAGAATAGGCAAGCCTTCAATGTCAATACACTAGGAAATTTCTAAGGCTAGAATAGCTTTCAGTTCTTGTATTATTATTTAAATTTTATTTAGTTTTGTGAAAGAGAGAAAGACAGAGTACTGAGGAACAGAGAGAGAGGGAGACATAGAATCCAAAGCAGACTTTGGTCTCTGAGTTGTCAACACAGAGCCCAATGTGGGGCTCAAACTCATGAACTGTGAGCTGAAGTTTCACCAGCTATGTATGAATGATTTAGTTCTGAACATAGCTTTCAAGCGTTTGGTGGTGTCACTTTTTTATTTTAGCCATTCTGATAGGTGTGTACTGAAATTATTCTGTGGTCTCAGTTTGTATTTGTCTAATAGTAAGGGATGTTAAACATCTTTTTCTTGTGCTTCTTTGCCATCTGTATATCCTTCTCATATGGGCTTTCACAGGGCCAAATTTTAAATTCTGATGAGGTTCAATTTATCAGTTTCTCTTTTTATGGCTTTTGCTTTTGGTGCCAATTCTAAGAACTCTTCCTAGCTCTAGATTCCAAAGAATTTCTCCTGTATATTTTTCCTGAAAGTTTTACAGTTCCAGGCTTCATATTTAAGTCTATGATCCATTTTGAGTTAATTTTTGTATGAGGTATAAGATGTAAATAAAGGTTTATTTATTTTTTTGCCTATGATGTCCAATCACTACATAATCATTTGTCGAAAGGCCATCCTTCCTTCATTGAACTGTTATGCATCTTTATCAAAAATCAGTTAAACATATTTATGTGGGCCCATTTTGGGTTCTTCATTTCGTTTCATTGATCTATGTGTTTATTATTAAGATAGTCTATTTTTGTGACCAAATTTGATGAATGCATGCACTTTACATGAATTCGCTGTAATTTATTTTTAAGATCAATATTTTGTGGTCATTCTAGATTTTTCTTGTTTTTAAAAATTAAACTGGTGAATCCAAGAGCTTAGATAGTGAAAATAACTAAAATGGGGGAGCCTGGGTGGCTCAGTAGGCTAAACATCCTGTTTCGGCTCAGGTCATGATCTCATGGTTCTGGGTTCGAGTCCCGCATTGGGCTCTGTACTGACAGCTCAGAGCCTGGAGCCTGCTTCTGATTCTGTGTCTCCCTGTCTCTCTCTCTGCCTCTCCCCCAGTAGTGCTCTGTCTCTCTCTGTCTTTCAAAAATAAATAAATGTTAAAAAAAAATTTTTAAAAAGGAGAAAGTAACTAAAATGGATTGGGAACTTATTATTTTTGCCAAGTACCGCTCTAGGTAGTTTCTTATGTAATATTTAATTTGTGCAACAACACTAAGCAGTGGGAACTATCCTTATTTTATGGATGAAGATTCTGAAGCACAGAGGAGTTTAAGCTCACACTGCTCTTATATGAATATGCACTATGACTCTCAAGGTAGGGCTGATATTCACAGTGCTAGACATGTTGCTACAGAATGGTACTTATTTATACCTGTAGATCCCAGGCAATATGGTTCATAAAATATGTCTTTTAATGCCATGATGAAAGTTTATGCCTATATTTTGCTGACAAGTTGACCCACTATAAAAATAAAGATGTAATGTAAATTTTTTTAAACATTTATTCATTTTTGAGATACAGAGAGAGACACAGCATGGGTGGGGGAGGGGCAGAGAGAGAGGGAGATACAGAATCTGAAGGAGGCTCCAGGCTCTGAGCTGACAGCATAGAACCTGATGTGGGGCTCGAACTCACGAACTATGAGATCATGACCTGAGCTGAAGTTGGATTCCCAGCTGACTAATCTACTCGGGTGCCCCAATAAAGATGTAATTTAAAAATAAACTGTGACTACCTAAAAGTACACAGAATTTCCTGAAAGACATCTTTGAATGATCTTTATGTACTTTATTTACTTTCCCTTGCTACTTGATGACCCTTACTTTGCTAATATCCACCTTATTATTTTTTTATTGATGTATAGTTGGCTTATCCACATTATTTATATTAATTATAATAAAAAAGCATGAAACAAAAAGGTCATTATCTTTGGATCCTAGACGGTGTTATTTCTTCATGGCTTTCTTTAAATTATACCTGGTACACAGAAATTGTTGTATTAATTCTTTTGTAAGTGAGCTTAGAGTTTTTTTAATAGTGAAAAGAAAACTGACTTCTACATGTAGCTCTCCTCACATGGGTATTAAATGAAAAAAAATTTGAAACTCTTTAAATATATTTGGTGGAAAGCCCTTGATAATATGAAAGTTTTAATAATTGTTTGTGTTTATGGAAGTTATTTTTCCTCTTGTTACTGCAGTATATACGTATTTTTTTACTTTCATGGTGGCATTAACATTTGGCATTTTTCTGCTATGTATTTATAGTTGTGGTAGGCCAAATAATGGTTCTGCCGAAGATATCTGTGTGCTAATCCCTGGAACCTGTGACTATTACCTTCTATGGCAAAAGGGGCTTCACAGAAGTGATTAAGTTAAATGATCTAGAGATGGGAAAATTATCTTGCAATATCTGGGCAGACCCTAAATGTAATCACAAGAGACCTCATAAAAGGGAGGTGGAGGGAGTTTTGTGAAGATAATAGCAGCAAGAGATGGAAGTGATGCAAGGAAGGATTCCTGAGCCAAGCAATGCAGATGGCCTCTAGATGCTAGGAAAAAACAAGAGCAGGAATTCTCTCCAGAGCCTCAGAAGGAATCAGGACTCCCAGCAGCTTATAGTTATCTCAGTGAAGCTGAGATAGTCTCCCAAACTGTAAGAGAATAAATGTACATTGCTTTAAGCTGCCAAGTCTGTGATTATAGCAGCCATAGGAAACTGATTACAGTAGTCATACACTCAGGTAGAATAATGGAATATTGCAAACCTAGTCTGATTTGTAGCATGCTGAGGCCAGGAACTCCTGAAACTTAGTGTAAGGTGGTTGATTGCATAATTATTTTTCTTTTGATACAAATGTCTTTAAAAAGGTGGCCTGCACTGCCTTTGAGGCCAGGGCAACTGGAGAGATGTGAGCCTGTGGGATGGTATCCAAAGGAAAAGTTGGCCTGGCAGGGATCAGGGCAAGCCAGGAAGGAAGTTTCAAGACAGGGTCCAGGGAACAAGTTTTTACTTGACAAGTCAAAGTTATAAGGAAAAAGAGAGCTAAAGGCAAGGTGAAGATGGATAAGAGAGAGTTGGTGGAGGGGGACGCTGAGCTAGGTAAGGCTATGAAAGTTGGTATCAGTTAAAGACTCGGCAGAACGATGAACTGGAAATGGCTCAAGGTTACTTTCACTTTGGTTGCCTAGAAAACAATTGTGTAAATTATGTCCACCAGAAAAGTATGTAAGCCAATGTATGCAGTTACCTGATGCCTCCCTCTGTTCCTTAAGGAGTTGCCACCCAGATCCTGTTGTCAGTACTGCCTATGGGGAAAATTTAAGAACCACTAATTCCAAGGAGACAAGAAACTTCAGGCCCTTTTCTGCTGTTGAAACAGTTACTCTATAGGTGGGGACATGACATACCAGTGCCAATAAAAGCATTCCTGCCTGTGTCTCAGTCACATATATCTGTGTTCTATTTTTTTGTAGTGTTTTGGCCCCAATGCAGAACTGGACATAGCCTACCACATAAGCTTTCCAAGTCTTAAAGAATAACACTCAATAAAAATTCCATTTTCATTCTCATTTTCTTAGAAATTGAGTTTATGTTGTAGTAGCTTTCCTCCTTTATTTCCCCAGTAAGAGAAGGACGATCTGATCATTTTTGAACTTGCCTGTAGTTCTTGTCAGATAAAAATGAAAAGTAGAAAACCCTCTAGCTGGGTTGAGAGGGGGAGGAAGAGAGAGCAAAGGATAAATCGAGAGTGTCTTGTTTCTTCCTTTCCAGGGTGTATCCCAGGAAACTGTTAAACTCTTTTACCACATTTATGACATGGCACTGTCACAGTGGGATATTAGACCTGGCTGAGGAGAATGTTGAAGGCCTGTGGGTGGAACACACTCAATGTAACACAGAGAACAGCCTGCCATTATCAGGCTTCCTTGGAGATAAGGAAGTCTACCAGAGCCTAAAACAGCCCATGTTGGGGCAAGGAGGAGGCAGAGGAGCCTACAGAAGGTGAGGATGCTATAAAAAACTAGCCATATTTTAGCAGATACCAGTGTGGCACACATAGGGGGTCATGTGAAATTAGGGATATATTCAAGAAAGTGTGAATATCTGAAAAGCAGGGTCAAATGTACATCAGACATCCCTTACACTGGTGCCACAGTGATAAGTGAGCTCCCCAAGATTTCTGTCAAGCAAAAAGCAGAGAACCTAATTAAGTGATCCCTGAGATTATTACCCCCAAAGACTAATCTAAAAGATCCTGAATTAATCTTTTCTTATTTATTTATTGAGAGAAAGAGGGCATAGAGAGAGAGATATGAAGAGAGAGAGAGAGAGACAGAGAGAATTTGTGGGTTTGCAGGAGGAGTAGAGAGAGGAGGAGAGAGAGGGAATCCCAAGAAGAGTGGACAGTCAGCAAGTGGAGCCTCATGTGGGGCTCAAACCCATGAACCCATGAGATCGTGATCTGAGGAGAAATCAAGAGTTGGATGCTTAACTGACTGAACCACCCAGGCAACCCCTGAATTTATCTTAAAGAAAAGCCAGAAATACCTTAAATGCACAAATGAGAGTTTTGTTTTATTTTGCTATTGTACAGGAATGGAGTTCCTGAAAACAGAATGGAGTTAGTTATAAAAGTAAATTTACATTAAATTTTTCTGGCACATTTGAGTAAGAAGGTACAAATTTTTATCCTTGTCACCCAAGATTACTATCTCTCTATCTCTCAACCTATCTACCTATCTATCTATTAAAGTAAGCTCTATACCCAATGTGGGGCTTGAACTCATGAATCTGAGATCAAGAGTCATATGCTCTAGCCAGGCGCTCTCCCAAGGTCAGTCTTTTAATTTGTGTTCTTAAATCTATGTTCTCTATCTATTCCAGGACTGTATGCCTTACTCTCTGTTTTCTTACCTACAAAATCTTTCTAAGTACTTCTTAGTTATCTCAAAGATTGGTCATCATTGACTTTATACTTGCCAAAACAAGTGACCTCTCCACAGTTCTTATTCTGTATGGTTTCTGTGCCAGTTCTGAGACAATCTGTCCCCAGATTCTTCCTCATGCATATTCTGCTCTGTGTTGTATGCTGGTGTCTGAACCCTGGTTGCTGTGCTTCCTGGTCTCCTGGACTTGTTCCTGACTGAGTTGAGATGAGGAGAGGCAGTGGTGAAGACTGTAAGGGAACTTCTCTACTAACTCTAAAATCTGAATCATCCCTAGATCTGCTTTGGTTATTGGTCTCTTATCCTCTTGATTTTTAGATACATTTACTGCTATTTCAAAGGTCTATGATTCTGATTGTTGCATTATGTTACAATAATGTTCACTGCCTTCCTGATCCCCAGCCTCAAATATATGTAAGTTTCTTAATGATGGCATAGCATTTGACTTACAGAGAAATGACTTTAAATAAATGTTTATTGGCCAAATGAATAGGTAAAAGTATGGGATGAGGTAATAGAATGACTCCTCCTGAGGGAATTATCAGAATCAATGTTTTGCCAGGGTTCTAATACCCTGTTGAGGATCACCCCCTGTGTTACTCATCAATGTGTGTCTTATCCCTAGGTGTTTTCATACAGAAAAAGGTGAGAAGCTTTGGTCTATGGATAAGAGAGCTTCTTATACAGATATACTTCCTGAATCATTGGAAAGTAACAAGACTGGATTGAAAAGTAATGTAGATCAAAACATAGTACAAGTGTGAAGACAGTGCTTCTTCACAGTTTTCTTCTGAAGTATCCATCAGGGCAGAAGGAGGTGAATATGTATGTCTGGACCTGATCCAAAACAATGATATAGATTAGGAAGCCAATCTGCCACCAACTGAGAGTTTATCTTTAGAATTAATTTAAGTGTACAATTGATCCTACTTGTGTGCTTTTTATGATAGACAAACCCTCTACCTTGAATCAAGTTGACTTTCACAATGCATGGCCCTAGCTTTACTCTGTGACTTCGTGTTTCTGCTGGCTCACTGCTCCCTAGCAGCTGCTGCACAATTTCCGTGTTTCTCATTTGGGAAGCCCAGCATGAGGATACAGATAGACAACTTGCTGGTGGCAGATCTCTTTCTAAGAGAAATGTTTGGTGGAAGAAGAAAGCTGAAGGCCATCAGGTGTTCGTAATAGGGGCAGGAGAGAAAGTTTGTCATGGGGATAGAGAAGGGTCAATGAACGTTTAGGGTGGGAATCACTTTGGGTTTTTCCTTTGGCTAGTCCTGATGTCTTAGAATTCATGTAAGTGAATTTATATGCCTCATAGAAATACCTAAGTCTCTGTAATTGCTATTTGGTCATATGTCTGTAGCATGCTGACTTCTGGGAAAATATCATTTGGAGCATTTGCTATTGGTTACCCTCCCACCTATCATCATGCTGCTGAAGAGGATCATGTTGAGGATGATCTTGGATTGGGGTGCAGGAGTGATTGGGATGAAGCACTAGTGTGTTCCCTTTTCAAATGGCACCTCTATCTTTTTGAAATGCTCAATGTATTTCATATGCTAATTAATGTGAGCCACAACTTTTCACTTTAATAATTCTAAACGGCTCCACTTCCTGTTATGAAACTGCCAGCAAGAGAAAAATCTTATCTTGCTAGATAACCTGTGTATCCTGCCCCAAATCACAACTGTAAATCTAAATGCAGCTTTACCATCTGCTTAAATATTGCCACCATCTCGGACCACAAGGCACATATCTGTTTCTTTTAGTAAGGTTGACATCTCTTGCAGTGCACTATACCTTTGCTCTTACCAGATAGTGCAATTTCATTTAGGAGAGAAGTAATGAGATGGGGGAGATAGAAGCTTTGAATACATTGTAAATCTGATATGCAAATTCCACCACAGTTGCATTATTTGCTAAGGTTCATTTTGAGGCACTCTGGGATGTGATTAATTTTAAGGGCAATACAGGACATTGTCTACTGAATTTGCAGGCCCTGTGAGATAAATGAATCTGCCTGTTTCCTTATTACCAAAGGAATTTTTAGTAGAAAATGGAAGCATAACAGTTAGAGTAGAACATTATAGTATCTTATTTTTATGGAGGCATAAACTACTAGGAACTGAGCTATAGGATAAATGGGCCTATTGCAGCATAGGTCAAGCTAATAAAATTAAAATGTGTTAAATTCTATTTGTACTTTTCTGTGCATCACAAGAGTGTCTTGTACCTCTTGGAGAAAAGGACCTATTCTATCTATCTATCTATCTATCTATCTAACATCCAATTATCTATGATCTATATCAATCAGTCAATGAATCAATCATCTATCAATATTTTCAAAAGATTTCATATTTCCTCAGCCATAATTACTACCTTTTTTTAAAAAATTATATTCCATAGAATTCACAACAATCAGGTGGCAATTGGTCTAGTGTTATTTTTTTTTTATTTTTATTTATTTTTTTTACTTTCCTAACTGATTTGTTTAGGAAATAGTACCTTGGGATGTTTGCTATTTTTCTTCTTTATTTAAAGTCAGGTTAGTTAACATACAGTCTAGTTTGGTTTTTAGAGTAGAACTCAGTAGGTCATCGCTTAGTATAATACCCAGTGCTCATCCCAATATATGCCCTCCTCAATGCCCATCACACATTTGGCCCATCCTCCCTACCCAACACCCTCCAGCAACTCTCAGTTTGTTCTCTGTATTTAAGAGTCTCTTATGGTTTGCCTCCCTTTTGTTTCTATCCTACTTTTCCTTCCCTCCCCCTATGTTCATCTGTTTTGTTTCTTAAATTCCACATATGCATGTGATTTTAAAGTTGATATTTAGATTCTGTATTATTGCATAGCTAGTATGTTTTTTTCCTAACTGGATTATAACCCTTCAGAGAACAGGGGCTATAATTTACTTTTTGTATTACCCAAAGGTCCTAATGTAGTTCTCAATGAATATTTTATTGATTTTCAATTATATAGGAACATTTTTTAAACCAATATAAGAAAATTGAGTTTCAAAATATTCAGCAGTTACTCAAGAAGCCATGCCTATGCAGTCAGATTAGATCCCTCTTCACGGGTAACTGCCCATGCCAATTCATTTCATGAACATTATTGAGAATTTAATTTTTAAGGGGTTATGTATGGTAACAGGGCAAATGGGTAAGTTTTTTTTTTTTTTTTTAGTTTACATATCTACTTTATTTTTCTCCTGGGAACACAGGAAGACATATTTCCCCCAGTATCCCTTTGTGTCCAGGTGGACTGTGTCATTAAGCTCCTCTAATGGAAGGTGAGTGGAAGTGATATATGCCACTTCCAGGCCATAAACAACCCTTGTGCAGTCTTCCTTGCTCTTCCTCCCTAACCACACAGCAGAAAAGGAAGGGTTTTAATATGGCAGAACACACTATGGAAATATCCTGAGTTCTGAGTTGAGCACCTGGAAGAGTGGCCCAGAAGATCTCGTGGCCAGGATTTTATATGAGCAAGAATATTGTATTATTGAACTACGCTGCTGAGACATTGCAGCTGTCACAAGCTCATGTTGAATAATACATGAAGAAAAATCAGTAATAGGGATGAAAGAGTTAAGAGCTTCAATTAGAGGAAAGCAAATGAAAGAAGAGAGGGAGGGGGGTTGGAACCAAGTGGTGTGGTCTTTGAATGGGTCCATGGAGTGGATGATCAGAAGACTCTGCTGACAGTGTTAATGGCTATAGGAACTTTAATAACAGAAGTGCAAAATATTTATTTGCAGTGTTTTTAGAATATAATACTTGAAACATATAAAAGAATACATAGTGATGTTTAATTTTGAAGCATAGTAATAAAATGAACACTTGGGAACACACCATCCAGCTAAGAATCAGAACATTATCATTATTGTTGTGGCAGCTGTATGAATAAATTGATAAACATGATGAAAAAAGTGAGTCTCAGAAGATTATAACATTTATTTATAAAGCTCAAAAAAGACATATTAAAAGAATGAGGTAGGGGCGCCTGGGTGGCTTAGTCGGTTAAGCGTCCGACTTTCGCTTAGGTCATGATTTCGCGGTTCACGGGTTCGAGCCCCGTGTCGGGCTCTGTGCTGACTGCCAGCTCAGAGCCTGGAGCCTATTTCAGAGTCTGTATCTCCCTCTCTCTCTGACCCTCCCCTGCTCACGCTGTCTCTCCCTCTCTCCTAGAAATAAATAAAAATATTAAAAAAAAAAAAGAATGAGGTATTTAGGGATACATATATGCCTAATTTTTAAGTTGCTGTGCTGTGCTCTTTTGTCCTAAACCTTCGGTAAAACCTTTTCTGAATTTTATTGAAATGCTGGGAGGATGAGATCTGAAATTTAATGAGATAAGAGAGATATATAAAAATCTGACTATAGTCTCACTTCTCAAAGTGAGTTCCATGGGCCAGAAGCCTTGGCATAACTTTGGATCTTGTTAGTAATGCAGAATCTCGGTACTAATGAGACCTACTGAATCAGAATCTGCATTTTAAGAGCATCGTAGGTAATTTGTATGCACATTAGTCTGGGAAGCACTGGACCATAGCACATTATACAGCCCATTCTCCAGGATCCCTGTTCTTTCCCTTCTCCTGAATTAGCCCCATATATTGTGTTCATTGGATAGTTCCACAGAAAGACAAAAGAAAGGGTCAGGAAAATAATGTCTATTGAGCACCCACTTTGAAATACAGACATACCTAGGGTTACCCTTCTTTCCTCTTTCCCCACTCCCTAATTCTCTGTTATAATCAAGCTTATGGTAGCAGGAGTCACCAACTCCTCTAAATCCCTAAATCACTGTAAAATGCTATTTAGCTACATGGCAGTAGCATGGTGATTTCTAAGGAAAGATCAGAGCACCTGTTATTGGTTATACTCTTACCTAATGCCATGTTCCTGAAAAGGATCATGTGTTACGACTTGGGTTGTGGTGTAGGAGTGATTGGGATGAAGCACTAGTGTGGTCTCTTCTCAAATGGCACCTCTATCTTTTTGAAATGCTGAATATATTTCACACACTAATGAATGACCTTGTTGGCTGCTAATGCAAGCCAGAAAGCATCAATTTGATCCAGTTTTTACCAAGTATTGATGGATCCTGTCAGGAATAGGGCTAAAAGATGAGATTAGACATTTCCTTAACTAGATTTTAAAAAAGGACAGTATCTTTAGTTTTGTAAAATGAGTTGACATGTGGCATTAAATTCATTGCTGTTATCTGTCATTGACTTTTCTGGGGAAGATAATGAATACTAAACTTTGTTAGAAATATGGCTCAATCTTAATATTGTAAATGTGTTGGGACCAGAAGGAATGTAATTGTTTTCTCAGAATGACTTTGGTTTGTGGAAGTATAATTAATGGAAGAGATAGCTTATGCCATTAGAATTTTCCATGTATGTTTTGAAAATCCGCCCCCTCAAAAAAAAACCCTAACAATGAAATATACAAAAAATAAATAAATCATACTTTGGAATATAAAAGAGATTAAAGAATAACTGAGACAACTTCTCATTAAGCAATGTGGACAGTATATATGCATTCTCTTCCACTGCCACTGAAGACTCCCTAAAATGAAAACACAGAGATTAAAAAAAAAAAAAAAAGAGTTATAAGCCCCAAGGACAAAGAGACCAGGAGAGAGGGAAACTACAACATAATCTGGATGCGGAAAACAGATTGTTCTGGTAATCTGTGGCCACAGAGTTAACTATCTCAAAAGTTGATGGATTAAAACAAATATTTTATCATACTCTACAATTTTTATAGTAAAAAATTTGGGGAGGATTCTGTTGGGTGATTCTAACATTTCATATGGCATTGACTGTGATCCTGAAGAGTATCTCTCTGCAGCTGGGCTGATTTGGAGTATCCAAGATCGCGTTACTCATGCACTTGAGCAGAGGGAGCAGGAGTCTGGGCTCAGCTGGATCTCTCTCCATGCAGTCTCAGGGCCTTACTGATGTTGTCTGTCCTACAGGGTGGTTGGATTGTTTCCTGGCAGTTCAAGGCACCTAAATGAGTGTCCAAGAGACAGGATCTGAAGGCTGTTACTTGGTAGGGCTTGGGTCTGACAACTCGCACAGTTCCATTTCTGCCACATTTTATTAGTCAAAGTGGTAGTTTCAATAGAACAAATGGGCCAAAATAATTATGGCCATCTTCATTCAAAAGATATATGAATAGTAACAGACCTAGAAGATGAGGAATCTGAAACTCAAGCTAGCAGTGAGGAAAACGTCGAGCTCAGCTGTGTCTTCTCCAGAGCGCTAGAAACCTAGGATTAGGAATTTCAGATACTTCTGAAAAAAGAGAGGTGATACAAGCAGGGCCAAAAATGTAAGGATCGGTTGAAAGTCTATATAAAAGCAGTTAGATCTTCTGATCCCCTCCCACAGTTTGCTGAGCCCCTTCTTCATAGAAGACCAGAGGTTTAATATCTGGAGAGGTTAAACGAAGCAGACTCCGGACTTGGTCACAATTGAAAGCAGGGGAAACATACAGAAAATAAAGATAATTAAATTAAAATCTACACATTGTGCCATGAAACTCCCTTCCTCTCATCTCCTAAATGAACTCTGACGATACTGGCAAGCTCTCGGGTAAAAGCTGGAGGGGTCCTCTCTTGAGATTTATGTCTAAGACAAAATTTCTACAGTTGTGGACAGTTAGGAGCCAGTGGGATGACACCAGATCCATGGTCAGTGAAGCAGTCAACAAGTCATATCTATACATGTAGCATCTACTCAATTTTTTAGTGCCTCATTCTTAAAGTCAGCAATCATGTATCGATAGACATATAAGGTAGCTTTTTTAAAAAATCAGACCAAATAGGGAAACCTGGGTGGCATAGTCGGTTAAGCATGCTGCCCTTGGTTTCAGCTCAGATCATGATCTCACGGTTTGTGAGTTTGAGCCCTGCATTGAACTGTGCACTGATGGCATGGTGCCTGCTTGGGATTCTGTCTCTCCTTCCCTCTGCTTCTCTCCCGCTTATGCTCACTTTCTTTCAAAGTAAATAAATAAACATAAAAAAATTTTTTAGCAGCCAAACCAAATACATAGAAATAAAGGACATAGGGTAGGTAAAAAACAGAACAAAGTAAAATAATAAAAACTGTAATTAATATCCCTAAGTAGATGAGAAAATATATTTTATAAATGAAATAAAAATATATTTCATAAATCAAATAAACTAGAATTCTTAGAAGTAAAAACTATTGGATCACATTGAGTGAACAAAGAAATGAAAGCTATGGGGCCAGAAATTAAACATTTAATAGATTCTTTGAAAGATATATTTGAGGACACTTTATGAGTAAAACAACCAGAGAGATGAAAAAGTTGAAAAATTATAAGAAAATTAAAAAACAAGTTCAAGGGTCCTCTATCCAGATACTAGCATAAGCAGAGAGAACAGAGAAAATGGAGAGAAATAAAAACTGGGGAGAATTATCAGGAAAATATACCATATCTGGAGGCTATGGATTGCCAGACTGATAGGGACCACTGAGGAGCATAGGACGCATGAGAAAAGGATCCATACTTTGGTACATCATCATGAAATTCCAGAAAATTGACAAAGAGAAACTCCCAAAGTCTCTGAGGAAGAAGAATATTGACCAGCTTTCAAAAATTGTACTCGATTTCAGATGAGTAACCCTGAATACCAGAAGATAATGGAATGACCTATTAAAAATTTTGATTGAAATGATTTCCAATCTGGAACTCTGTGTTCAGCTAGGCTATCAGTCAAGTGGGTAGAAAAAAACATAATCCCTCTAACTGGTTAAAATATGGTAGAATGTATTCAGCATAAAAAAGTTGTGAGTGATCATTTCTGTTTATGCATTCAATTCTCAATTAGACTCTAAAGTTCCCAAGGGATATGATTTTAATTTTGATTTGTTCTGCATAGCATCTACATAAGGTAGGCATTTATAAATGGTGTTTATGAATAAATGGACTCTGCTCAGCTTTAAATCATGATTATAGGAAGTACTGAATACTATTATATTGCTAAATAAATATGTTGCATTGCTAAATAAGTAACTTATTTTCTTAGTTGCCGTTTCTTGATACCTTACCTATTATTTATTCTCAGATGTTTTTTCATGATTTCAAAAAAATAATATATTTTGTCTTCTTATTCTCTCATTTGGTCCAGCAGTTTAAAGAATTTGTGGCTTGAATGTTTAAGAAGAGTGGAATATGATGCTCATGTTTGTTATAACAAAATACTTTCAAAGCCTTTTATGGTGATGTTGACCTGATAACACCAGGTACCAATAAATTAAAGACAAAATTTTAATTTTCCTTGTTGTAGATACTATCTGGACCAGTAATCACATGCTTAATTACCCTTAGCATTACTGTTGGTAATAAAGTGTTTATGGTCACCAGTGAATAGGAGCCAGGTAAATAAGGGGCCAAGCTGGTTGGTTTATACAGTGGAGGGAGATGGCTGTGGACTCTAGGAACAGTGGCTCAAGGAGAACTCAGGGATCTGTATGAGGATCTGGAAATCAGAAAATGCTACAGTTAGAATTGTCAAAAACAGCAGAGATCAAGAGGGACAGTAAAGAGAAAGACAGCTTGGATCAGATGCAGAATTATTTGGGGTCTTGAGAGAATTCAGACTTCAGAATGATAGGAGGAAAATCTGACCTCAGATGGTTGAGCAGAAATATTCAGAACGAAATAATATAGGAAGTCACTCATTAATGAATGCACACATATTTGTTTTTATTCTGTATGTAGGTAATAACTGTAATTTCTTCTGCTTGTAGCAAAGCTTTTACTTTTTTTCATTTTTGCTTTTAAGAAGACTGACTTGAGAATGTGGGATTTCTCATTGAGATAATTATAGAGGATATGGTAAGAATTTCATATCACTAGCAAGAGTGTAAAAGAGAGCCTTCTGTGACCTCACATATCCTAATTAACATACAATCTTATGATGGAGACATTTTATTACTTATGCTCCCATGGCAATGCCAAGGTTGATTGCTACCACTATGTTCACCCCTGAGCTAATCATTGACAAATGCCATGGTGTGCTGAGAGCTGTACAAGGGCAAATACTAGGACATGGGAATGGTGAAGAATAAATGCCTTTGTGGTAGAAATGCCAATCATCCCTTCCCTACACACACTTTTTCCTTAGGGAATCTGCTTTCCTCTAATCTGTGGCAGGAATAGTATTATGTATCACATGATACTATGGCTGACTGGACCATCGATGGACATTTGAGCCTAGTTAGGCCTGGAATTTGGAGTTGGAATACTGAGAGCTTGATTCAAATAGACAGCGGTAGGCATTGGACTCAGGAGATCATGCAGACTTGGGATTTGTGGCCTTGTTGGCCACGTGCACCCATTGAGAGGGAGGGAACATTAGACAGGTAGATTCAGCTAATGTTGTGTGATTGCCGCTGGATGGAGAGTGTGATAGTGACTGACTTTTTAAGTCCGGATCTTATTCATAGGAGTCCTGATTTTACTTAGGTACTTTGAGGTTGTAAACTTCAAATACCCTCTACCTCCTGTAGCTTGAATGAGATTCTGCTCTTACAATAGTCTATTTACATTCATTATTCCATTCAGTTTTTCTAACCCAGCAATAAAATTGACCCATTGAAGACCAATTAATATATGCTTACAGAATGCCTAGTCTATTGCAATCATACGATTTCACATCTACCAGGATTTTATGTCTCCTTTATAAGATTTTAAACTCCTTGAACTTTTAAACAAGGAATCTACCCCAGTTTGTTTCATGTAACATGTGGCCAATGGCTTTTTGAATTAGGTATTTCCTAAGCTGTAGTAATCTTGGCTTATGAGAAACATGTTTAGTTTAATGCTCTAATCGAATTATATTCCTAGCACTATTGACATATGTTTTCAATAAATTTCCTTTAGAGTTGTTTAGATGAAAAGCTTGGTGTATGTGTGTGTTACAGTGTGAGTGTCCTCCCAAACTATTGATTATATTAAGCATATCAGGTCCTTTATGACTCCTGAAGGAATTCTAGAGTCAACAGCCTGCCTCTTAACAATGGGAATGAGGAGCAGAGCCTGGCAGCATGTGGTTGGAAGCCTTTGGTCATTATTGTTCCCAAATAGTCATTCTGACTCCAAATGGTGCTCAGGGCAGATGGTGGGCTTTTCCACCTTCGAGAACATTTGGATGAGCATATTACTGTAAATTCAATTATTTGGCGACTGTTGAGTAAAATTATCTCTAGAAAATAAACTGTCTTTAGAGATATTTTCCCCTTTCCAAATTAAAAAATTATTACCTACGTAGTAACACGACTGTAATACTGAATTAATCTTCCTATTTATTGACTTTCTCAAGAGACTTCTTTCTTGCTTTTCCTGTGATACATTGTAACATTACCATAATGGGACTTTATTATTTCTCATTTTCTGCATGCATTGCTCTGATAATTGAGAAAAGTCAGAAAATCCAGCTATTGAAATGAGTGACCTTTACATTTGGAAAACTAATTTGTTCAACATAAATATAGGAGCTCACATTACATCACTTAAAATACACGAGATTTATGCTCAATTTAACTTTTTATTAAAGGAAATTATTTCCTTAATCAAAATATGTATACCATATCTTTCTGTTTGTTTCGTTGGTCACTTATTCTATTTTCTTCTTTGCTTCCTCCTCAGATTCAACAAATTTTTGATATTTATATTTACACTTGAGAATTTACAGATTTTAGATATAGGCAGTAATCCATGTCCAGGAAATTAGCAACAAATGTGTCATAATTGATTCAGGCAGAGAAAGTACATGATTTAATCACCTTCATCCAGTTTCCTCCCTGAACTGCTGTTGGAGAAGAGCAGCCGTGTGCTTTAGGACATCTTGTTCTTTTTTAGTTGTTGTTTTTGTTGGTGGTGGTGTTCACAATTGCAAATTACATCAATTTGTACTTTTAGAAAGCAATAGTGCCCTGGAAATTGTTCCTAAGTATTTTCTTACTTCTATTTCAGCCTCTCCAGTCCTAGGTTCTTGCCTTGTTTAGTATTCAGCCTAGTTCTTTGTCCTTTTGATGAGGGGAAAAAACATTTATATACAAAAGGACAGTCAGTCCTGAGGACATGAGCACTGGAGTGCTCCAAAGTTGCTTCCCATGGTTGTGAGCCGAGGGAGCCAAGATTCTCAGGGAGAGTTCCCACAAAACTTACATCCCTGCTTACCTTAAGTTTTACCATTACCTAGATTATCCATCATTTCAAAAACAATAATACTCTCATTGTTCAGAGCATACTCTGGTCTGATGCTCTCTCCTTCCTCTCCCTGTCCAGACTCTTTGGCTCTGTTCCAGAGAACCCAGGGTCTGTCACCTGTAAGCTGCTCAACACCTCTACCCCTTGTCTAATTGTTCCCATCACATTCTTGTTCAAGTGACACCAGCTTTTACTGGTACTACTTCCTCTATAGTCCCTCAGGAAGTAGCTATGTTTTTTTCTTGTACTCCATGTGTACTTCAAGGCTTGGAGATGAATAGATGGCCTCTTATTTTTCTTCATTGCCTACAAATCTCTTTTTCTCCCTTTAAATACCTAGTTCTTACTTAGTTCCCAACTTCAGATGTTACCATTACTTCATCTTGTGGTGCTGTGTACTCTCCTCCCAGCTGCCTCCTCTCACTGCTGGCTCCTGGGTGACTGTGACTGTGGCTCATTGTTTTCTTCTCTTGTTGCTGAGCTCTATACTAGGCTGCTTCAGGAATCTCTTCCTTCTCTCCATTTTCCTGACTTGTGTATATAGTTATATCTGAAGCTGGTATCGCTGGTGACTGCAACACCTCCAACATCTCATTTTCCTCATTGACTTTGGCTCCCAGCCTGCTGACCATTAACTCTTATCCTATATCCACATGATAATACTACATCTTAAAGACTTCTGTCAACTATTTCACATTTTGCCATTTAAAACTTCTTAATATCCTCCCTCCCCTTTTAATCCAAATTGGATTCCATGTTTTGGCGTTTCAGCCATTCCCTCACTGACATCTTTAACTCTATTGACCCTTCTCCTCCATTGTATGCACCTGAGCAAACTTAAGTCCCTCCTAGCCCCAGGTATCTGTGTACCCTGGCCCTATACCAGAGCAGATGAATGGTGCTGGATAACAATCACACTATGCTGCTCATGAGTCTTGCCTCAGGTTTAGGATTCCAGATCTCAAAATCACTGACACTCAGAAAACCCTATTTCACTTTTCTAGTAAATTCACCTTTAGCCTCCCTAGATGACAATTTCATATCTTCTCTTTTCCCCTTCAATTTCAAGACACTGCTTATTCTTTCTTACTTTCAATTGATGACTTGGCTTTGTATTTCCCAGAGAAAATAGATGCCACCAACAAGAAATGCTTCATTTTTCAACCATCTGCTTTTATCTTTAGCCATGTATTCTGCCTTTCCTCCTCTGTTGCTCTTGACTTGTGTTCTTGATCAATTTGCTTCTTCAAATTATTCTTAGGTTTTCCCGCTCCATGTCTTTAGCATATCTCTAAATGTTGGAGTGCCCCAGAGTTCTTTTCAGTTCTGTAATCTTTTCTAGTTACACTTCCTGAGGAGAGCCTGTTTAGTCCCATTGCTTTTTTCTTTCTTTCATAGTTTATTGTCAAGTTGGTTTCCATATAACACCTAGTGCTCAGCCCAACAAGTGCCCTCCTCCATGCCCATCACCCCCCTTCCCCTAGTCCCATTGCTTTAAATACTACCTATGTGCTGATGGCTCCCAAATTTTTAGCTCCACCTAATCTCTGCCCTGAGCATCAGAAAAATACCCCGACTGATTACTCAACATTTTCACTTGAGTGTCTTTTAGGCTTTTCTAATCTAACGCAGTCAAAACTCTTAGTTTTCTCAAAAAGAAATAAAAATCTATTCTTTCTTAATCCTTCCACCTACCAGCAAATGGTACTATCATCCACCCAGTGGTTGTTCAGGCCAGAAATATGGAATTATTGTTGAATCCTCCTTCCCTCATTGTCCATGTTGAATGCACCAGCAAATCCTGTTGCCCGTATTTCCAGGTTATATCCTGAACTTGACATATTCCATTATTTTTCATTGCTACAGACTTAGACTAAATTGTTGCTGTCTTAGTGCACTTAAAAGTTCCTGAAATTATTGTAATTAATTTGTCTATATTTACTGTTCACTTCCCCACATTAAAATATGAACTCTATAAGCATAGGGCCTTTGTCTTATTCATAGCTGTGTCTCTAGTGCCCTATGTGTACCTGGCATGTAGTAAGGGGTCAATAAGTAGTTTCTCCTGATTAACATTTTAGTCTATGGAGTCTGTCTTTCCAAGTAATCATTGAACTATATGGAAAGTATTAAAAACTTACGTGTCTGGGGGCGCCTGGGTGGCTTAGCCGGTTAAGCGTCCGACTTTCGCTTAGGTCATGATCTCGCTGTTCGTGGGTTCGAGCCCCGCGTCGGGCTCTGTGCTGCCTGCCAGCTCAGAGCCTGGAGCCTGTTTCAGTTTGTGACTCCCTCTCTCTCTGACCCTCCCCTGCTCACGCTGTCTCTCTCTCTCTCCTAGAAATAAATAAAACATTAAAAAAAAAAAAAACTTACGTGCCTGAAATCCCAACAAATTGCCAAGTGTTAGTGCTTAAGATTTTTAAAAGGTAATTAATCATGCTGATGCCTAGATTTCAGCTCTAAACTAATCACATGACATGACTGTAAAGAGATCATTTAAAAACATACATATTTGTGTATATATAATCAAAACGCAAAAATATATACATATATACACTAGATATACATATATACACTAGACATACATATGTGTGTATATATACACACACATGTGCATATTTATATGCTCATATGTGTGTGTATATATACACACATATGTATGTCTAGTGTATATATGCACAAGCTTACTATTTTACGTAAACAGGGTCATATTGTAGATGCAGTTTTTTCCCTTTGTTATTTTTTATTTGCCTCTCCCTTCCCTTCTTGTCTTTACCTATTACTATATAATTCTCCCAGCCCCAAAGTAACCATTTGCTTTGTCTTCTCCTGCATTTTTCTTCTGTACACTATTGTAATTATAAAGACATAAGTACATAAGTTTTATGTATTTAAACATACAGTTACAGAAGGAAATTTTGTCATTGTTTTACAAAAATGGGATCACGTGATGCTTAATCTTGTACATTTCACTATTTAAAAGGATATTTTTAGCAATTTGTTTCAAATATTCCTACAAATTTAACAGGTTCCTATTCTTGCCATAAAAAAATAAGAATCCATTAAAATGCTCCTGTGACATATAAATGAAGAGAAAGGGCTGAAGAATTATATCACTCTATTGAATAGGCCCTGGTTAGTAGTTCAAGTAAGAATAACCTAGGGGTTATTAGTGTGATTAGTATCGACTTTCAGACCAATTGCAGGGAAAGGGAGTCTTGGGAATTGTGTATATAAGTACAAGAGCCTCTGCAATGTTGTTGTAGTGAGAGCATTGGTTTGGGAGTAAAATGGCCCAGATTTTAATTCATATTCTGCAACTGACACACTGGCTAGCCTTCGGCAATTCATTTAATCTCTCTGGGGTAAACCAATTTCTAGACAGAAGTCTTAGGTTCAGGTTTATTACTAGGATTGTGATCTTATAAAGATCTTAAGTTATTAAGTTCTCTGCTCCGCCAGCTAGAGATGATAATAATATTTGTGGTACCAACCCAATAGTTTATTGTGTTGGATTCTAGGAGATAAAATATTAAAACATTTCTTAGATTGTGGTATGATTTACAAATGAGAGTGGCCATTCTTTTTTTCTCACATATCAATTGAAGGCTATGATAGACATATCTGAGTGATAGTTCAGCTGTTCACTGTCCAGTGTGGTAGCTACTAACCACATGTAGCTATTAATCACTGGCAATGTGGCTAGTCCAGACGACACAGGCTGTAAATGGAAATGCACTCAAGATTTTAAGACTTAGTATGGAAAAAAAAGTAAAATATCTCACTAATTTTTCAAATATAATTTATTGTCACATTGGCTTACATACAACACCCAGTGCTTATCCCAACAAGTGCCCTCCTCAACGCTCACCATCCACTTTCCTCTCTCCCCCAACCCCCATCAACCCTCAGTTTGCTCTCTATATTTAAGAGTCTCTTATGGTTTGCCTCCCTCCCTCTCTATTTGTAACTATTTTTTCCCTTTCCCTCCCCCTGTGATCTTCTGTTAACTTTCTCAATATCCACATATGAGTGAAAATATATGACGTCTGTCTTTCTCTGACTGACTTATTTCACTCAGCCTAATAACCTCCAGTTCCATCCACATTGCGGCAAATGGCATGATTTTATTTTTTCTCATTAGCAAGTAGTATTCCATTGTATATATAAACCACATCTTTATCCATTTATCAGTTGATGGAGATTTAGGCTCTTTCCATAATTTGGCTATTGTTGAAGACCTGCTATGAACATTGTGGTACATGTGCCCCTATGCATCAGCACTCCTGTATTCCTTGGGTAAATTCCTAGTAGTGTTATTGCTGGGTCATAGGGTAGCTCTATTTTTAATTTTTGAGGAACCTCCACACTGTTTTCCAGAGCGACTGTACCAGTTTGCATTCCCACCAACAGTGCAAGAGTGTTCCGGTTTCTCCACATCCTCACCAGCAGCTATAGATTCCTGGTTTGTTCATTTTAGCCACTCTGACCGGTGTGAGGTGGTATCTCAGTGTGGCTTTGATTTGTATTCCCCTGATGATGATCACTAATTTATTAATACTGATTAGTTATTTAAATGCTTTTTGTATAGTTAAATAAAAATATTATTAAAATTAATGTCACATTATTTTTTTCTTTTTAATTTAGAATGATTTATGTGTCAGGAATCACTCAGCTGAAGGTATGATCTTAGTGGTTATGGTTGCTGATGCCCTTCAGCTGGCACGCACTGGGACTTTTAGAGTCTTCGGAATTCCCTGTTCAGGTAGGGCTCCTGTAGGGTCATTTCCAGCATGAGATCAGGTCTACCCATTTCAGGTAAATTATTGGAACGTGTGGGCTCCTCAAGAGCTAGCAAACTAAAAATGTTCTGCTGTTTTCCTTAATTAGTTTTGATGGATTAAGTTCCCTCACAGCTGGTTGTTTATGTCACAGGAATTCAGGATGGCTCACACATTCTGTCTTGTTCTTGCTTTGATCACCTGCTCAGTCTTCAGCTCTGATTCCTGCCTCATTTTACATTGTGGCTTTCATCTCTTTAGCTAAGACTCTCTTGTGATGACCTTCTCTTAAATCCTCCATCAGCTGTGTCCCCCCCAAGCCCATTTCCTCATTAAATGTACAATGTCTCATGCCTGATGGCTGTAAGGTCGTCACCAGTGGTCTGGCTTCACCTCTTGAGCTGAATCCAAATGTTAACAGCCTTTGTTACCATTGAGGCTGGGCTCTAACCAGGATCTTGTTTGTTATTTATTAATTTTTCACTTACATAGTATTAGACTTCATAATTACTATATACAGTACTGAGTAGATTGTCTTTTAAAAATGACACGTTTGTTGACTGGCATATCAGTAGACGAGGCATATACATTAATCTGAACAACTTGAAAGTATAAATGCAGAATAAATGCATTCAAAAGTGCAAGTCTTGTGTTCACTAACCTTATGACGGTGATCATTTCACAATATACACGTACATCAAATCATCACATTGTAAACCTTAAACTTACACAAAGTTATTTGTCATTTATTCCACACTAAAGTTTGGGGAAGAAAACCCAACTATAACAAACCAAAACACAAATCTTGAGAGGCTATACAGGGCCAATACTTAAGCATTCCTTTACAGTCACACTTTGTAAGGTTTTATTTTTATTATATCTGCATTTTGTTTCTAGAGTTCCAAGGAACTCAGTCCTAGAGCAGAAATAAAATGTACCCCGTCAGAATATCCACAGCTCACCTAAGGATGGTCCAAAGCTGGGAGGGATATGTGTGCAGCTTGCTGCCAGAACCAGTATTCCAAAGAATGAGGGCAGGATAGATTGATGAGCCAAATTGAACAAAAGTAAATTTAACTGTGTCCAGAAGATTAACTACCTGAAATAAAAGGTGGAGAAAACATGTTTTAGCGCATTATAAGAATAAAGAAGAATGGCCCTGAAATAAATTATAAACATGAGATTTCAATTTTAGGGAGATGTGACTTACTTTGCTATCTTTGAACATACGTACTTTTAAGCCACGATGTTATCTTAGTTGTTCTTAACTTACTTGTTTCGGCTTTGGAGCCGGAAAGATGAAAAGCAAGGTGTGTTTTATTTAATGTATAAGTTTGTAAACAAAATAAAATCTTTCTTATAATATGTGTAGCTTAGGGAAATACTTTTTCAAAACTTAAACAATAAGAGGATAATTGACTAATTTATAGTTTTATCATTTATTCAGTAATTCATTACTCTATTTAAAGTTATACTTTTGAGTTCCTCTGGTGATTACATCTGGCTTGGCCAGTGCCCATGAGGTTAGACTGGCTGGCTGGTGTCAGGTGGCGGGAGTAGCTGGAGTGATAGCCCTTTGTTGGCCCCAGTGACAATGATGGCTTTCGCGATGAGGTGGATATTGAGGGCTTCAAATATGATGAAGACTCAGTGATGTATTTCTACCCCTGCTTGTGTGGAGATGAGTTCTTCACCACCAAGAAAGATATGAAAACTGGGGAAGATGTGGCAGTGTGTTTTAGCTGTTTTCTTATTATAAAAGTCATTCATGCCAAGGCCAGTTCATGTATGGAGAAATAGTTCTAGCTCCTTTGACCAACAAATAATTAGTTAAGTTCTGAAGAAAATTTTAGGAATCCAAATGCTGAACAGTCAGAAATGAGCCAAAGTGGAAAAATCAAATACAAAGTTACTGGCTTCTTCACAGGAGACAACCATTTTGTGGTTTGCTCTTCTGCTAGATGGTGAATTCTTTCCATCGACTTCTAAGTTCATCTTTCATCAAGGCAGCAAGTCCATGGCAGGACATACCTGGATTTTGTGCTCAGAACTTTGATTGGAAGTGTTCTTAATTCTCCACCTGAGTTTAAATAAGATAATTTCAGATCAGTGCTTTCTTTCTCTCAGTATCATTTTTTTATGATCTTGTTTTTTTATTTTCTTTTTTCTTTTTTTTAAATTTAAATTTTAGTTAACAAACATTGAAATATTGGTTTCAGGAATAGAATTTAGTGATTCATCACTTCATACGACATCCAGTGCTCATCACAACAAGTTCCCTCCTTATTACCCATCACCCATCTAATCCGTCTCCCACTCACTTCCTTCCATTAGCCCATAATTTTCTCTGTATCATTAAGAGACTCTTGTGGTTTGGGGGCTCCTGGATGGCTCAGTCAGTTGAGCATATAACTTTGGCTCAGGTCATGATCTCATAGTTCATGAGTTCAAGCCGCACATTGGGTCACTGCTGTCAGTGCAGAGTCTGCTTAGGATCCTGTTACCTTTTCTCTGCACCCCTCCTCCCCACTTGCACTCTCTCAAAAATAAATATTAAAAAAAGTCTCTTGTGGTTCGTTTTCCTTTCTTGTTTCCCCCTCCCTTTCCCATATATTCATCTGTTTTGTTTCTTAAATTCCACATATGAGTGAAATCATATGGTATTTGTCTTTCTCTGATTGACTTATTTCATTTAGCATAATACATTCTAGCTCCATCACATCATTGCAAATGGCAAGATTTCATTCTCTTTGATGGCTGAGTAATATTGCATTATATATATGTATAAACAATATTATATATAATATATATAAATACATACATATATACCACATCTTCTTTATCCATTTATCAGTTGATAGACATTTGGGCTCTCTCCATAGTTTAGTTATTTTTGATAGTGCTGCTATAAACATTGGGGTGTATATACCTCTTTGGATCTGTATTTTTGTATCCTTTGCATAAATACCTAATAGTGCAATTGCGAGATCACAGGGTAGTTCTATTTTTAGTTTCCTGAGGAACCTCTNATTGCAAATGGCAAGATTTCATTCTCTTTGATGGCTGAGTAATATTGCATTATATATATGTATAAACAATATTATATATAATATATATAAATACATACATATATACCACATCTTCTTTATCCATTTATCAGTTGATAGACATTTGGGCTCTCTCCATAGTTTAGTTATTTTTGATAGTGCTGCTATAAACATTGGGGTGTATATACCTCTTTGGATCTGTATTTTTGTATCCTTTGCATAAATACCTAATAGTGCAATTGCGAGATCACAGGGTAGTTCTATTTTTAGTTTCCTGAGGAACCTCTGTACTGTTCTCTAGAGTGGCTGTACCAGTTTGCATTCCCACCAACAGTGCAAAAGAGTTCCCTTTTCTCTGCATCTTCACCAACACGTGTTATTTCTTGTGTTGTTAATTTTAGCCATTCTGTCAGGTGTGAGGTGGTATCTCATTATGATTTTGATTTGTATTTCTCTGATGATGAGTGATGTTGAGCATCTTGTCATGTGTCTGTTAGCCATCTGGGTGTCTTCTTTGGAAAATTATCTATTCATGTATTTAGCCCATTTCTTCATTGGATTATTTGTTTTTTGGGTGTTGAGTTTGGTGAGTTCCTTATAGATTTTGGATACTAACCCTTTACCTGATATGTCATTTGCAAATACCTTCTCCCATTCTGCAAGCTGCCTTTTAATTTTGATGAGTGTTGTCTTCACTGTGCAGAAGCTTTTTATCTTGATGAAGTCCTAGTGGTTTGCTTTTGTTTTCCTTGCCTTTGGTGACATGTCTGGTAAGAAGTTGCTCTGGCTGAGGTCAAAGAGGTTGCTGTCTGTGTTTTCCTCTGGGATTTTGATGGTTTCCTGTTGCACATTTAGGTCTTTCATCCATTTTGAATTTATTATTGTGTGTGGTGTAAGAAGTGGTCCAGTTTCATTCTTTTGCATGTCGCCATCCAGTTTTCCCAGCACCATTTGTTGAAAGGGCTGTATTTTTTTCCACTGGATATTCTTTCCTACTTTGTTGAGGATTAGTTGACCATATAGTTGTGGGTCTATTTCTGGATTTTCTATCATGTTCCGTTGATCTATGTGGCTGTTTTTGTGCTGGTACCATACTGTCTCAGTGTCATTATTTTCATATCTTACACCAAATTACTTCACTATCTGATAAGGGCATCATTTACCTCAAAGTCATTAGAATTTCTTAATAAAAAAGGAATTTTATTTTGAAAACATAAGTTATACTTTAATTTTGTTTATTTATAATAAAATTGAATATAAATTTTATTATAATTTTATGAATTATAAAAGTAATTTATATTTTATTTTTGAGAGAGAGAGAAAAAGAGAGCAAGGTAGAGAGAGAGAGGGAGAGAATCCCAAGCAGGCTCCACATTGTCACCCCAGAGATCATGACCTGAGCTGAAATCAAGAGTCAGATGGTCAGCCGATTGAGCCACCCAGGTGCCTCCAAAAATACATTACACTTTTATAGAAGACCCATCTGCTTGTCTAGTGGCTTCTGAAAATGTAGATGTGGTGACCAGAAACAGACTTTAAAGACTGCATTTTTATACTTATGGATTTATGGTCAATTTGTAGCCATTTACCTCCCTGCTTGGTCCTGCAGAAGAACCAGAGGACTAGTTAAGAGAAAAGGGGATACTGCTGTAATTGCTGCACACATTTAAATTCCAAGAGCCTAGTAACTTTAATTATGATGTTCATTCCCGAGAAACAAAGAAATAAATTCAGCTTTAAGGTAGGCTTCCCTCATCTTTTTCGAGATGGTCTTCTTAGGTGGTATTTATATTGAACTCTTCTGAAAATTGTGAAATTTGACCGCACCTTTTCCAACCCACCAGCCTTGTATTTGCATTTTTGATGATGATACAATAGCTTCAAGTCCATAGCTCAGTGAAAGGTAGTGTTCTGTGTTGAAGAAAAATGAGGGATGTAGCCATATTGTACTCTACTGACTGAACGTAATGCAAAGAAGACTTTGGTTTGGTCTCTTTGTTTTATCTAAAAATCCTGTTTCTGACAACCCTTCAGCTCTCTTAATCAGCCTGCAAAGCCAAGGGCATGTTTGTGCTCCAGCCCTCTGCACTGGCCCACCCGTGTCCTGTGCCAGTCTTTCAGTACAGACAACAGATGGCTTTTGCATCAGAGAGGACTTCCTGTGAGGAATATAGGTCCTTTAAAAAAAAAAAACTGATTTCTTCATCTCTATGTGGTGATATTTTTCTCCATAAAAATAATAAAACATTTAGGTTTAGCTTTGTAGTGTTTGGATACCTCTACTGGGAGATTTTGAAGGGAGCAGGTACAAATTTTGATTAGCTACTCAAAAAAGTTTTTTAAATGTTTATTTATTTCTTAGAGAGAGAGAGAGAGAGAGCCCACAGAGGAGGGGCAGAGAGAGAGGGAGACACAGAATCCGAATCAGGCTCCAGGCTCTGAGCTATCAAAACAACCCACAAACTGTGAGATCATGATCTGAGCTGAAGTTGGATGCTTAACTGACTGAGACACCCAGGTGCTCCAGGACACTCTTAAATACAGAGAACAAACTGAAGGTTGAGGGAGGGGAGGTAAGTGGAGGTGGGTGGTTTGAATGGGTGATGGGCATTAAGGAGAGCACTTTTTGGGATGAGCACTGGGTGTCCTATATAAGAAATGAGTCACTGGGTTCTATTTCTGAAGCGAGGACTACACAGTATGTTAACTAACTTGAATTTAAGTTAAAACAACAACAAAACTTTTTCTTTTGTCCTTATATCAACATTCTGATCATTATCTCTCACTCCATTCTCACATACAGGCCGTGTACACCGGAGTGATGATCCAGATTTCAAAAGATGTAGGAGGTGCTTTTTAATTCCCTTCTGTTAACATGAAAATAAAACTGAAGGTTCTTGTTTTTGGAAATGTTCACAACAAGGTCTTAGGATGGTGACTGTCATGCTATCCTTGGATATAATATGCTATAGTTGAATACAAATTTGCTATGACAACTAAGGCACAGTTTACATTTTAGATTCCCTTTGGGAGTTCCATGAAATTACAAATACTGCCACATATCCTTTCCAAAGATGCAACATTCAATAAGAGAATTTCTTTTTTTTTTTTTTAATTTTTTTTTAATGTTTTATTTATTTCTAGGAGAGAGAGAGACAGCGTAAGCAGGGGAGGGTCAGAGAGAGAGGGAGTCACAGACTCTGAAACAGGCTCCAGGCTCTGAGCTGGCAGTCAGCACAGAGCCCGATGCGGGGCTCGAACCCACGAACCGCGAGATCATGACCCGAGCAAAAGTCGGACGCTTAACCGACTAAGCCACCCAGGCGCCCCTCAATAAGAGAATTTCTTGATGCGTGCAAGTTGAAGCAGTCTGAAGAGCTTCTCCTTAAGTTATTTACATATTTTTCTAAGGGTAAGAAGAGTACTAAATTCATACTTGAGAATGTGTGACATACTTGAGAAAGAAACAAACCATCGAGAAATGTAGACTATTTCTCATGTACAACTTTAATTGATGCTATTTGTCACCCCATGTTTCTAGTTATTGTATCTCTTAGCCTAGTGTCCTATGAGCATCCGTGTAATTTGGAATTTTCCCTATCTGTATTTGTGTAAATTTGTTCAAGTTTCTTTCCAGTTAGTCCTTTTTTCTCAGTCTGCCCCTCGTTTCATATCACTCAGGCCCTCCAGAATCTATACTCAGTCACTGATTCTAGTAAATTCTACTGCAGCTCTCCTATCTTACTTCTCAAAGAGTGAAAGGAGCTCATCACGCTTGCTGCAGTGACTCCTGTCCAAGACCTAATTAATTCTGACCATGTCTGTTCCTTGATAACTGTGAAGTCTCAAGTGGATGTATTCTCTGTAAGCCTGTCAGTGTCCTTAATGACATGGCCGGGGTTGTGGATCAAAGACAAAGATCTCAATTATCAATGTTCTTGTCTTACCATTGCAATATAGTTGATACAAGAACATTCTTCATGTCTGAAATTTCAGTTCACTTTTCTTCCATTACTCCCAGATAATAAAAAATTGAGTGAGAATGGAATTACAGTATTCCACTGTACAGTATTAGCTGTATCTTTAGTTATTATCTGTATTTTTAGTTATTATCTGAGAGTTAGCTTCAGGGTCACATGGCCTACATAAAAACAATACATTTCTCCCAAGCTTGCTCCAAGAGCTAGTCAGACTAATGCATTTTAATGCATGTAGGCTAATAATTCATACATGGATCATTCATATCAGAAATAAATTGATATTCTTCAGAGCCAGTACCACAGAGTGGAAGGGGCCCAGACATTTAAGCCACTTATTGTTAGTAAGGCTTTTGTGCTTCAGTTTTTTCATATTTAAGAATAATATTTTCTTGGAGCTCCTGGGTGGCTCAGTCAGCTAAGTGTCTGACTTTGGCTCAGGTCACGATCTCGTGGTCCATGTGTTTGAGCCCCTTGTTGGGCTCTGCTGACAGCTCAGAGCCTGGAGCCTGCTTTGTTGGATTCTGTGTTTCCCTCTCTCTCTTCCCCTCCCCTGCTCATACTCTATTTCTCTCTCACTCAAAAATAAATAAAACATAAAACAATTAAAAAAGAATAATATTTTCTTCACAAACTTGTTGTACTACATGAGATGCTAAATGTATAGCACCTAGCATACTGCTTGTGACAGATAAGTTCTTTTTAAAAAAATTTTTTAATGTTTATTTATTTTTGAGAGAGACAGACAGACAGAAACTAAATCAGGCTCCAGGCTCTGAGTTGTCAGCACAGAGCCCGATTCAGGGCTCAAACTCACAGTGAGATCATGACCTGAGCCGAAGTCGGACACTTAACCAACTGAGCCACCTAGGTGCCCCTTAAAAACATTTTTTTAACGTTTAATTTCTTTACTAAGTTATATTATTAATGGCTTGATGTTGCTGTCTGTTTTCATTAGCATGAATCGTCTTCACCGCCATCATCACCACATCACCCCTACCTCGGAAAGCTCTGCTCATCTTTACTATTCTTCCCCAAGCAAAAACCTAAGACAAGAGCAAAACCCCAAGTGTCTTATGATGTATCTAAAAAAAAAGCTTTAGCCTAGCTATCTTGATCTTTTATAACATGGCTTGGATGAGAAGATAAATAGAAGTATAAATCTTCACTAGAATTAATCTCTTTTTATTAACTTCAAGGACCTTTCTATCTAGAAGCTAGTAATACCGCCTCTCACACACACCCTTTCTTGTGTCTGATCTACCCTTTAAAATTGAACATGTTGGGGCGCCTGGGTGGCTCAGTCTGTTAAGTGTCTGACTTCAGCTCAGGTCATGATCTCACGGTTTGTGGGTTCGAGCCCCGCGTCGGGCTCTGTGCTGACAGCTCAGAGCCTGGAGCCTGTTTCGGATTCTGTGTCTCCCGCTCTCTCTGACCCCTCCCTGCTCACGCTGTCTTTCTCTCTCTCTCTCTCAGAAATAAATAAAACATTAAAAAAATTTAAAAAAATAAAATTGAACATGTTCACATGAGAAGCTCTCTTGCCACAAACAATGTTGAAAATCTGTCATGAATAATCAGCTTCAATCTCAGAGAAAATAACTTTATAATTCAGAAAAGATGGTCTAAATTATACATGTGTATGTCCTGAATTATAAACTGATCTGTCTGTTGGATGGTCATTCAAAACTTTGAGGAGGGGCACCTGGGTGGCTCAGTTAGTTTTGCATTTGACTTCGGCTCAGGTCATGATCTCACAGCTCGTGAGTTTGAGCCCCACACCAAGCTCTGTGCTGACAGCTCAGACCCTGGAGCCTGTTTCCAATTCTGTGTCTCCCTCTCTCTCTCTGTCCCTCACCCACTCTGAAAAAAAAAAAAAAACCTTTGAGGAGACTTTTATTATTTATTTTTTTAACATTTATTTATTTTTGAGAGACAGAGAGAGACAGTGTGAGCAGAGGAGGGGCAGAGAGAGAGGGAGACAGAATCCAAGGGAGGCTCTAGCTCTGAGCTGTCAGTGCAGGGCCTGATGTGGGGCTCAAACCCATGAACTTTGAGATCATGACCTGAGATGAAGTCGGATGCTTGATCGACTGAGTCACCCAGGTGCCTCGAGGAGACAATTATTAAGGTGATTTTGTTGTCACTGAAAATTGAAAATTTTCCAAATTGTTTTAGATAAGATTAGACTTGGCTTAGAGGTTTTTTGGAGGAAGATCACAGAGGTAAAGTGTCATTTTCATTGCATCATGTCAGGATACCTACTACCAACATGACTTAACACTATTGAGGTTGACCTACTACACCTTCTTGAAGGCAGAGTATCTATATAAATTATTTGGAATTCTTCTGAATGAGAGATTTGTCTGTTCTCTCTTATTTATTTATTCAATAGTGTATTCAAATCAATATGGACTCATGGATATTACATTGAATTTCAATATTTTTAGAAAATAGAAGAACCAGTGTAAAGCAAGAAAGAAATTAAAAAACACCTAGTTGTTTCCCTGCCAATTTATTCTCATTTTAATAGTTGTGAGCAAAAATTCATCACTATTCCTGTTTTTCCCTACTAGTCATGCTGATGTGTATATACAATTTACAAAATTTCACAAAACTTAAAACATATAAGACTAGGAGTTAGTGTTTATATTTTAAAATAAAATACATGTATTTGAGGACTTTTCTTTCCTTAGAAGTTCAATGTCAGGAAATATTAGGAGTATGATACTCAACAGAATATAGCAAAACATAATCTGTATCAGAACCTTCAGTCTTAGCCTAACAAGTAAGATGTTTTGTTCATCACAAGATACGGTGGATATTTCAAAGCAGGGGCAATTTGTTTTAATACTCCTGAAAAACAATCTGGTGATTGCTTTATAATTTCTCTTTAGAGCTATTTCTCTTTGTAATGGGGAGACTAATTCCTATCATATTTCATATTTCCTATCTCAAAGACGGGGCTTATGTTATTCAGATTCTACAGTGATGACCAGGAGTATTACATTTGATTCCAAACCTGCTTATGCTGGTCAAACTTACGTTTTTAATTTCCATACTTTAGTTAAAATAATGAAAATCTGTAAGAGTGTAATAAGAATGTAATAAACAGTAATTATTTGTATGAAAACTGAATTTAATACTGTGGAAAGACATGCTAGATGTAATTTGTTGAATTAGGTAATAGATTGAGGTGGGTAAAAGACTATGAAGAAAATTGTAAGATAAATTTCAATTTAGAAATTGTGAAAAAAATTACGAATTCAGATTACTTAGCAAGTATTTAACTTGTTGCTTTGCTTTGAAAACCTCAAAGTGGAAATCATAGACACTGCATTATAGGTAGGCTGGCTATACATCCTGGCTTATCTGGTACTGTTGGCTTTATAGTTGGAGATCCAGTATCCCACGCCCAATTTAGCATTTTCCCTGAAATGAAGCATTAATACTTGCCTTAAAATAAATCAGAATGGGTTGGACTTTTGTTTGGTACTGGAAGCTTCTGCCATGACCTCTTCTTTGGTGTGGAGGATGCATGTGCAAAACTTATTGGATAAATTTTGTTTTGTAAAAAGACTTTACTGAAGAAAGGTGCCCTGAAGTAGGCAAAAAAGGCAATACTTTGATCATATTGGGTTGAAATATTTATACATTTCTAAGTGAAAAAATTACTATCTGTAGTAAGAATATTTTCTTATTTAAAAAATGTTGTTTCTACACAGAAAGCTTGTTGAAGGTGTCAACATTCAAAAAAAATGTTTTTGTTTATTTTTGAGAGAGCAAGTAGGGGAAGGGCAGAGAGAAAGAGAGAAAGAATCCCACATAGGCTCCAGGCTCTGAGCTGTCAGCACAGAGACTGCTGTGGGCTCAAACTCACAAACTGCAAGATCACGACCAGAGCAGAAACCAAGAGTCAGACACTGAACCAATGGAAGCACGCAGATATCCTGAAGTTGTCAACATTTTAAAATTTATTGTCTATAAAATACTACTTTGAAAATGATTGCAGGCAATCTTGTGGGCGAAAAACAACAATCACAAAAAACAAACTAGTGAAAGCATATAAGAAAAACTACATCAGGGACGCTTGGGTGGCTCAGTGAGTTGAGCGTCTGACTACTGATTTAGGCTCAGACCATGGTCTCATAGTCATGAGATCAAGCCCTGCTCTGAGCCCCTCGTTGGGCTCAGTGTGGAGCACTTGGGATTCTTTCTCCCTCCCTCGCTCTTTGCCTCTTCCCCACTTGCGATCTCTCTCACTGAAAATAAATAAACTTTTTTTTAAAGAAAAACTACATCAGTTAGAAGAATTCCAGTGACCCAGGATTAGAAAGATATGGTTAAGAAACTGATTAAAGAATGTGAATGCATATCAATACTACTTAATTATTCTGCTTATTTTATTTTAAAATATTCATATAATTAATATAAAGATTTTAAACATTTGTTTTAATACACATGTGCATACATTTTTAGCAAGACTTTTAATTGAGAATAGTTTTTAAATTAAACCATTTATCAGTCAATAAGTAANTAAAATTTTGAGTATTTATTATTATTATTATTATTATTTTACTCTCAAGTTAGTTAACATACAGTGTAGTCTTGGCTTCAGGAGTAGAATCCAATGATTCATCCCTTACATATAAGACCCAGTGCTCATCCTGAAAAGTGCCCTCCTTAATGCCCTTCACCCATTTTCCCTACCTCCATCCCCATCAACCCTCAGTTTGTTCTCTGTATTTAAGAGTCTCTTATGGTTTGCCCCCCTCTTTGTTTTTATCTTATATTTTCTTCCCTACCTCTATGATCATCTGTTAAGTTTCTCAAATTCCACATGAGTGAAATCATGTGATATCTATCTTTCTGTGACTGATTTCACTTAGCACAATATCCTCTGTTTCCATCCATGTTGTTGCAGATGACAAGATTTCATTCTCTTTCACCACCAAGTTGTATTCCTTTGTATGTATGTGTATACACACACACCCCCACACCAATCTTCTTAATCCAGTTAATCAGTTGATGAACATTTGGGTTTGTTCCATAATTTGGCTATTGTTGATAGCATTGCTATAAACATTGGGGTGTAAGTGCCCATGCACCTCAACCCTATTTCTAAATAAAAAAAGCAGTGCTTCACATTATCCTTTTTTTTGCCAGTAATTATCTATTTTATTGATTAACAGACTCAAATTAGTATTAGTTTCAGTTGTATGGAATAAAACAAGATAGAAGAAACCAAATAAAAATTTATTTCAATCTCAAAATAAAAAGTAGTGGATAGACAAGCTGGCCTTTGATCCAAAGTCTGTGGTCTTATTTAATGCTCAGTATGTAGTAGTTATAGTGGTTTCAACTGTAAGTAATGAAAATCCAACTACACGTATCCCACTTAAACATAAGGGGTTTAATTCTGCATATAATGATAAGTCTGGAATTAGCACAAGTTCCAGGGTTGGTTGACCTAGTGGCTCAACAATGTCCTTAAGAACCCAAGTCTTTTCTGTGATTGCAAGACAGATCAACAACACCAGAGAAAAAGAAGAGGGTCTCATCTGTTGTATTTCCTGCTATTATCAGAGAAAACTTGCCTAAGAAATCCTACAGCAGATTTGACTGTAGATTTCATCAACCAGAATTGGGTCCCATGCCCATATTACCTTAGCAAATCACTATCAAGAGAAATGAGACATCATGTAACATCATGTTTATGACAACAATCATAATTCACCTCTTGAGAATTGCCCTTACATGAGGGAATGAAGCCCCAAACAAATCTGATTTGTTATCAAGGAAGAAGGAGCCTGACTGTTGGGTATGTCATCAACAGTATTTGTAACAATTAGCTATCTCCTGATTTGGTATCATGATCAATTATGTTGTAGCTTCCTTCCTTCAAATATTATAATCACACTAAACCTGTGGGAATTTCCTGTTAATTGCAATTTGTAGACATGTTTTCATGTACTTCAAAATGAGTCTTCAATGATTACAATAAAGCTCGAGACCCTTTTGTTTTCAAGATATCCTCAAGTCTCTTGGATAAATTGGATACTACTCCACTACCATAGAGTTAATTTAAAGAAGTATTATTGAATATCTAATATATGTGAAGTAATCCATGAATTGTGGTGGGATATAGAATCAATAAGGTATGGTTTCTGTCTTTAAGGATCTTAGATTACAATAAGCATAAAGATAATCATCATTATTTAAGCTTGCGGCATAATTTTATTGTCTAAGTAGAATAAGTTTCAGGAAGCATCAAGATCTGTTGGCCAGTAATTCTCCTAGGGAACAACTTAATACCAATTACATAAAAATTTAAAAAAATTCAGTACTTTATGTTCTTTCCTACATTTAAAATAAAATTCCAGTCCAGGCTTATGCAATAAAGATGGTTTCAAAATTGGCAATCTGTCTGGAAGAAAACAAAAGTTAGATCCATTCCTTACATCATTCATTAAAATAAATTCTAGATAGATCGAAATTTTAAAAAAGAAAATATTAGAGAAAATAGGGAACATGGCAGAAAATGAGACAGAAACTTAGAGCATAAAGGAAAAGGATGATATATTCCACCATATAAAAATAAAAATTAGTTAATATAACAAAATGTCTCAAACAAAGTCTAAATATAAATGACAGTTGCAAAGAGCAATGACAGATATCACAGATCAAGGGTTATATCCCTAAAATAAAAAGATTCCTGTATGTTTTGGCAGGTTCAGATGTTCTTTTGTACTGTACAGTTAACATGAGTGGGTGCTTGGAAAGTTTTAATTAGCTAAAGTTAAGAGGCATCTATCGCTGTAAGTGCAGGGAAGGTTAGCCTCCTACCTAGGCAAAACACCTGTCAGGCTGCTTTATTTTCCACAACCAAATGAATAGTTTACCTCCATTTCTCTGATATCTAAAGCATATGTTTTAAACTTCAGCTAACATCATAGCCTAGACGCAATACAAATGAAGCTAGAGAAAAAACTTATACTGACTACAGAGCTGCTTGCATAAAGTTCTCTTAAGACATCTGATATTTGAGAAAGAGTCCTCTCCATCCTTTGGTGAAGTCATCAGGGAACAGCATGTCCAGACCATAGTGTCTCATCCTACTACCCCTTTATGTTTTTTTAAATGTTTGTTTGTTTGTTTGTTTATTTCTGAGAGACAGAGTGAGCAGGGGAAGGTCAGAGAAAGAGGGTGATATAGAATCTGAAGCAGGCTCCAGGCTCTGAGCTGGCTGTCAGCACAAAGCCCAACGCAGGGCTTGAACCCATGAGCTGTGAGATAATGACCTGAGCTGAAGTCGAACTCCCAACCAACCGAGCCACCCAGGTGCCCCTATCCCTTTATGTTTTGATCTGTCTTTATTGAGAGGGTGTGTAATTGAAGCATGCATTTGAGTGACATTTCTGTGCCATTTATAAAGCTGTAATTGATTAAATGACAGATTTTTACAATGTTAGCCAGATTCTCTACTAGAGTCAGGAGATGAATTAATTTGTATTCAAATTTATTTCCAGGAATGAGGTTGTTTGTGCTGATGAATTTGTTCTTTTTCAAAAAATTATTCTCCTGGGGAAACTTAACGTCAAATACAGTGTCCCAATCCAGCAATTAGTTTCTTTCAGAAGTCTTGTAACAGATAATCATAGTTTTAGGTAGTCACCTTTCTACTTTGAAAAATTTAGAACTAGTATTCTACAATTTTACAATGTTTTTAATTTATTAGGTTACATCAGGTTTTGGAAGCAGAAAGTACAAATCCCTTATATGTAGCAGAATAGAGGCTCAGAAATGCTAATTGGCTAGTGTAGTCTCACGCTAATATGCAGTTGAACCGGGACTAGAGGTCAGTCCCTTGACTGTCAGTATAGAATTTATTCTATGTTACTTTCTAACTTCCTGGCCAAGTTTTCAGCTTGAGATACTATTCATCCAGAATCAGGCAAATTGTAATTTCTGGGATTTGATAGCAAATCAAATTAGTTTGGAATTAGTTTTTTTAATTTAAATTCTTGTTGGTTAATATATAGTATAATACTAGTTTCAGGAGTAGAATTTAGTGATTCATCACTTACATACAACATGCAGTGCTCATCACAACTAGTGTTCTCCTTAATAACCATTAGGCATTTAAGTCATCCCCTACCAACCAACCCTCCTGCAACCCTCAGTTTGTTCTCTGTAGTTAAAAGTCTGCTTTATGGTTTGCCTGTCTCTCTTTTTTTCCCCTATGTTCATCTGCTTCATTTCTTGACTCCAACTTATGGGTGAAATCATAAATTTGTCTTTCTCTAACTCTAACTGACTTATTTTGCTTAGCACAATACATCCTAGCTCCATCCACATCGTTGCAAATGGCAAGATTTTATTCTTTTTTTACAGCTGTGTAATATTACATTATATATATATGCCACTTCTTTATCCATTTATCAGTCAGTGTACATTTGGGTTCTTTCCATAATTAGGCTATTGTTGATAATGCTCCTATAAACATTGGGATGCATGTGACCCTTGGAATCAGTATTTTGTATCCTTTGGGTAAATACCTAGTAATGAAAATTGCTGAGTCATAGGGTAGTTCTAGTTTTACCTTTCTGAGGAGCCTCCATATTGTTTCCCAGAGTGGCTATACCAGTTTGCATTCCCACTAACAGTGTTTAAGAGGGTTCCCCTTTCTCTGCATCTTTGACAACACCTGTTATTTCCTGATTGTTAATTTGAGTCATTCTGACAGGTGTGAGGTGTATCTCATTGTGTTTTTGATTTGTATTTCCCTGATGATGAGTGATATTGAGCATCTTTTAATGTGTCTGTTAGCCATCTGGATATCTTCTTTGGAAAAATATCTATTCATATCTTCTATCCATTTCTTCACTAGATTATTTGTTTTTTCAGGTATTGAGATCGACATTTTCTTCATAGATATTGGATACTAACCATTTATCAGATATTTCATTTGCAAATATCTTCTCCCATTCTTTAGGCTGATTTTAGTTCTGTTGATTGTTTCCTTCACTGTGTGGAAGATTTTTATTTTGGTGAAGTCCCAATAGTTTACATTTGCTTTTGCTTCTCTTACCTCTGGAGATGTGTCTAGTAAGAAGTTGGTATGGCTGATGTCAAAGAGCTTGCTGCCCATGTTCTTCTCTAGGATTTTGATGGTTTCCTGTCTCACGTTTAGGTCTGTCATCCATTTGGAATTTATTTTTGTGTATGATGTAAAAAAGTGGTCCAGTTTCATTCTTCTGCATGTTGATGTCCAGTTTTCCCAACACCATTTGTTAAAGAGACTGTTTTCTTTTTCCCCAATGGATATTCTTTCCAGCTTTGTTAAGATGGTGGAGTTGTAGGGGGACCCTATGCTTGCTCATCCCTCAAACACAGCTAGATAAATACAAGATCATTCTGAACACTCAAGAAATCAATCTGAACACAACTAGGGGGAGAGAAGAGGCCATGTTGTGGAAGGTAGGAGATGTGGAGATGTGATTTGGGAGAGAAAAGGATCATGGGTACTGCAGAGGGGAGGAAGCCCTTATCATGGAGAGAGGAGAGAGAAAGAGAAAGAGGAAGAAAGAGAGAGCATGAGAGTGAGAGAACTATCGAGTGGCACACAGAGGATTACATAAGAAAAATACTTCCCCAAACCATTGAAAATGAAAGGGGCTGGTTATCTAGAGTCTTTTTAACCAGGGAAACTCAAAGCCTGTAATTTGAGAAGTCCACGCTGTGGCTGGTGTGGAGCTTGGTGGGTGTTATGATCTGGTGCAATTAAATAATTTTTAAAGGCAGTTCTTATAGTAGTTTAATGCTATTTTAATGGTATATATTAAGAGCAAATAGGCATATATTTAGATTTCTGATTGTATTTTTACTATTTAGTAGTGGTCTAGCCCCATATTAGTGTGACTTTTACTTTGAAAAGACCAAATATTATATACAGTTATAATAAAACAGAATGTCACACAATATTTCTCCCAAAATAACTCATCAATCCTATTTTGTAAGTGTTTCCACCCAGAAAAAATTACCACTTAATATATAACCAGAGGAATAAATTTCAGATTTTTTTCTTTGTCACCTCATCTCCTATTTAACTGCCAACCTAAGAATTCTTGAATCTGGCAGGTGTTTTCCAGATTTTCATAATTCTTTTTTAAAATTTTTAATATTTATTTATTTTTGAGAGAGAAAGAGAGAGACAGAGAGAGAGAGAGATGGGTGGGGGGGAAGGTCAGAGAGAGAGGGAGACACAGAATCTGAAGCAGGCTCCAGCTGTCAGCACAGAGCCTGATAGGGGGCTCAAATCCATGAACCATGAGATCATGACCTAAGCCGAATGCTCAGGATTCTTAACCAATTTAGCCACCCAGGCAGCCCAGAGATTTTCATAATTCTTGATCCAAAACAACCCATTTCCCATGATTTCCTTTCTACTTATGTGACATACCATATTTTATTTTTTTAATTTTTTTTTAATGTTTTATTTATTTCTAGGAGAGAGAGAGAGAGACAGCGTGAGCAGGAGAGGGTCAGAGAGAGAGGGAGTCACAGACTGAAACAGGCTCCGGGCTCTGAGCTGGCAGTCAGCACAGAGCCCGACGCGGGGCTCGAACCCACGAACCGCGAGATCATGACCTAAGCGAAAGTCGGACGCTTAACCGACGAAGCCACCCAGGCGCCCCTGTGACATACCATATTATATATCCCCTGATATCTGGATTGCTAGTCTCTCAAAGGCAGTTTGCAGCTATATATAGCATTCAAGTGTTTGCTAAATTAAAAAAAAAGTTTCTGTTCTGAGGGTCACACAAAAGGGACCCCTGACTAATTATAGATGCCAAACTGGCTGCCCATTTCTACCTGATATTCTCTACTGCAAATGAAGATTGTGAACAGGTGCTCAGTTGCCTCTCTCTAAAGGAAAAAAGCATTTTCCAACTAAACTACATTGCCAGCCACACTACAATAGGCTTTCTTGGAAAAACATAGGCCAAATTATTAGGGGTATCTTTTTCTTCATATTGATCCTATTGAAGTCTCTGGAACTCTGTGCAGAATTGGGTGAGGTGGGCAGTGTGAAACACTGCCAGATTTGTAGTGAATCATCATCACCGTTATTAACATGTTTTCTAGTGCTTCCCGGGAGTCTGGATGGCACCGAGGTGGTTGCTATGGATTTACAGTGTTTGGTTTCCTACTGTTGTGCAGGCTTGTGGGTGACAGCAGGTCATGGGGCTGTGACAGAGGCAGCGGCTGCTTCCCTTCTCCTGATTCCAGCAACAAGTGGAAGTTTTTCAGCTGGGAGACAAGGTTCTCACAAAACCAGAATCAGCTAATGTATCAGACAAGGGAAACTTTAACAGTGTTGTAGAACATTACTCCAGAAAGAAATGTCTTTTGCTATTCCAGCCACATTGTCCATGAGTCTAAGTCTAGGTTTCTAGGGATGGGGATTTAACCGATTACTACAATGCTATACCTTGCCCCTCACGATGCGTTGGAAGTTCATTTTATGATAAGGAGATATCAGATTCTCAGAACTCTATCAGGTGATCCCTTGCCATATTTCATGATGGAAAATTCATAATAAACACAGAAGAGAGATGGGTGCCTGGGTGGCTCAGTCAGTTAAATGTCCCACTCTTGATTTTGGCTCAGGCATGATCTAATAGTTTTTGAGTTCTATGAGATCTCTGCACTGAAAGGGCTCTCTTTCTCTCTCTCTTAAAATAAATAAAATAAAAACTTAAAAATAAAACAAAACAGAAGAGAGAATACTGTAAAAAAACTGATCATCCAGTTCCAAGAATTACCAGCATATGGCCAATTTTATTTCAACTGTAACTCATATATTCCCCTAGCAGATAATGTTGAAGCTAACTTCAGGTAGCTTATTACGTTATGTTAGAATTCAGTGGGCATTATAAAAAATAAGGACTATTTTTAACATCATTACATTCTCCCAATTAACAAGAATTTTTAATATCACTAAATGTGCATTCAGTATCCAAATTTCCCCAATTATGTCATAAATGTCTGTTTACAGTTGGTATTATTTGAATCAGGTCCCAAAGAAGGTCCACAATGCACGATATGTCTCTTTATATGCTTAAGGAGCACATCAAGATTTCTAAATAACAGCTCCTCCTTCCTGGGTTTTTTTTTTTTTCCCACTTACCTTTTACTTGTTGAAGAAAACAAGTCACTTGTTTCTAGAACTTCCTGCATCCTGGATTTAGCTGATTGCATTCTAGGAGGTATCATTTACCATGTTCCTCTCATCCCCTGGATTTTCTGTGAAAGAGCAGAGAGACCTAGAGGCTTGATCAGACCCATGTTTGCTTTTGTGGAAAGAACACTTGATTAGTGGTACAATATATTTCTTCTTGAATCACATTGGAAGGCTCGTGATATCTGGTTATCTTTTTTTGTGATAATATCAGTGAATGTAGTTGTTGTCAGCTGATCCATCCATTATAATTTCCCTGACAGCACTTTACCTATTGGTTTTAGGAACCATTGCTGATTTTTGCCAAGATTCATGATTTCATTAGGGTTGCAAAAGGGTTCTACTCTAATTCTATCATTTATTAGCTAGAATTTATCCATAAAGAAGAATACTCTTCTATGGAGCATTTTGACCATAATGCTCCATATGGAGCATTTGGAAAAGAGTTTGTAAAGTAAATGCAAGGCAACTATTTTATTTTTTCCTTCTCATTTCATTTATCTTGTTATCATTTTGAGGCAACTATCAAGCCCTCTTCCTGACTAATATACACAAGAAGGTACACACAAACCAGGGAAATGACATTATACAATGGAAAAATCAGGGATCTAGACACATAAGAATGAAGGGGTCTCATCTTGTCATTGGCTGGTGTGTTGTAATTGGTTTACACATGTGACATTTCTGGTATAAGCAATTGCTCTGTGGGCTAAAGAAATGCACTTTAATTATGAAGTTTGTTTTCCTACATTTAATTCTCTTTTTCCCATCATTTCTGGCATTATCAGGAGCTCTGTATTCTACCTTTATTCATAATATACATTCTTAGTTCTGATAAATATGTTTGTAATCTCATTTGCCATTTATTCTATTTTGTGTTAGTTTCTTTTGCTCATCATGGAAAAAAAACACTGAATATTTGGTTCCATTTCATGTACATAAATCATTTTTTTGGTCCTTTATCTTGCCCTTCAACTTAACCAACCCAGCAAATGGCTTTCACTGAATTATCAAAGCACTTATTCTGAGAAGAATAAATTATGTATTTACCTACTAATGTTTTTCTTTTTGATTCTGCTTCTTATTAGTTAAGAGAACTTGCTCTTACTTCTCTAGTCTCAATTCCCTCATTAGTAAAATTGGCAGCGATAACCCACCCCCAGGGGTGTTCTGAAGATTAACAAAGATAATTTATATGAAATAATCAATCATAGAGCTGTTTTAATATTCATTCATCTTAGTGAGTACTTTCTGAGCTCTTTTGTGGTAGCTTCTATGCTAAGTTCTAAGGCTACACCACCTAAAACAGACCTGGGTCTTGCTCTCGTAGAGTTTCAGTCTAATGGCAAATACCAACATTAAACATATAATTGCACTGGGGCTCCTGGGTGGCTCAATCGGTTAAGTATCTGGCTCTTGACTTAGGCTCAGGTCATGATCTCACAGCTCGTGAGACTGAGCCCCATGTCAGGCTCTGTGCTGATGGTATAAGAACCTACTTTGGATTCTCTCTTTCCCCATCTCTCTGCCCATCCCGTACACATGCACACTCTTTCTCTGTCTCAATAAATAAATAAACACTAAAAAAATACAACTGCATTAAATCCACAGATGTTCTGCAAATGATTGCTAAATTTGACTATTTTGTCCATTCTGTTGTTACTTTATTTCTTTTTTCTTCCCACTTAGAAGTTAATGCTGAGTTCTGGCTCACTGCTATTTTCACTGTATGTGTGTCATCTTGGTCTTCTTTATTGGGTTCCAAAGAATAAAATAAAAGACACTGAGTCTTACTGTAGAACTTCCTAAGTATTAAATATGTAAGTGAAATCATGTTGGGAAGCATAGAATTTCCAGTCCATTCATTCAGTCATCCATTTATCAAATATTCAGTGAGACTAGAATGTACAAAGTGATTTCAGAAAAGATAGAGATGCTCAGATTAATTTGTTTTATAAGGCAATAGAGGTGTGTTAATCAGAGTTAGACAATACCTCTTCAATGTTTAACTGACAATTATTGACTAAAAATTGGATTAAATATTTGAGATGAATTATTTGATCAATTTGTCTGATTTAATACACTAATAAGGCACTAGTAACTTGAGACAGCTTAATCATACTTTTAAAAAGTAATTTCCTTTAAAATATAGGTAGGAATATGAGATAAGGAAATGAATAGGGACTATCACTTGCCAGAACTGAATTATGACTTCTTTGTCTCTGGCTTCATAAGCAAAATTGTGCAGTTTTTCTCATTGTTCCCACCTCATCTGTATTTTTTTTCTTTTCTTTTTTTTACCTTTATTAATTGGCAAACATATATTTGACTTGCTTGTTTTTATACACAGTAATCTGTGAAGATAATAGTTATTCTTCAACCTGTAGGTTAAAATATACATTGGGGGTGCCTGGGTGGCTCAGTCGGTTGAGCGTCCGACTTCAGCTCAGGTCATGATCTCACGGTTCATGGGTTCCAGCCCCGCATTGGGCTCTGTGCTGACAGCTAGCTCAGAGCCTGGAGCTTGTCTTCAGATTCTGTGTCTCCCTCTTTCTCTGACCCTCCCCTATTCATGCTGTCTCTCTCTCTCAAAAATTAATAAAACATTTAAAAAAATTTAAAAAAATCTACATGGGTGTATGTGTTTTGTGTGCTTAAGATAGTCATTGAGATGATTCAGAAATCTAATGTCTGTTCAAATGTGCAAGTCATGTCTTTTAATTAAATTTGTAGCATTATTACTTTTTTGGGGGTGGTGATTAAGGAGAGTGTATCATCTCATTGATATTTTAGTTCTTTTTCTTTTTCATAATTTGTTTACAATTCATTTTCTCCTAAGTTTGACATAACATTCTCATATCTCTTAACTTTTAGTTTTCAAGAGTGAGAGTGTGGTTTTTTGTTTTTATAATTTTCTGTTTGAGGGTTATACTACTTGACTCTGTTGACATCAGATTTGGTCAGTTTGACTTGCTACCAATGGAGTGTAGGTGGAGAACATTTAAGAGCCATTGTGTAGTTCTTTTTTTTTTATGTTTTATTTGTTTTTGAGAGAGAGAGAGAGAGACAACATGAGTAGGAGAGGGTCAGAGAGAGAGGGAGACACAGAATCCAAAGACAGGCTCCAGGCTCTGAGCTAGCTGTCAGCACAGAGCCCGATATGGGGCTCGAACCCATGAACCGCGAGATCATGACCTGAGCCAAAGCCGGACGCTTAACTGACTAAGCCACCCAGGTGACCTGCCATCATGTAGTTCTATCATTATTCATTTTCCTCTGCTATGAGGTCAAAATAGTGCTACTCTGTGAGTTTGACTCATGTTTAAATTTTATTAGCTGTGAATACATGGGCTAGTTATTTTTTTTAAGTTTTATTTATTTATTTTGAGAGAGACAGTGAAAGTAGGGGAGGGGCAGAGAAAGAGAGAGAGAATCCAAAGCAGGCTCTGCACTGCCAGTGAAGAGCCCCATGTGGGGCTTGAACCCACAAAGCCATGAGATCATGACATGAGCTGAAACCAAGAGTCAGAAGCTTAACCAACTAAGCCACCCAGGCTCCCCTGGGCTAGTTATTAAACTATCTGAACCTCAGTTTTTTCATCTATAAAATGGGTATAAACCCACTTAAAATAGCTAACTTTTCTGTAAGGATTAAATAATTGTGTTTATGTAATGCTTACTGCTGTAACAATCAAATAGAAACTTGCATAATGACTCAACATTTATAGTTTATATTGTATTCAGATAAACTGCAAAATGGATGATCCTGATTGTCAGATGTTTTTTTCCTCCAAGCCTTGATTCTAAGAATCAGTCTTTTTCCTTCTATCTCATGGCTCTGCTGTCTGTAATATCTGGTGTCCACAGTTTCCTTGGAACTATTTCCACCCCAGTTATCCAGAAGGACAAAGGAACATGGAAGACCGCAGGAGGGAGGTTTTCATGAGGTAGGCATAGAAATGGTACAAATTGCTTCTGCCCACATTCCAGTGGTTAGAATCCAGTTACATGGCCCCACCTAAGTACCATGTAGGCTGAAAAGGCAGTCAACTCTGCTTGAGAAGAAAAGGAAATAGGTTTAAAAAACAGTTAGTATTCTCTGACACAGTGATATATGTGAAGGGCATATACTACTAATGAGAACCTAGCATATACATAATAAGCATTCTTTCCTGTTGGCTCCTCTAGCTTCCTTTAAGCTTTATATAAATACCATAAAGAGTTTTATCTCCTGGGGATCAGACACATGACATTTAAGATGGAATATATAAATCCACAGCCACAAAAAATTCTTAGTTCATGGGTCTACTTTGTAATTCTTTTTTAAAATTATTTCTTAATGTTTATTATTTTTGAAGGAGAGACAGAGCATGAGTGGGGGAAGAGGAGAGAGAGAGAATGAGAATCTAAAAGCAGGCTCCAGTCTCTCAGCCATCAGGACAGAGCCTGACACAGGGCTTGAACTCACAAACTGTGAGATCATGACCTGAGCTGAAGTCAGAGGCTCAACCCACTGAGCCACGCAGGCGCTCCTGATAATTCTTGATATTCACACAGCAATTCTTGATATTCACTAGTGCAATGATCTTGGTTCTTTGAGAACTAGAGGTAACATGTTACAAGCATTCACTAAATGTTTTGTTGAATGCCAAGCTGAATAAATATACCTCTTTAAAATATCATGGCTGAGCAAGTGTTGTGTGCTCTTGTAATGCATGCACTAAAATGTGAGGAAGTATATTGGCTCTCTAGAGACTCTTGCTTTGCCATCCAGTTATTGATATTTGACTTTTATGTACTATGAAAAATGTCTGTATTTCTAATATGACCTTAAAGAACTTTACACAATTTTCAATTTTATTTTCATTCTTTTTGAGTAATTCCTTTAAATTTACACTTTCATGATGTTGGATACATGATGAAAGCTACTGATACTTTCTGCTCATTGAAATCAGGATTGTAGGAATTTTTGCAAATGTGTAAAGATAGGTTTGATTTTTAGTTTTTCTTTACGCCTTCTTAGTTAGTTGACCTTGGGCAGTTTACCTTGCATATTTGGGCCTCAATCATTTCATCCATAATATGGGATGAGGATAAACCTAGGGTATATATTTATAGTGAGATTTATTTATTTTTAAAAATGTTTATTTATTTATTATGAGAGAGAGTGAGAGCAAGGGAGCACAAGCATGAGAGGGGAAGGGGAAGAGAGAGAGGAGAGAGAATTGCAAGCAGGCTCTGTGTTGTCATCACAGACCCCATGAACACTGAGACCCTGATCTGAGCCGAAGTCAAAGTTGGACACTTAAAGGACTGAGCCATCCAGGTGCCCCTATAGTGAATTTTGAATGAGGTGTAACATGTAAAACAATGAATACATTTTCTGTTATATAGTAAATGCTCAGTAAATGGAAACTTTCCTATTAATGTGAATAGCAATAATGGTACTAGTAATGACGAGAATAATGATAATAAGTTTAATAGAATAATAAACTATATTTTTAAAAAAATTTAAATGTTTATTTTGAAGAGAGAGAGAGAAAGAGAAGAGAGAGAGATACAGAGCATGAGTGGGGGAGAGGCAGAGAGAGAGGGAGACACAGAATCTGAAGCAGGCTCCAGGCTCTGAGCTGTCAGCACAGAGCCCGATGTGGGGCTCATACTGTGAGATCATGACCTGAGCTGAAGTTGGATGCTCAACCCACTGAGCCAGCCAGACGCCCTTAGAATAATAAACTATTACCAGAGCAAAGTGTATTTTTCTGAGACACACTGTAGATGTAAAATAGGAATGATGCTTAAACATATTTTCCATTAAAAGCCATCATTCCTAGAGAAAACTTAAGATGAGGTTCTTCCTACAATGCCCAGAGCAAGCTTTTGTTCTCACCTGAGTGTTTTGATATTGCGTAATTGGATAGTAAACAAATTATGTCACATGCTCTGCTTGTACTTCCTCATAATTTTGAAAAGCCACTAGAGGGTGCTACTTTGTTAGGAAAATAAAAGCACCTCCCTACGGTAGCATTCAGTCTGCAGCGGCCACGTCTGATGTTAGGGGCCAGAACTGAGCTCTCTGCTGTGAGTATCCGGATACAATTTATTCATTTATTGTTTATGTCGGAAGTAAATAGCAATAGTTTAGGTGAGCCACAAAAGTTGATTCAAATAAAATCCTAGTCTTTTCTTTAAGTAAAGCTTTATACCAATTCTGTATGGAAAAACTGAATATTTCTTACCAAACAAAATAGTGAGGCTGTATGACTTTCTTATGAGAGATAAGCTTGCTTTAATATGTGTGTTGTGTTTTGGCTAGATATCTGTTGCTTTAAGTTTGGTATAATGATTTTCTTCTGTCCTTGGTAGTTTTTATTAGGAGCATCAGTGAAGATCTTCTTGCATTATTTTTGCCCTCTGAGAAATAATATTTCAGTGATCCAAAGGTCACAAATATATTCAGGTGGGTGAGGTGCAGATAAACTAAGTAGGCAACCTTCATTTTCGTTACTCTGGGTTTAAAGTTAATGTTATGTCAGTGACAGGTTGTATGAAGTGTCGGCTTCAATTATTAAAAACAGCCTTTAGTCTGTAGTTCATATTTAGCAGCAAGTGCATCTTTGTGGAGCCAATTATCTAAGGACAAAACACAGCACAAGGTTTAGTGAAAAGATTTCTGCAGACTAACTATTGTCCTTTCACTCAGCCATGAGGTAATGATAGAGATGGAAGAAGATTGTCAGTTGTTGGATGAGAGGAAGGAAATAAATGGGGAGAGCTAAAGGAATTATATTTCTCTAATAGAAGTGAACTATACAAAAATTGAGGGTTTTCAGAGTATACATTTTTGATCCCTAATGGAAGAGTTAGCTTCCTGACGGATGTTTTCCTACTACATATTATTTCTGAAATATGAGTGGAGGAAAGGGTTTTTGTCTTGACTTGAGCAAGTAAAAGGAACAACTAAAAAGTTTGGGATGAAATTATCTGGAAGAGCCCAGTTTCTCAAGTGTTCTGAGCTCTTCTTAGTCAAGGAAACTATTCAACAGTCCGGGTTGGATCTCATGATTAAACAGAACGTAGCCAGGGAATTGGCTCATGATGCATATGTGTATGTGTGTGTGTGTGTGTGTGTGTGTGTGTGCATGCACATGTGTACTCTGAACATATCCTCTTCATTACGACTCCCAGAGGTCACATCAGTCAAGAGCTCAGTCTTATTTTATTTTAATTTTTTGTGTTAATGCAGCTTCCTTAACTTATTTGTCTTTTGGAACAGTTTTTATGAGTTAGGTAGTTAATGGTGGTAGTCAGGGAGGAGTCACGAGGCTCTGATTATTATTCACCATGATATATTTTCAGTCCCATACTGCAAACCCTGTACAAAGAATTTGAGACTGGCAACAATTGGATGGCACTGAAATATGAAAAAAATAGTTTTTTTCCATATTTTTCATAATGTAGATCATTCTTTCTTTTCACTTAAGTTCACTTCAGGATAGGAATAAAATGGAATGAGGTCATCTCACTGTCCATAGTAGGGAGTAAGGAAATTCTAATTTACTTTCTCTGGATATCAGAGGTAATTGTCAAGTCTGGGCTGGGGTTTTACTCAGAATAATATCTTTGTTTTAATTTGCCAGGTGTATGAATGCATGGATTACAGAAAGTAATGTTGAATTAGAAGGAAGCTAGAGGTTTGAAGGTCTCTGGTTCTGATCTGGCATTCCTAGTTGTGACTAATGGCTTTACAATGAATAAACCATGGACATAACTAAGCTTTAGTGTTTTTGTGTTTGTTTTTGTTGTTGTTGTTGTTGACTTTTCTTCCTTGTGAGAAAGAATAGCATTGATTGTTAGGGATGACATATTAAAAAATGTCCTAAAACTCTAAAGGTCAGTAGAACTGTTGCCATGGTCTAGGAAACTAAGGTCACCAAAATGGGTTTTACTGGATTAATAGAACCCTACTAGGAAAATATCTGGCTTGTTTTCCTGTTCCTTGATTTTGTTTTCAGCATTCCAGCTTCTCAGTCTATACATTCCCATCTTGCGAATAACCATATTTATATTTCAGTCTGACAGCAGGTGCTACAGGTGTGATGATGAGGGAACTAGAAACAGGTAGTTTAGCTTCGTGTGTGATACACAGCGTCGCTGCCAACTCCCCACTGCTATGGTTTTGCTTCTGCTTGTGTCATAACGTATGTGACCTAACTCCTGCTTGGAGGCACACTGTGTTCTTGGTTTCTTAAACTTAGATGCTCAATTCCATGGCATCCCCTTTATAGACTTAAAACTGGAGTGGGTGTGAAATTGTAAACACTGTACTTGAAACTCATTTTTTGGTCATATTTTCTCATTTGAAAACTTGAGGTGACCAAGGTTTTTCTGTATTTTCCTTTGGTGTGACTCCAGGGCTCTGAAATCCTGGATGTGGGCTATGGGACTGAATATTCTCAGGGAGTCCTCTTATTTTCCATTGTACATCCTTAAAGAAGCCCAATAAGGGGCAGCCTTGGTTTCCTTAGCTTAGATAATAATGTACACACCTATATATGTATACTCCAATCTTACCCATATATGTGGAGTAAGATAGATGGACATCAAAGAGATCAAAATACTGCCTTTAGCTTTATGATTAATGAAATTAATATATTGGGGAATATGACATGGCAAAGTGGCAACAACATTAACTTGATATCAAACTCCACCTGTATACTTTCTCAGAGCAGCTGGGTTCCTTGAGGATGTGGGGAAAGTGGCTGAGTGACACCTACCTCGTTCCTCTTCCAAGCTTGTCAATCAGCAAACCGATTCTAACTTTCGGGGGTGAGAAACCTTGGGAAAACCTCAAGGGAGGAGAGAATGTCCCCACTGCCCACACCTCAAAATACTCTTCAGGGCTCTGTTGTGTTAGTTTATGGAGCTTATCCATCAAGCCTGTGGAAAGCAGGAGATTTGTGCTATTGTCTTAGGGAGAAAATCTACATTCTATGAAGACAGCCTGCTCCCACCATCATGAGGCTATTGCCCTCACTGATCTCCGACATTTTGCTGCTTGGGACATTGGTAAGAGGGATGTCATATTCCCCTAGCAGTGTCTAAAACGATCAGTCTGTACTAATGCTGAAAATTCTCTCCCCTATCTATTCTCACTCCAAATTATTATCCACCTACATTGGCCAGCTTTATTAGAGATTTTGCAATGATATCAAATGACCACATGGAGCTATTCCAATAATAACATGCCAAACAACTAGACATTCTAAATTTAAATATCAATCTCTGCCCATTTTTAAATTCCTCAACGAAAATCAAAGTTCAAATTTAAACAGTGCAAATTTAAAAGTTCAAACAGAATTAAGTTATTTTACCTTTGTGATTTTAGGGAAATGAGTGAAAAAAAAAATCATCCTTGCCAATTTCTGATTCTGATCAACTTCAGAGATTTCTTGATGGCTGGAGAAGGCAAGTTTCTTTCAGCAGCTGCAGCCTGAATTATTTCTCATGGAATGGGTGTAGAATCCTTTAATGACTTCAGAAATTGCATTAATTCATTGCCAAGTTTCTGATATACCTAATTTTTTTAAAAAGGGGTTCACAAGATTATGACAGCACTATCCCCACTCTCACTTAAATTTAGAAAAAAATTAATCCCTAACCCTAGAGGAATTTTTTTAGGGAAAATTATGTTCCCCAAACTCAGTATTTAGTGATGTTAAAGATTCCAGAAGAGGCTCAGTGAGATCTAGAACAGGGTAGACGGTCTTGATTTTAATCTAATCAGGATACCACTCTTTCTGTGCCAGTTTTTCAGAATCTATGACTTGGAAACTTGAATTCAATTGGGAGAAATTCATGTATAAATATATTACCTTTAAAAGCCCTTGGGAATTACCAATCTTGAGAGAAAAATCTGAATTGGTTGTTAACTCTTAGAAACGGATGTTTGAGACATTCTGGGCAAGCTGTGGAATTTGCAAGAGTTTCTTCATTCTTATTTGGCATGACATTGGGCCTTTTGTTTGGGACATCTTGATGGTGATTTCATGTGGATTTTGTCTAGTGACAAATCCCCAGTCTCTCTGGGCCAAGATGGGTGATTCCATCGCTCTTGCTATGAAATTGCTTAGCCCTTAAGGACTCTTTCACCTAGACAAAGTTTCTTTTTTCTTCATCCTTATTCTAGCTAGCAGGTTTCTGAACTTACATTGGCATTGGCATTTCTTTTCTTTTCTTTTTTTTTTTTTTAAATGTACATCCAATTTATTTAGTATACAGTGCAACAATGGTTTCAGGAGTAGATTCCTTAATGCCCCTTACCCATTTAGCACATACAATGGAGGAATACTCCATTGTATGTATATACTACATCTTCTTTGTCCATTCATCCATCAATGGACATTTGGGCTCTTTCCATACTTTGGCTACTGTCGATAGCACTGCTATAAATATTGAGGTACATGTGTCCCTGCAAAACAGCATACCTGTATCACTTGGATAAAACCTAGTAGTGCAATTGCTAAGTTGTAGGGTAGTTCTATTTTTTAATTTTTTGAGGAACCTCCATACTGTTTTCCAGAGCGGCTGCACCAGTGTGCATTCCCACCAGCAGTGCAAAAGAGATCCTTTTTCTCTGCATCCTCACAAACATCTCTTGTTGCCTGAGTTGTTAATGTTAGCCATTCTGATGGGTGTGAGGTGGTATCTCATTGTGGTTTTGATTTGTATTTCACTGATGATGAGTGATGTTGAACATTTTTTCATGTATCAGTTGGCCATCTAGATGTCTTCTTTGGAGAAGTGTCTATTCATGTCTTTTGCCCATTTCTTCACTGGATTATTTGTTTTTTTGGGTGTTGAGTTTGATAAATTTTTTATAGATTTTCTATACTAGCCCTTTATCTGATATGTCATTTGCAAATATCTTCTCCCATTCCATTGGTTGCCTTTTAGTTTTGCTGATTGTTTCCTTTGCTGTGTGGAAGCTTTTTATTTTGATGAGGTCCCAATAGTTCATTTTTGCTTTTGTTTCCCTTGCCTCCAGAGATGTGTTGAGTAAGATGTTGCTGCAGCTGAGGTCAAAGAGTTTTTTGCCTACTTTCTCCTTGAGGATTTTTTATGGCTTCCTGCCTTACATTTAGGTCTTTCATTCATTTTTAGTTTATTTTTGTGTATGGTGTAAGATAGTGGGACAGGTTCATTTTTCTGCATGTTGCTGTTCAGCTTTCCCAGCACCATTTTGCTGAAGAGACTGTCTTTATTCCATTGGATACTGTTTCCTGCTTTGTCAAAGATTAGTTGGCCATACATTTGTGGGTCCATTTCTGGGTTCTCTATTCTGTTCCATTGATCTGAGTGTCTGTTTTTTGTGCCACGGCATTGGTATTTCTTGAAGCTTGTATCTTTTGAGGGATTTAATGAGAACAGGTATCTTTTTGTTTTCTTTAAGAAAATATTATCTGGCACAAAAGATTTAAAGCTGAGACCTCAAACATGTGTGCTCTAAAAACACTCATAAAACTTAGGCTCTTGTGCATTTAAAACCAAAGGCCTACATACATGGTTGAGAAACACGGTAAAATCAACAAAAACTGTTTGATCTGTTGTCCATACACAATAGGTAATTCAAGGTCAGGATGTAGTGGCCAGCTTCTAGAGGTCTCTGTCACCCATGTGACTTTAAGACATAGAGAACCCTGACTATGCAAAAAGAGTCTCTCACTGTATAAAAACAGCCACATACCTATGGACAAGCCACCAAAAGCTGCAGTTTTCCACCAAATGCAAAATCCCATACTGATCCCTTTTAAGTCCAAAATCCAGGAATGCTATTTAGGCTACCCTGATTATAAGCATATCCCACAACTGCAAAAACCTGTTGCATGGTGTGGTATAAGCTCCTGCAAACCACAAAAATCAACAACTGACACAGCCTGATCACACCCAGTGCTTCAAGATTCAGTGTTATTTTTGCTCCCTAAGTTGCACACCATGCAGTATTCTATTTCTGAATAATCTGGATGCAGGGCACCATATCCTAATACTCCCTTGATTTGACCCTCCAAATTGTGATCAGCCTGCTAAACCATAGGATTCAGAATAATGGAACTGAATGCCTACACTCTGTGGTCAGCTGGATCACAAGGAAGGGGCAGGCAGAAGGAGCTGGACACCTTATGTCCAGTTCTTTTCTAGAATTCACCAATCAGGAAACTCACTCCACTCATGCACAAGAAACTAGATGTATTTAGGGAAAATCTCTCCTCATGGAAAGCAGAGGAGTGAAGTTCCATTCCCCCTTAACAGAACCTGATTGGATTTTCCCCCTGTGGCCTCCTGTGATAGTCTGTTCTTGAGACCAGTTTCACTCTCCAGAATGAAAAACCCAAACCAAACAAATAAACACAAAAGACTTATGTGTTTTAAGTAATTGAGAAAATCAACAGTTGAATGGCTCAACTGATGCATCATCAATTTCAATTCTTCTGCAGAAGCTTTCTCCAGGTGCTTTACATATGTTAGCTGTAACTGATCTCTTCAAACACTCTATGTAACACATTTCTGGAAATGCTTGGTTAAGTCTCGTTTTCCAAAAGTAGTTTGGAAAGATTTCAAATAACACACACAAAAATAGAATGAATAGGAAAATGATTCACAGTGCACAGTGATACAGGGAGATGTAATTATATTAAGTTAAATGAGGTAATAGTTGTGGAAGCTCTTGGCAAACTTATAAAATACCGTATGAAGATAAAATTTTAGCTATTACCTCTGTGATGGATTGCAATTTGAAGCCTACAGTGCCTATCATAAGAATGGAACTTTAAAATCTAGTTTCACTCTCTTAAAGAAACAGATGCCTTGAAGTGGTAAGTGATCTAGAGTCTGCAGTTACCAAATTAATGAACGGCCAAGTGGGGCCATAAGACAGTTTGGTTCTCTTAATGATTGGTATCAGAAATTGGTGTTTGCTCAGTTTCAGGTGAGATGCAAGCGCATGAGACCTCACAAAATGCATGAGATGAAAACCTGACCGTAGAAATGTGTTAGTGACATCAACTCTAGATATGAAGGAAAAAAGACATGTCTATTTTGGAACCTGAAAAAAATTAATTCCCCCCCCCCCCCATTTTTTCCTTTTCTTTATAATGTAAGGAAATTATTTGATTAGAAATAGCTTCTTTAAAAAAGAAATGAAAAGGAATATTGCAAAAGGTCCCAATCTATGTCCTACTCTATATGTATTTGTTGTATGTAGAGATTTTATCCAGAGGACTAATTAACACCTTGTTATTTTGTCATTTAGTTTGAAAGTTTAGTTCAATAATGCATTATCTAATGTCCAAATGAAATAACCCCCTTTAAAAAAATTTTTTTAATGTTTATTCATTTTTGAGAGAGAGAGTCAGAAGGCAAGCAGAGAAGGGGCAGAGAGACAGGGAGTCACAGAAACCAAAACAGGCTCCAGGCTCTGAGCTGTCAGCACAGAGCTGGACATGGGGTTTGAACTCCCGAACTGTGAGATCATGACCTGAGCTGGGTCAGAAACTTAACTGACTGACACGCAGACACCCCTGAAATACCCCTTTCAATGAAAAAACAAAACAAAACAAAACAACTTCCTTATGGGACTTACAATGTAAAATTCTGCTGTAGTACCTGTTTTAAAATCATGAAATTGTTTCAACAGAAGTGACATATTAGGGAACTTTGAGTTTGTCACAACACAGTTTGTCTTTGTTTCTGAATTTTTTTTTTTTTTGTGAGAAACTCTAGTTAAATGCAGTCAGTTGCAGCCAGCTGAATGCAGTGTGGGTACACACACATACACACACACACACACACACACACACTCCTCAACTATCAGTTATGTTGTTCCCATATGTAATAGAATCTGGGGGTGGAACTTTCTTTCAGACCCATTTCAGATAACTCTTCTTCATCATTTTACAACTCACAATTTGCAAACCTTCTGCAAACTTCAGGCCTGTCTTGGGGTAAAGTGCTGTATTTATTGCGTTTTTATGTATTTTGTAACCATTTCACGGGTATAAAACTGTGCTATCACTTTTTTAAAAATTAGGATCCTACCTTTTTAAAAAACATGTCACTGATGAAATTTCTGAGTGTTGTGTCCCTCACTTCCATCTTACCATAAGCCCTGTAGTTTTTATTGTGTGATTTTGCATAGCATGGAAACTTTAAGGAATGTAAATGTTGTGTTCTAGCAGAACTGACTGGATTTTAAATTCAGGTTTTCAATCTTATTTATATTTCAGAGCACCAAGTAATATAATTCTGTATTTCTCTTCTTTCTTCCACCCAACCTTTTTTGATACTGCTGTTAGTTCATTGAAAGATTTCTGCAAAGTGTCTGGTGGCTAGTTTCTTTGGGAAGCAAGCCAGTTTGGATTTACATGGGCTGTGAACAATTTCTTGCAGATATATACCTTTGAAATGAGGCAGAAATCTGAAGAAGTTGTGTTTAGCCTCAGAGATACTAATTGATGGCAGTCATGCATCAGTGTTTTTCCATGCTCTGAATTTGAGAGGAAGTTTGGAAGTCAAAAATTTCCTTATATGATATTTAATAAATATATATGAAATATACATAAGGGAAAAACATTTTTCCCAGGATTTTATTTTTATTTTGTGCAACTGTCTCAGGCCAGGTGACTAATATCACATATAGGGTATATGCCTTTACTATGATATTTATTCTTGTATTTGTGTTTAGAAACCACTTTTTTAAATTAAAAAAAATTTTTTTCTTTTATAGTTTATTGTCACGTTAGTTTCCATATAACACTCAGTGCTCACCCCAACAAGTGCCCTCTTCCATGCCTCTCACCCCCCTCCCCTCTCTGCCACTCCCATCAGCCCTCAGTTTGTTCTCAGTATTCAAGAGTCTCTTATGATTTGCCTCCCTCACTCTCCCCAACTATTTTGCCCCTTCTCTCCATGGTCCTCTGTTAAGTTTCTCCTGTTCCACTTATGAGTGAAAACATATGGTAGCTGTCCTGCTCTGCCTGACTTATTTGACTTAGCATAACACCCTCGAGTTCCATCCATGTTGCTACACATGGCCAGATTTCATTCTTTCTCATTGCCATGTAGTATTCCATTGTATATATGAATGTCCATCAGTTGATGGACATTTAGGCTCTTTCCATAATTTGGCTATTGTTGAGAGTGCTGCAATGAACATTGGGGTACATGTGCCCCTATGCATCAACACTCCTGTATCCCTTGGGTCAATTCCTAGCAGTGCTATTGCTGGGTCATAGGGGAGTTCTAGTGTTATTATTTATTTATTTATTTTTTTTGAAGAAACTCCACACTGTTTTCCAGAGGGGCTGCACCTGTTTACATTCCCACCAAAACTGTAGGAGGGTGCCCATTTCTCCACATCCTCGCCAGCATCTAGAGTCTCCTGATTTGTTCATTTTAGCCACTGACCTGTGTGAGGTGGTATCTCTGTGTCTTTCCCTGATGATGAAGGACACTGAGCATCATTTCATGTGTCTGTTGGCCATCTGGATGTCCTCTTTGGAGAAGTGTCTGTTCATATCTTCTGCCCATTTCATCTCTGGATTATTTGTTTTTCGGGTTTGGAGTTTGGTGAGTTCCTTATAGATTTTGGATACTAGCCCTTTATCTGATCTGTCATTTGCAACTATCTTTTCCCATTCCATCAATTGCCTATTATTTTTATTGATTGTTTTCTTTGCTGTGCAGAAGGTTTTTATCTTGATGAGGTCCCAATAGTTCATTTTTGCTCTTGATTCCCTTGCCTTTGGGGATGTGTCAAGTAAGAAATTGATGCAGTTGAGGTCAGTGAGGTTGTTTCCTGCTTTCTCCTCTAGGGTTTTGATAGTTTCCTGTCTCACATTCAGGTCTTTCATTCATTTTGAGTTTATTTTTGTGTATCGTGTAAGAAAGAGATCTAGTTTCCTTCTTTTGCACGTTGCTGTCCAGGACTCCCAAGCACCATGTGTTAAAGGGGCTGTCTTTTTTCCATTGGATACTCTTTCCTGCTTTGTCAAAGACTAATTGGCCATACATTTGTGGGTCCAAATCTAGGTTCTCTATTCTATTCCATTGGTCTATGTGTCTGTTTTTTTTTTTTTCCAGTACCATACTGTCTTGATGATTAGAGCTTTGTAGTAGAGGCTAAAGTCTGGGATTGTGATGCCTCCTGCTTTGAATAAAAAAATTTTTTTTTCTTCAATATTACTTTGGCTATTCAGGGTTTTTTGTGGTTCCATACAAGTTTTAGGATTGTTTGTTCTAGCTTTGAGAAGAATGTTGGTGCAATTTTGGTTGGGATTGCATTGAATGTGTAGATTGCTTTGAGTAGTAATGACATTTTAACAATAATTATTCTTCCAGTCCATGAGCATGGAATGTTTTTCCATTTCTTTGTGTCTTCTTCAATTTCCTTCATAAATTTTCTCTAGTTTTTGTTGTACAGATCTTTCACATCTTTAGTTAGGTTTATTCCCAGGTATTTTATGGTATTTTGTGTAATTGTAAATGGGCTCAGTTTCTTGAGTTCTCTTTTTGTTGATTCACTACTGGTGTATAAAAATGCAACCGATTTCTGTATGTTAATTTTGTACCCTGCGACTTTGCTGAATTCATGGATCAGTTCTAGTAGGCTTCTGGTGGAGTCTGTTGGGTTTTCCATGTAGAGTATCATGTCATCTGTGAAAAGTGAAAGTTTGACTTCATCTTTGCCAATTCTGATGCCTTTTATTTCCTTCTGTTGTCTGAATGCTAATGCTAGGACTTCCAGCACTATGTTAAACAGTTAGAAACCTCTTTTTTTAAACTTTATTGAGATATAATTGACAAATAATATTATAAAATATTTAAGATATACATTGTGATGATTTTACATATGTATACATTGTAAAAGGACTGCTCCCATCTAGTTAGTGAACACATCCATCAGCTCACGTATTTATCTGTTTTACCAATTCCTTTGCTTTTGTATACTCCTTATCCCGTTCATCACATGCTATACCCTATGCCAGCCACAGTGCATAAAACATAAATGATAGAAATGATAGAACAAAATGTTCAATGATATGAGGGAAATACACTACTCATTCTTAAGAGCTGAAAAGAGATATTAATATTTATTAACTTCCTTCTGTGTTCCAGGTAGTTGGCTACCTTGTTCGCTGGTAGAGTTTTAACTTTCCATTTTAACAGATGAAGAAACTGAAGCTCATGGAAAGTCATTTACTGTCTCATATTGAGTGATGTTAGAGTCATGTATCAGTTTGAGTTTTCTGAACTATAAAAACAAAGATAAGAATTAGATTTGCAAGAGGCTTATTGAAGGAAATGCTGTGAAAGATAAAGGGAGGGAGCAGGAGAGTCTTCAGACCATGATTCAGGTCTGACATCTGGGAAAGGAGAGAAAAGGAAGGGGGTCTTGGTAGCAAGAGCTTCAAATTGCAGGTGTTCTGAGAAAGTTTCAGCGAGGTCAGTGCCTCATGGAATCCCTGAGCCAAAGATGCCCATTGGAGGAGTCCTGTGTTGGGTAGAAATGGCCCACTTCCGGTATTCCTGCCATACTCTATCACCGGCTGAGAGCAACCCAAGGGAAGCATGGATGCTGTGAGCCCCAAGTTGGATCCAAAGGTGTGGGCAGCAAGAGGCTGCCAGTCCCCTGTGATCTTGTGAGCAGACTCTCTTGCAGGGAAACCTGAGTGGTACACCGCCATGGACCCCCACGGTCATAATGCAAGACGAGATCTGCCTGGGTCCAAATTCTCTGCAGGGTTAGTAACAGGAGTTGTTTTTCACCAATTGAAAGAACACCCTTAATCATCTCCAGATAATATCGCATAAGTAAAATTTGTGGGTTTGGTAAGTAGACACAGCTTCAGGATAGTTTCTACATCTCCTTGCTTTCACCAGCTTGCTTCATGTAAGTTTCTCCCAAAGAGAAAATTTGTAGCCGTCACTAAAGAGCCAGCAACAACAGAGAGGCAATTTTCTAAAGCAGTGGTTCTTAATCTTGGAGGCAAGTTACTGTCAGGGCAAGGGATGGTTAATGTTTCCTATGGCCGGTCTGCCCCTCCTACCAATTAAAGCAGAATCACTTGGGGAAGTTAGGCATAAGTAATTTTTTTAAGGTTTCCAGGTGATTTCAATGTGCATCCAAGGTTAAAAGCTACTGCTTAAAAGATAGAATAATAGATATATCTTTGAACATTTTTCTAAGTACCCAATCTTTCTACCAGTCGCACTCATACCTAATTAGTTCAAGAATGTTCCTAGAGACCAACGAGCTTAAACCTTTTTTTCTGTGTGTGACAGGAATCCTACACGAGATTTTCCTATACCTAATTTGTTTTTGCATTTGCATTTCTGTTTTTATCATACTTCAATTTGAGCACATCTGCATATTTTTAATAAAACAAAAGTTACGATACAAATTATAACAAGGAGTCCTGGTTTTCTGGCTATAGTCAGCAAGGCAGATTTTGCAAATGCCCAGAACTCTGGACATAGAGGCAGACAGAAACTCTTCTGTGTTTATGTGGAAAGTAATATTGCCATGTTTTCCCAACATGTGAAAGAAAAACCAGAAGAGAGACTGTGGACTAAACTGAATAGACTTCAGATTGGTGTGTTTTATTTATGAACTTATTTTTATCTTAAATAAGTATCAATGAAAGTAGCATGTTCATTGCAAAACTTTGGAAAAATACAATGTAAATATATGAAAATACTATATTTAATAGTAATAATAGTTGTTTAAATATTTGTTGTTTATTCAGAACTCTAAGCTGGTCAATATACTTGCTTCCAGTAAGCTTGACACTTGTTAGATTAGGATGGATTGATCAAAGTGTAGCCATTGGTATCTGATCTCCATTGTAGTATTAATTTTCTTGTATTCTCAAGAAAAAAACCTCCAAACCCACCAAAATATCTACTCATCTGCAGTGGTGGGCCAAGATTGGAGGTAGAACAGTGGAAATTTCTAGAAACAGAGAATAAGGGGTGCATGGTTTGTAAAAAAGTTAACAACACTAAAAACCCTAACTGAAAATTTATTTTTAAAATTATCACCATGCATTGGCAACTAAAAATGTCAATGATAAAATACTCCTCCTTAAAATATGTATATATATATATTTGGCTTAACTTCTAAATTTCATATTATCATGTTTTTATACTTATCCTTAATAAACATTGTATTCTGTATTTCATTCTTAATGGAATAGTCCCATTTACACAGTTGGCTTCGGATATATGTGAAATTAGCTATATCCCTTGTTTCCAGAGTTTCTTGTAAAGGTTTGGCCTTTTTCTAGCTTGCTTGGAGCACAGCTTGTCCCCAACTTCTGAGAATATATACTTCTGCATTTGAATAATCAACTAAAAACAAACAATGGTGGCACAGCAAGTGTAAAGATGAGGAACTAGAATTTGAATTATTTAAATTTTATCACTTATATGACAATTTGGAGCTTTCATTTGTGTTTAAAGTTTAAACATTAAAATAATGTAGACTGGGAGATGTAATATTTTTGTTTGGCAAATGCAAATTTTTAGTTCTTACATGAAATATTTTATTGCATTTAGGGGTGCCTGGTGGCTCAGTTGGTTGAGTTTGACTTTGGCTCAGGTCATGATCTCACAGTTTGTGAGTTTGAACCCCACATTGGGCTCTTTCCTGTCAGCACAGAACTGGCTTCATGTCATCTCTCCTCCCCACTCTCTCTCTGCCCCTGCCCACCTTCTTTCTCTCTCAGAAATAAATAAGCATTAAAAAAAGAAATGTTTTATTGAATTCAAATCATGTCTTTGACATTTTTCAATTTTTAAAAGTTTATTTATTTTGAGAGAGAGAGAGGACAGTGCAAGTCGGGGAGGGGAAGAGAGAGAGGGGGAGAGAGAATCTCAAGTAGGACTTGCACTATCAGTGCAGAGCCTGACGCCTGACTCGAATTCACGAACTGTGAGATCATGACCCTAGTAGAAATCAAGAGTTGAACACTTAACCACCTGCACCACCCGGGGGGAGGGGGCCCTCAAGTTTTATATTTGTAAGTTGCTTTAAAAGTAAAGAACTAACCAAGGAAATAAAACACTGCATCAGCATGATTAAGTAGGTTTAGACATTTTAGTTTTATGTAAATTCACTTAAACTGGTATGTTTATATATTCATAAAATTTAGAAAAAAGAGAAGTTCACTGACCTTGTATCTTTTTGGGGGATTTCTCATTCTATTTCAATATTATTACTGAAAATAATTTTGTTTATATAGTAGGGGAACGTAGAAAATGCTCTCCTCTCAGTGCCAAATAATCCAGGCGTGACAGTGTTCAATTACTTTTGCAAAGGGCTTGAAAATCATTGCAATGGGACTCAGACTTTATCCTTCATTGTGGCTGTTTTCTCCCTTTCTACCTTCCTCCCTCCTACTTTGCTTGCTTCTAGCATTCAGTTTCCCAGGGCAGGAAATGTCTCCTACAAAATGTAGGAAGAAGTCACTAATTATATTTACAGTTCTGGTTTTCCTATGTTGTCAAAGAGGCTTAAAGTAATCTTGCCTCGGACCTGGTCAAGGATTAGCTGAAAAAGCCTGAAGAGATCAGTGAGATTGATTTGTCCAACACTAAGAGAAGTGTGATGAGTATTCTACTGAGAAAGATAATCTGATTTGGGGTGTCCAAAGGAGATTGGTGCAATTAAATGGTCAGTATATACTATGAGATCTGTTCAACAGCAGTGTTCAAACATTTCATTGCTCTTTAGCTGGTAAGCAGAGCTGACAGCTTGTTCTTTGAAGTGCATAGTTGAGAGGGAAAGGAAAAAATGGTACCTAGATTTAGAGTAAAGCATGGAGGTGAAGAAGTTTAAGATTGGAGGAGTCATTTCACACCTGTACTTCTGCTTCCAAATAAAATGACATCAAAGCACTCTTGGAGAGTGCACCTTTCACTTATACACATTAATGCAAAGACTTGGAGTTGATGTTCTAGGTTCTCATTTCATTTCTGTACTAAATAAATGCATGAATAAATAGGACAAACTGCATACTATCTAGGTAAAAATGGAGGAACTGGTTAAAAGGATCCATACAAGTCACCCTTTCAAACTTCCCCTCCCCCTACTTTTTAAAAAAAGTTTATTTACTTTTTTTTTTTTTTTTTTTACACTGGGATTTCAGCTCATGACCCCAAGATCAGGAGTCACATGCTCTTCTGACTGAGCCAGCCAGGTACATCTCAAACTACTTTTTTTTTTCATGTTTTGAATTTTTATTAAAAGAAGTATACTTTTTATAGTCTCAGAATATATCTGTAACTTCTATTTCACAACTTATAGACTTGGTTTTATATACTTGTGACAGTCATTTCATATTTTTGACATTATAATTCCTTTTTCCCTGAGAAGTTGTGTGTGGGTGGGCTGTTTACTCTTTCCAAGATAAGTCCTCCCAACCCTACCTGTATGCGAGACAATTTTTTCTTGTTCTTTTTTTTTTTAAATAGTTCATTGTCAAGTTGGTTTCCATATAACACCCAGTGCTCATCCCCACAAGTGCCCTCCTCCATGCCCATCTCCCCCTTCCCCCCCCATCAGCCCTCAGTTTGTTCTCAGAATTCAAGAGTCTCTCATGGTTTGCCTCCCTCACGCTCCCCAACTATTTTTTCCCTTCTGCTCCCCCATGGTCCTCTGTTAAGTTCCTCCTAATCCACCTATACGTGCAAACATATGGTAGCTGTCCTGCTCTGCCTGACTTATTTCGCACAGCATAACACCCTCAAGTTCCATCCACACTGCTACACATGACTAGATTTTATTCTTTCTCTTTTGCCAGATAGTATTCCATGGTATAGATAAACCACATCTTCTTGATCCATTCGTCCGTTGATGGACACTTATGCTCTTTCCATCTTTTGGCTATTGTTGAGAGTGCTGCTATGAACATTGGGGTACATGTGCTCCTATGCATCAGCACTCCTGTATCCTTTGGGTTAATTCCTAGCAGTGCTATTGCTGGGTCATAGGGGAGTTCTATTATTTTTTTTGAGGAAACTCCACACTGTCTTCCAGAGGGGCTGCACCAGTTTACATTCCCACCAAAAGTGTAGGAGGGTGCCTGTTTCTCCACATCCTCACCAGCATTGAGAATTCTCTGATTTGCTCATTTTAGCCACTCTGACTGGCGTGAGGTGGCATCTCAGTGTGGTTTTGATTTGTATTTCCCTGATGAGGAGAGATGCTGAGCATCATTTCATGTGTCTGTTGGCCATCTGGATGTCTTCTTTGGAGAAGTGTCTGTTCATATCTTCTGCCCATTTCTTCACTGGATTGTTTGTTTTTTGGGTGTGGAGTTTGGTGAGTTCCTTATATATTTTGGATACTAGCCCTTTATCTGACATGTCATTTGCAACTATCTTTTCCCATTCTGTCAGTTGCCTTTAGTTTTATGGACTCTCAAACTACTTTTAATTGCATCTTCAAAAGTGACTCAAGCTCAGGGCACCTGAGGGCTCAGTCAGTTAAGCGTACAACTTCGGCTCAGGTCATGATCTCACCGTTCGTGGGTTCGAGCCCTGCATCTGGCTCTGTGCTGACAGCTAGCTCAGAGCCTGGAGCCTGCTTTGGATTCTGTGTGTGTGTCTCTCTCTCTCTGACCCTCCTCTCCTAATGCTGTCTTTATCTCTCTCTCTCAAAGAAAAGGTGATTCAGGCTTGAAATGTACTGCAAAAAGATATCCTGATTCTCTTAGTGTATTTTAACAGGATAGAACTCTTGAAATCATATTGATTTTTTTTTCACAAAATAAAAGGGGAATATCTTCAACTAAAACACGTCAATATTAAGACTCATACTTACAACACATTCCAAGTGGAAGTAATTAGTAATGTTAAGATGATCACTACCACTTTAATGATCATATGTATTTTAATTTCTTGAATATTTTCATTAAGCTATTGTTCAAATATATAAAAAGTTAAGGGAATATAGCAATTACCTATGTAGCCAACACTCAATTTTACACAAGTGTAGTATTTTGACATTTTCCCCCTAAAGCCCTTTTGAAGAAATTAAACATGATGGTGACTGTTCAATTGTTTGTTAACTTCATCCTGGTCTTGTTTCCCTTCTTTCTCTCTTTCCCTAAGGGTAAACACCATCTTGTATTTTGTGATTATCATTGTCATTTATGATGGAGGTCACTGTCTGTGCCAGAGCCAAGCTCAGTAGACCGTGAATTTAGCTCTGTTCACTACTTTGCATTTCCAGTCTATAGAAGGTATAATCAGACACCTTTTAGGCATAGACATTTTAGATCCTCTTGTTATAACTTGTCTTTGGGACTCTCAACTGTTCTTTTTACCCTCAGACACTGCTTCATTGACCAGCTCTCTTTGGAAAAACCAAACAACCTTCACACAGGTGTGGCTAAATAGCACTCACCATGCACTTTCTTATCTCTAGCATCTTTGCTTCTGATTGAAGACAGGCAGGTGATGCTATGATACTAAGCATGTATAGCCTGGAAGTGTGTGTGTGTGTGTGTGTGTGTGTGTGTGTGTGTGTGTG
>NW_027530183.1:4785517-4826931 GCF_008692635.1 Crocuta crocuta | reverse complement strand
TGAAGACAGGCAGGTGATGCTATGATACTAAGCATGTATAGCCTGGAAGAGTGTGTGTGTGTGTGTGTGTGTGTGTGTGTGTGTGTGTGAGAGAGAGAGAGAGAGAGAGAGAAGGAGTTTGGGGGAGAGTTAAAAACCTGTGTAGTAAAGCTTTAACCAATGGGAGATGGGAGCCTGTCAATAAATTCTTCCTTTCTTGCATGGGTTGGAAAGTCATTTATATAGCCTCTCAGAAGGCAGTCTTATGAGATGATCAATCAGTCATTTTTAATACCTTGAAATGACTTTTCCTTCTTCCCTGTCTCAGTCCTCTTTTCCTTCATTTCTGTTCCACAGGATTAGACTACCTAATAAAATAGTAAGACTTTACCCAAGGCTATGCTTTCTTGGGAGGCCAGGTTAAAACAGAGACATTTATCTTGTCCTAGCTCTGTCTCTTTAGCTTTATCTTTCCATATTTTATCCATCATTGCTATCTGTTTGGAACAGAGGTGGTATATCTTGCTATTTCATCTCGGCTGGAAGTCATTGATTCTGTATTTGCAGCTTTTCTTGCTGAAAAGAAAATTAGCATTATTTTCATATTCACTAAGACAAGTTTAACATTAGTTATTCATACTTTTCCTATTACGTATAAAGCCATATCAACAAACTTAGAGCAGAAAGCCTGACATGGAAGAGGAACATGATGAATATTAATTACATTTCTGTACCTTTTCTAAAATGTTATCCCCAAAGGTCCCAGAAATTGTACATAGTTTTTTATGCTTTGTACCTATTTCTACTACCATCGATACCAAATGTTGGGTATTTGTTCTTTTTCCTCAATAGATGTAATTGTCTCTCTTCCAGAACTGTGAATTTGAAAGCAAGAATTGTGTCTCATTCATCTTTGCAAACGGTGTAGAGCCTGGCCTAATTGGTTCTTAATGGATGTGGAATAGATATGACATTTGGTGTGTGCATAAGCAAGCACAAACATTTTGGGTATTTATATACAATTCTCTTGACTTCTTCCCTGAACATGGAAAATGATCAGTAGATTGTTGGCAGTTCACTGTTGTGATGGCACGTGTGTTTCCTGCTGCTGAGTGCAGCTGTTTGAGCAAATGTACTTGCTGATGTGATAGTTTGTCTGGAAAAGGGAATACTCTGCAAATAGCATACTTCCAGTAAGTCAAGACATAATTCGTAATGAGGATTATATAATATCACAAGACAAGTATCTCATTAGCAATAAAAGCCATTAATGTCACTCTTCTTAATGAAGGACTGAAATAACATTTCTTGTTAGAATAGAAAGGGCAAGATTGATCCAATCATCATTGTGGTTGAATTGGTGAATGAATGATTGGATATTGGTGGTGAAAAAAAAAAGTTGTAGTCCAAAATGACTCCATTTAAAATTCAGATAATATTAAAGATAGTTATGGCCTTTTATGACACAGCGAAAGTGTCAATGTATATGGAACACCTATTGTTATCAGACATTGTGGTAAGCTCTGGGCACACAAATGATATTGTCCATCAGGCATTCCCTTAAAGAACTTTGTGCCAACAAATTTTCAGGTGACTCAAATGTAAGTGGAATAGCAGTTCTGTTAGATGAAATAATATGGATTAAAAATTCTTATGGTTGAATTGACAAGGATGATTCAAAATTAAAGAGATGAAATTTCATAAAATAAATTTGTATGAAAGAAACTTGGTGTCTGTTAATGGTATGACATGGCTACCTCCCCAAATCAAATATATTCTTAAGGTATATTAATACAAATATACAATAAAACAAGGATGTATTATATGTTTGTAAAATAAATAGATGCGTAAATGATAATCCACTGTAAGCTTTTCAGATCACTTCTAGAGTATTGTGTTCAATTCTCAGTGCTCCATTTTAAGCACCAGTCAACCAGATAAATTTAATTCTATGTCAAGTCAAAAGGGTTAAAGGACCTAGTCAAAATTAGGACAAATATTGCTTTGAAGTGCCCAATGCCAATGTTAAAACTGAGGCCACTTAGGTAGCAATACTAGGGAGGAAAACTCAATACATTATAAGACATAACAGTCTAATAACTGAAGCTATCCTGTGTCAATGAGAGCTGTTGAGGCTAAGACTGGATGATGGAGAAGTAGCAGAAGGCAGTCCTATTAACAGGCAGTGGACTTTATTCATTGTTTCCATAAGGTTTGCTTTAGCAGCCAATTATCTTTTCATTCTAAATCTAAAGAAAAAAAGAGAGGGAGATATATATATGCATGTGTATGTATATATATATATATATATACATACACATGCATATGACTAAAACAGGAAGGGGAGACTGAAAAAGGAATATATGTGTATGTATGTATATATATATACATATATATATGGAATATATACACACACACACATATATGAGACTAAAACAGGAAAAAGTAGATCCATAAAATGACTTTGTGCTGCAGTACTCTGGGCCTTTTCTTGTCAGTTGTGCTATGGGGTGACATTCTTATAGAAGAAGAAAATAAAGAGACATTAATTTACAAAGTTGGCTGGAAAAAAGGTTATTATGACTGCATGCAGATAAAAAGGTCACATTTAAAGTCTGCTGTCCTATCCTAGGATGTTAAAAAAAAAAGAAACCAGAGAATTCTGTTAGTAAGAGTTTGTTAGAAGAACAGGTGGTAAGTACATTTTAACTCTTTCTATCCCAGATGACTAGATCCCAGTTTATCTAGCAAAGCTAAATAGATGCTTGTAGGCAGGTCCCATTGATGTTGCAATTGTTCATAACTATTCATTCACCTATTCATTTATCAAACATTTACTAAAGGGCTACGAAAGGCCAGGAAATAAAAAATAAACTATGTCTGCAAAATAACTGAAATTATAGGAGGGGAGATAGGAAGTAAATGTATGATTATTATACACTGTGATAGGTCATATGTCAGAGGCAGTGGCAGCCCTCATGAGGATGATCAACTCTGCATGTATCTGAGTGTGATTTACTGAAGTGCTCCTGAAGAATGAAGTTCAGATGGGAGGGGTGGAGGAATAAGAAAGTATAAGAAAGAAACGTATGCAAATATACTAGTATGATGTCGAAGTGTTTTCAGGGTTCTGTAAGTAATTTAACTATACCAATGACAGTGACCTAATAATTATTTTGTGCTTATTATGTGTGAGGTACCAGTCTAAAGACACTATGTGTATTAACTGATCAACTCTTCAGTGCTATCTAGAGTGGTCTGGTTCCAAAATCTTTACCTCTAAGTTCCATGTTACAGACTTTGTAAAAAAAAATTTACTGTAACTTTTAACTTTTTAATTTTTTTATTAGAGAGAGAGAGCACAAGCTTGGGAGGGGGGGAGAGAGGGAGGAAGGGAGGGAGAGAGAGAGAGAGAGAGAGAGAGGGAGAGAGAATCTTAAGCAGGCTCCATGCACAGGTCATGGCTTGATCCCATGACCTTGGGACAAGGACCTGAGCCTAAAATCAAGAGTTAGATGCTCAATGGAGTGAGTCTCCCTGGCATCCCTGTATTACAGACTTTTTGAAGAGATGGCTCAAGAATTGATGGACTTTTGTTTTTGACAGTATAGGAGATTAGATACCTTAAAACTAAGTGAACGGTGAAAGTTGGAACTTAAGGGCATAGCTGGAATATTTACATGCTGCTTCTGGGAGGGTAAATTGTTACTGACACTTTGGAAAAGAGCTTTCTACTTCCTGTCTTGTAAAATTTCATTGGTTCAACCCTAGTTCAGACAGTTTCATTCCTGGGTATGTTCCCTAATGTGACTCTTGAACATGTGCCCCAGGAGACAAGTAGAAAAGTGTTCATGGCAGCATGTTCGTAATGGCACACACACACACACACACACACACACACACACACACAAAGCAAACACTCAAACGTTTGAGTGCATCAACAGTTAAAGTAGGATGGATAGAAACATTGTGAACATTGTGGTAAAAATACAGTTGATCGTGGAATAATGGAGGGGTGAGTGGGTGAGTTAGGGGTTCCAACCTCCCACACAGTTGAAACTTTTGACTCCCCCTACACTTAACAACTAATAGCCTGTTGTTGACCTGACAACTTAACCGATAACATAAACAGTTGATTAACACATATTTTGTATTCTCTATGTACACTATGCTGTATTCTTATAATAAAGTAAGATAGAGAAAAGAAAATGTTATAAGAAAATCATAAGGAAGAAAAATATATTTATGGTTCTGTCTTATATTTACTGAAAAAAATCTGTGTATAAGTGGATCCATGAAGTTCAAATCTGGGTTGTTCAAGGATCAGCTGTACATAACGGAATACCACAGTAGCAAAAATGAATGAGTTAGAGTGCCAGTATAGATAAATCTCAGGAAGGTTATACTGAGTAAAAAATGTACATTTCAGAGTACTGAAAGAACACATTTGTGTAAAGCTCAAAATATGCTAAAACAAGTGACACATTGCTTAGAGATACAAACATGTGGTAAAATGATAAGAAAAGCAAGAAGTGATTTTTAAAAATTCAAAATGATGTTCCTCTAAAATGAGGACAGGAGGATGAAGTATGGTAGGAATGTATGGACAGATGTCACAGTAATGTTCAATTCACACTGCTGTCATTCTTCGTACCTTACACATTTTAGAAATTGTTTTTATTGTTTTTTGTATGTACTCAATGATGATCACATTTCATTAACTTTTAAGCTAGTGTTTTTTCATATTTTAATACTTCTGAAATTGCGATGCATCTTAAAATTGATAGTATTATACAAATATACAATATATACAATATACAACGTTTTTCTTTTTTGGTTTATAGAAAATAATGCAGTGCTTTAAATTGAGGGCATCTTAAATCACATGACGTGTAGTGAGAAAAATAATACTCTGGGAATAATTTTGATAAATGCCCTTGAGTCTATGTAGAGAATATGTAGAAAAATAGTCGGCTATGAGACTACGGTGGAATATGGAGCCAGATTATTGAGGAGGCTGCTTGCCACTGCTGAAGGTGTTTTCCCAGAAGAAATGGGAAACTCTTAGTGTTTCTTTCTTTTTTTATTTTTTATTTTTTAAATATTTTTATTTATTTCTAGGAGAGAGAGAGAGAGAGAGATCGAGAGAGAGAGCGTGAGCAGGGGAGGGTCAGAGAGAGAGGGAGATACAGACTCTGAAGTATGCTCCAGGCTCTGAGCTGGCAGTCAGCACAGAGCCCGACGCGGGGCTCGAACCCACGAACCGCGAGATCATGACCTAAGTGAAAGGCGGACGCTTAACCGACTAAGCCACCCAGGCGCCCCAATTCTTAGTGTTTCTTATGAAAGAAAATAACATGATTGATTTCTATGACTTCTTTGAAACTTAATTATGACATTGTCTTAAACTGATCCTTTTCATTCATGCTTCAATTTTCAAACAATAAATATCCTTAAAAAAAAACTGAACCTAGATGACAATGAATGCAACATTGGTTTATTTTTATTTTTTAATTTAGAAATAGATTTTATGTATGTATGTGTGTATGTATGTATTTATTTATTATTTTTTAAAATTTACATCCAAGTTAGTTAGCATATAGTGTAATAATGATTTCAGGAGTAGAACCCTATGATTCATCACTTATATATAACATCCAGTGCTCATCCCAAAAAGTGTCCTCCTTAATTCCCCTTGCCCATTTAGCTCATCCCTCCCCCAACAACCCCTCCGGCAATCCTCTGTTTGTTTTCTGTATTTAGTCTCTTATGTTTTGTTCCCCTCCTTGTTTTTATATTATTTTTGCTCCCCTTCTCTTATGTTCATCTATTTTGTATCTTAAATTCCACATATGAATGAAGTCATGATATTCTTCTTTCTCTGACTGGCTAATTTGCTTAGCATAATACACTCTAGTTTCATCCACGTTGTTGCAAATGGCAAGATTTCATTCTTTTTGATTGCTGAGTAATAATTCATGGTGTGTGTGTGTGTGTGTGTGTGTGTACATATACATATACATATATGTATCTATACACCACATCTTCTTTATCCATTCATCCATCGAGGGACATTTGGACTCTTTCCATACTTTGGCTATTGTCATTAATGCTGCTAGCAAACATTGGTTTTTAAAACTAATACGGATCCTATGTGGGGAGGCTGGACTTAAAACCCCTATCTGACAGCAATTAGGTGTCCCCTTCTTCCCCTTCTGGGGTTGTATCAGAGGAGGACTAGTGAAGAGTCAGGATCCTCATCATTGCCCAGAGGTTATGAGGCCACTTCTAATGCAGTGCCAATGTGGACCATGTAGGATGCTAGAACCCCTACTCTGTCTAGCAGTAATGAGGAGCCTTCCTTCTCCTCCTTAATGTCAATGAAAACTGAATGAAGCACCTGGATGTCTGCCTCTACCTGGCAATAACAAGGCAATGCTCCCTACCAAGCCTGCTAAAATGGAAGGTTTAAATAAGATTCAGAGTTTTGTAACATTATGGAAATATTCAGGTTTCAATTTAGTTAGCAGAGTAAGTATATAAATCTTTAGTTCCAAAGTTTATGCTTTTCATATACCATACTGCCTCTATTTGGCAAATCACTGAGGGAAAGGGCAATAGTTTATCTTTGTTATAGTCTCATAAAGAAGAACTGTATAAAGATCAAGTTTGGTTCTGTAAGAAGAATATAAGTCTTTTTATTAATTAAAATGTAACATTTTGGTGTACCTGGGTGGCTCAGTTGGTTGAGTGTGTAATTTTGGCTTGGGTCATGATCTCGTGGTTCTTGGGTTCAATGCTCATGTTGGACTCTGTGCTGACAGCTCAGAGCCTGGAGCCTGCTTCAGATTTTGTGTCTCCCTCTCTCTCTGCCCCTACCCTGCTCACACTGTCTCTTGCTCTCTCTCAAAAATAAACAAATATTNTTAGTTAGCAGAGTAAGTATATAAATCTTTAGTTCCAAAGTTTATGCTTTTCATATACCATACTGCCTCTATTTGGCAAATCACTGAGGGAAAGGGCAATAGTTTATCTTTGTTATAGTCTCATAAAGAAGAACTGTATAAAGATCAAGTTTGGTTCTGTAAGAAGAATATAAGTCTTTTTATTAATTAAAATGTAACATTTTGGTGTACCTGGGTGGCTCAGTTGGTTGAGTGTGTAATTTTGGCTTGGGTCATGATCTCGTGGTTCTTGGGTTCAATGCTCATGTTGGACTCTGTGCTGACAGCTCAGAGCCTGGAGCCTGCTTCAGGTTTTGTGTCTCCCTCTCTCTCTGCCCCTACCCTACTCACACTGTCTCTTGCTCTCTCTCAAAAATAAACAAATATCAAAATATTAAAAAAAATTAAAATGCAGGAAAAAAGAGTGTCCAAAGAAATCAGCTGAAACTTGCAAAATTTGAAAAGTGGCATAGGCCTATGGATTCAAGAAGCTGAGTGAATTCACCAAAGCATAACACCAAAGAAATCCACTCCAAGATACTTCATAAGTCAACTTCTGAAACTAAAGACAATGAATAATCTTGAAAACAGCCAAAGTAAAATGACACTTTATAGAGGGAAAAAAGAATACAACAATTCAAATGACAGTGGATTTATCACCACAAAACATGAGGCCAGAGGAAGGGGCATGATATTTTTTAAGGGGTGAAAGAAAAGGATTTCAGGATTTTACACTCAGAAAAAGCCCTCTAAATGAAGAGGAAATCAAGACATTCTCAAATGAAAGCAAACTAAGAAAATTTGTCACTAGCAGATCTGCCTTAAAAGCATGGCTAAAAGAAGTTCTCTAAAGAGAAAGGAAAGGATAGATAAACCATAGAGGATCATACAGGAATAAAGAACATGATAAGCAAGAATATTACTAGATACAATAGACTGTCCTTTTGTGTTTTCTAAATTATGTTTATTATTGAAGCAGAAGTTATAACACTGGCTGATATTATTCTGAATGTATTGAGGAAATATTTAAAATAATTATAACAAGGGACAACAAAGGAACATAAACATGTGTAAAGTTTCTATAGTTGAACAGATAAAATGATAACATTAGTAGACTGTGTAAGTTATGCATAAATAAAAGTATATAAAGCAACCAGTAAAAAATGTATATAAAAAGATACACTCAAAAACACTATGGATAATTCAGAATAGAATTCTAAAACAAATGTTGAAATAGTCAACAGAAATATATGAAGAAAGGAACAGAGGAGTGAAAGCCAGGGAGAATATAGTCTACAAAAGATAAAATGATAGACTGAATCCCTAAGATATCAGCAACCTAAAATATGCCAGTTAAAAGGAAAATTCTTAGAATGGGTTAGAAAGTGACAAGTTTACATGCTGTGTTGTTTCAAAAACATGATATAGTAATAAACACTTCATATATATATATGAAGTGATATATATAAAGATATATATCTTTATATATCTTTAATATATATATTAAAACATATATATATGTTTTATATATATATATCTTTAGTATATATGTGTATATATATACAAAAGAAGGTTGAAAGTAAAAGGATGAGAAAAGATACATCATGAAACATTAATTAAAGGAAGGCAGGAGTGGCTATATTAATATCAGGTAAAATAGACCTCAGAGCAAAGAAAATTATTAGTAACAGAGAGTCTATCCACCAAAAGATGTAGCAAACAATAGAGTTGCAAATAAGGTAGGGAGAAACTGATAGAACTGAAAGGAGAAATAGACAATTTCACCATTGTGGTTGGTGACTTCAAGACCACTCTTGCAATAATTGATAGAGAAGGTGAGACTGAAAGTCAGCCAATAAATAGAAGAACTCAACAAGAGTCTCACCTGACAGGATCTAACTGACATTTATAGAACACTTCAATTGGCAACAGCAGAATACAAAATTTTTTCAAGTATCCATGGTACATATACTAAGATGGTCCATATCTTGGTCATAAAAACCCTTCAAAAAATTTAAAATAATTGAAATCATGCAGAGTGTGTTCTCTAACCACAATGAAACCAAACTAGAAATCAATAACAGAAAGATGATAGGAAAAACTCGACACTTGGAAACTAACACACTTCTAAATAACCCATTAGTCATAGAAGAAGTCTTAAAGGAGGAAGAAAAGACATACTGAAGTGAATGAAAATGAAAATACGGCATAACAAAATTTGGGACCCAGCAAAAACGGGAAAAAAGGGAAAATTGGTAGCACTAAAAGCATATGTTAGAAAAGGGAGAAAGTCCAGATCAATAATTTAGTGTCTCCTCTGAAAAACCTAGAAAATAAGAGCAAAATATACCCAAAGCGAGCAGAATGAGAAAGAAAACACAAGAAGAGCAGAAATCACTGAAATTATAAATTGTGAAAACAATATAGAAAATAAAAGCTAATTCAATGAAATTGATAAATGTGTAGCAAGACTAACAAAGACAAAAGAAAGGCAACACAAATCACCGGTATCATAAATGAATAAAAGGGGAAATGCCAGGTTACAAGAGCACTTTAGGAGGAAGTCAGAGACACAAGAAAATAAATACCAGTGAACCATAGTCCATCTCAATGGACATCCAAAAGTTGTAGCATCATGTGTTAAAATACCATATGTCTTCCACTGAATTTCTTTTGCACCTCAAAAAAAATCCATTGGGTGTATTTGTGTGGGTATTTATGTGTGGGTCTCTGTTCTTTGACAGTCCTTTTGCCAGTCTTTTTCTGGATATTTCTTGATACTACCCTAGAATTAAATGAACATCTCACAGATAGTAATGGTTATAAAGATAAATAAAAGGGGGCTCAGTTGGTTAAGTGTCTGACTTCAGCTCTGGTCATGATCTTGCAGTTTATGAGTTTGAACCCAGCGTTTGACTCTGTGCAGACAGCTCAGAGCCTGGAGCCTGCTTCAGATTCTGTGTCTCCCTCTCTCTGCCCCTCCCCCACTTGCATTCTGTCTCTCTCAAAAATAAACATTAAAAATTTTAAAAAAAGATTAATAAAAGGATTGTAAAGGAAACTATCTACCTTTGGAAAAGGCAGCTGCTTTATTTTCTATGTATTGTTTCTGTTCCCTTTGCTATGTCTTATTTTTAATGTTATTTATTTTTGAGAGAGTGCACAGGCCGGGGAAGGGCAGTGAGAGAGGGGGACAGACGAGCCCCAGTACGCTCTGCTCTGACAGGAGAGAGCCCAATGGGAGGCTCAAACTCACACCAACTGAGCCACCCAGACCCCAGTCCTTTGCTATGTCTTATGTAAAATGCCTTGCAGAGTCCCAGGATCAGAATCACAACACTCATTCTGTAATAAGCTTTTTTTATTTTTTTATTTCTTTTTAATTTTTTTTGTTACAAATAGTTTATTGTCAAATTANGTTAAAGAGAAACGGGTCATTGGATTGTGTGTATGTATATTGCTAAATTGGCATTTCAGAATACAAGGTCATTTCATTAAAAAAAATTAATGTTTATTTATTTTTTTGGAAGGGGGTGAAGGGGCAGAGAGAGAGAGAGGGAGACACAGAATCTGAAGCAGGCTCCAGGCTCTGAGCTGTCAGCACAGAGCTTGACACCGGGCTCAAACCCACGATCCACGAGATCATGACCTGAGCTGACACCGGACACTTAACCGAGGCATCCCAAGAGTATAAGTTCATTTCCAACAAAACAAGTTAAAAACCTGGATTCTTAAAGTTGATGTTAAGTTGTTTTTAAATTTCTTATAGTAACATGACTATTTTTTTGTTCGGCTTGAACTTACTGAAGGGTGTTTGAGTTTTTATAAGACTGCAACATAACTGGGTAAATGTAATTCATTTATATCTTACATATAGACCCTTTAATAAAAACACCCAGAAACTTGTATTAAGTGCCTACCTTGAATTAAAAACCATACTTGGAAGTGGTGGAGGGAGGAGATTGTGTGTGATAGCAGCCCCTCTTTGATAGCTATATGTAGGAGAGGCAACATTGTAGGGTTTTTATGCTTTGTCCATGGCTCCTGTCTTAATATATTATCTCATGGGCATCTCATATGCCCAAGCTCTGGGTGGTTTCAATTTTTGCACCGCCACCTCTTTTCATCAAAAGCTGCCTTTCCCTATCTCACTGGGGTGCTTTCTTTACTATTCAAAATGGCAGCTATTTGCTCTGATTAAAGAGTGTGTATGTCCAAGGCTTGCTACAATTCTATATTATCGTGTTTTCCAAGTCCCCTATAGGGAGCAAAACAAACCCAGGGGTTGATGGCGACATAGAAATTTTAGGTGTTGGGAAAAAAAGAAAGAAATTTTAGGTGTTGTAGAAACCTTAGTGATTTCTTGTGGCTTTTCTCATATCACTATGTTATCATACTGTGTGGATAGCCTGCATTTTCACAGGGTCCAAACTATACTTAATAAATGAGCATGTTTTAAATTAAGGTCATTATTATGACATTAAAAATAATTAGAAGTATTAAATCTATGACATATTCTCACTTCTTTGTTTGCAATTTTTATAAGTTGGGTAAATAATATTATAGTAGAAATGCATGTGTAGATCTTCAATTTTGTGGAGTATTCCTGAGTACTCTGGCAATTATTTCCCCCTTTTTTTTTAATTTTAGAGAGAAAGAGGGAGAGGGGCGGAGGGTGAGAGGGAGTCTTTAGCAGGCTTCACGCTCAGCACAGAGACCAATGTGGGGCTCTATCACATGTCCCTGGGATCATGACTTGAGGTGAAATCATCAGACGCTCAACTAACTGAGCCACCCAGATGCGCTCTTTTCCTTTTTTTTAAGAATTGGAATCATTTAGAAAGTTGGGGATAGTTGTTATTATTTCCACATGTTCCTGGATTTTTGAACGCTTATTTATGTATAAATTCAGGCATATTCCTTGAATTCTGATTGTAGTGCAAGCTCTCAGTCTAGGGAGCAGGGAAATTTTCATGCAGAAGAAAAAACTAACTGATCATTTGGGATTTATGAGTGAATAACTAGACATTAGACAAATCTTATTCAACATACATATTATTGGAATGAAAAAAAAGGAAAAACCAGTACGCGTGCGCGCGCGCACACACACACACACACACACACACACACAAATAAAAGCAACAAAACAAGCACCAGCAGATTTAACTAAGGGTATATAGTCATTAACTTTACAAACTCCCCATCCAAAGCTGACCTTCCTACAGATGCACACCTTTGCTGCACTGTAGGATTTACAAGATCGCTTTATAAACCTTTTTCAACAAGGTTTTCTCAGTGTATTCAACCTATTGCTCAACAAACTCTGCAAGGCAGATGGCAAATTTGCAGTTAAACATGCCCTGGAAAGCTTTTTTTTTTTTTTTTTTTTTTTTTTTTTTTTGGTATCAATTCATTGATTTCATCTTATTAGTGAAACAGCAGGGAGTGCTTCTTAACTACAAGGAAGTATTCACCCAGTTTTAATTATTTTCCCCATTTAGAAAGTAGCTTCTGTAGTTTTAACCTGCAATATTGTGAAGGATTTCAACTTAGCAGATGCTTGCAAATGCAATATATAAGTTCCTTATTTTCCATGTAATGTTGTATATAATGTAAGTCTCCAAAGAATTCAAACTCTTAAATGAGTCCTATTTGCTTTCTTCTCTGTCTTATTAAAATGAAAGTCAAAGCCCATGAAAATATACACATCCAGACAAATTTATTATCTAGTTGAGAATAAAATTTGGCTAAGCAATATAAGAAAAATATTGCTGGTCAACAACAGTTTCACCATCTTTCTGCAGTTACCAAAACTTGTTCTGCAGTTTTTTTAAAAACTTGCTCTTCTTGTGGTGATAATATTATTCCAATGATTTTTTTATTTACATTCAGTTTAGAACTTTCATTGTTATGAACAGACCTATGTTCCAGAGCAAACTGTTTTCATTCTGTTCACCGTCAACAAATAGCTTTAGTAGTGGTTTATAGTCTTTTTCGCTTTGGCTTTGTTTTGCTGTTTACTGTCAGGTATTTGTCATAAATTGGTGGCCTTTGGACTGCAACCTGTTTTATTTTGTCAACTCAGTGTTTCTATTTTTATTTTTATTCAATTTGTGTCCTTTTAGGTGAACACATATCTAAAGGATTTGCTATAAAACAACGGCAATCTCTTTTATATATAGCCTATTCATTTTAAATGCCTATACCTGGCTGGCATTTAATGCCGTTTAAGTTTGTCAAACTGGCTGTGCAAGTACTCATAAGAGGGATAAGTGGTAAAGATTGAAAGTGGCCAAAAAGAAAAGGTAACCATTATGTGTAAATATAGCCTATAGGATGAATCATTTCCTAGTAGAAGCAATTAGGGAGAACAAGAAGCAATCATCGATTCTTTGTGGAAAAGTGACTGACAGAACTGAAGACTTTTGATTGTGATGCTGGAGGATCAGCATCAAAGTTAGATTTTTTTTTTTTTTTTTTTTTTTTAGATTCATGTACATTCAGAAGACAACTAGGAGTTTGTTACAAGAACTAAGAGCCAAGTGGGGTGAAAGTGAGGTGGATGCGATTACCACCGCAAGCTACGCCAAGCTTTGTGGGTTACAGGCCTATTTGAATCTACACATTAAAGTGAAGAGGGAGGCTGCAAGTGCCCATAATGCAATTTCTTAGAAGAAGGAAAGTTCTTCACCTAATACAAACACAACTGTTTCATTTTGGGGGAAAAGATGACAATATGCTGTATATAGTGGGGTGGTGAATAGTAGACAGGATTTTAAAACTTGCAAGGACCAGTGCAAACTTCTGTTGGGAGAATGCATCCTGGGATTGCAGTGAAGCTTCCTTTATCTCCAACAGTTTTGCAGATTAGAACTATTTCATAGTTTGCAGAGCTTATGTGCAAGGGGATAGATTTGTCTCTTGTCATAGTCCTAGTATTATCATATATGAAAGCAAAACTGAACATCCATGATTTAAATCTTAAAAATGCTGCAGATATGATTTTGCTATGGGTTGAAAATTCTTAATTTTTAAAATTGTGGTTAAATATTCATAATGTAAAATTTACCATTTTAACTGTACATGTTTAAGTGTACAATTCTGTGGCATTAAGTGTATTCACATTGTTGTGCAATAATTATCACCATCCATTTCCAGATAATTTTCATCTTCCTGACTGAAATGCTGTACCATTTCACACTAACTCCCTATTCCTCCCTCCCTCTACCACCCCCTACTCCTTGCCCCTGCAGCCCCCTACTCCTCACCCCTGCAACCCCCCTTCTAATTTCTGTCTCTATAAATCTGACTATTTTAGGTACCTCATATAAGTGTAATCATACAATATTTGTTCTTTTATGACTGGCTTACTTCACTTAGCATGATGTCTTCTAGGTTCATCCGTGGTATAGCATGTGTCAGAATTTCCTTCCCTGTTAAGGATGAATATACCACCTTTTCTTTAAGAGTATATCTACCGATGAACACAGGTTGCTTTCACCTTTGACTATTGTGAATAATTCTGCTATGAATACGGGTCTATTTGAGTCTCTGCTTTGAGTCCTTTTGGGTTTATATCTAGAAGTGAATTGCTAGATTATATGGTAATTCTACTTTTATGTTTTTGAGGAATGACCATGTTATTTTCCACAGTGGCCACACCATTTTACGTTCTCATCAGCAGTGTATTAGTTTCCAGTCTCTGCACATTCTTGCCAACACTTTTTATTTTCTGTTTTTTTGATAATAGCTATCCTAATGGATGCAAAGTTGTATTTCATTTTGGTTTTGATTTGCAAAACAGTTGAAGCACTGTTGAACACTTTTTCATATGCTTGTTGCCCTCTTGTGTATCTTCTTTGGAGAAATGTCTATTAAGTCCTTTGACTATTTTTGAATTGGGTGGTTTGTTTTTTGATTTTGAGTTATAAGAATTCTTTGTATATTCTGAAATTAATCTCTTATCAAATACCTGATTTGCATATATTTTTTCCCATTTCTGTGGGCTGCCTTTCAGTCTGTTAATAGAGTCCTTTGATGCATAAAAATTTATAATTTTGATGGTGTCCATTTATCTATATTTTCTCTTGTTGCCTTTGCTTTTGGTGTCATGTCCAATAAATCACTGTCAAAGTCCATACTGTGAAGTTTTCTCCTTTGTTTTCTTCTCAAAGTTTTAGAATTTATTTTCTTACTTCTATTTATTTATTTATTTTCCAAATTTTCATTTAAATTCTAGTTAGTTAACATATACTGTAATATTGGTTTCAGGAGTAGAATTTAGTGACTCATCACCTTCATATAAAACCCAGTGCTCAACACAAGTGCCCTCCTGAATATTCATCATTCATTTAGTCCATCCTCCACCCATCTCTATCCATCAACCCTGTTTGTTCTCTATAGTTAAAAGTCTCTTTCTTATGTTTGGCTTCCCACTCTTTTTTTTCTCCCTTCCCTATATTTATCTGTTTTGTCTTTTAATTCTACATATGAGTGGGATCATATATTTGTATTCCTCTTTCATTTCCTACTTTTAGTTCTTTGATAGATTTTGAACTAATTTTGCATATGGTTTAAGGTCATTGTCCCCCCCCTCCCCTGCCACCCCCGCCTTTTTTTCTGCATGTGGATATCTAGTTTTTCCAATGGAATTTACTGGGTAATTTTTAGTTTTCAAAAAGGAAAACTTTGATTTTTATCATGCCCTTTGGTTCCAATTAATGTTTGCTTCCATTCGTCACTTTTTTTCTCTCTAAGTTTAATGTGTAAAGAACATATTCACTGTAGGAATGTCACCTAAACACACATACACATATACACGCATAGAAACATACACACATCGATAAACACATAAATCACAAGAGTTGTGTTTGTGTGAGATCCCCTAGGCTGTTTGGGGAAATTACAGCAAGTAAGACATTATGGAACATATAGACATTGTTGAATTTAGGGGAAAACTTTTATAATGTTTTGAAGAAAAGCAAAGGTAAATTCCTTACCTTCTGGTTTAATTTCTACCGTATATATTTTTGTGATTTTAAGAGAAAATACTTATTTAATCAGTCTCAGTGTTCTTCACATTTTAAAATACAGTGGCAGTGGGCCTTGTGAAATATATGAGTGTAACCATCACTGACTCTGATGCACACATTTTATGATTGAGCATATTATTTATTTGAAAAAATTAGGATAATTTTATCTTTAATAGTTTTTCTTTAATAATTTCACATATGATTTGGATTAAAGTTATTATCATGAGTTATGAATAAATATTTTGATAGATTGGGTTTTCTGTAAATATTTTACAAATGTAATCTCCCAGTAAGAAACCTCAGGTTAAATATAATAAGATTTATTTTCGAATAAGATTTGCTACTATTTTGCTTCCTTGCAGAAACTGAAACTTCTGAACTTAATCTTTCTTTTTTTTTCAACTTTATTTGCTAGGAATTTGTTTTATGATTAAATATCCTAAAAAGATTTAAGCAATTTAATAGGAAATACAGTTATATAATAGAATGCTTTCTCTTCTGACTTTATAGAATTATAAGCAATTTATTCCCATTTTGGGAAGTAGATTGTGAATTTTGAATCTAAATGGTTAAAAAAACTTCTAAGAAGAAGAATGCAATATGTATTGACCTTTATTTGGAGAAAAATTTTAGTTAAAAATTTTTTTAATGTTTTATTTATTTTTGAGAGAGAGGGAGAGATAGAGCATGAGCAGGGGAGAGGCAGAGAAAGAGAGAGACACAGATTCTGAGGCAGGCTCCAGGCTCTGAGCTGTCAGCAGAAGGCCTGACGAAGAACTCGAACTCATAAACCATGATGTCATGACCTGAGCTGAAGTTGGAAGCTTAACTGACTGAGCCCCCAGGAGCCCTGATTCCACTTTCTTTTTACTGTGTAACATATTTAGTTATTTTAGCAAAGTGGCAAATATTTCAAACTTATTGTACAGGAAAGTATTTTAATTTCACACACCTGTCAATGATTATTTAGTTACATATATAGGTTAATAGCTATTTTTCCTCAGCATTCTGAAATTGTTTTCTGGCAAGTATTATTACCATGATTTACTGTCTATATAATTGTTCTTTTGTAGATAATTTGTATTTTCTCTATATATTTAGTAAGATGTACTCCTTATATTTGATGTTCTACATTTCACTAGATGTAGGTCTATGTTTATCCTACTTGAGACTTGTGCTCCTTCAGCCTGAGAATGGCTCCTGTCTTTCTTCAGAAAAAGTTCAGTTGTTTCTTTCAGTACAATTTTTGCCATTATTTATGTTCTCTCCCTTGGGATTCCTATGATGCATATCTTAGAACTACTCCTTCTATCATTCATGTCATCAGATAGTCTCTCATATCTCTCATCTGTTTGTCTCTCTGTTTTGTATTTTGGGTAACTACTTTAAAATCCATTCCAAAACAATGATTTTATTTTCTAGCTGTATTTAGTCAACGCTTAAACCTATCCCTTGAATTATTTATTTTGATAACTCTAATTTTTGCTTGTAGCATGACATTTTTTTCTAGATTTATTGCTTTTCTTACTCTCTGTTTTTTACCTCATAGCTTCTATTCCTATCTTTTAAGTGTTACTATATTCAGTTTTGTGGTGCATGTTCCTTCATTGCTTTAGATGACCCTTCAAATGGTTTTATTTTCTTGTATGGTTTGAAATCTTGTGAGCTAGTCTTCATGAGGTGCTGTTTTTCATGGGAATCAAGAATATTCTCCATGATGGAATTACTCCATCCTTGTTCCAATTTTGCCTCTGCAGAGGCTCCAATTGCATTATAGACAAGTTCACCCAGATGTCTCACAGACACTTAAAAGTCAATTTCTCAAAAAAGTTCTCATCATCTCCTCCCCCCTAAACTTGCTTCTCCTCTTATGTATTCTCTTACTGAAAGGTACTGTATTAGTTTGGTAGGGCTGCCCATAACAAGCACTACAGACTGGGTATACAAAGGAATAGACATTCAATTTCTCATAATTCTGGAGGTTAGAAGTCCAAGATCAAGGTATCAGTAGGGTTGGCTCTTTTGAAGCTTCTCTCATAGGCATGTAAGTAGCTATCTTCTTCCTTGTCTTTACATGGTCTTCCCTCTGTGTGTCTCTGTGTCTTAATCTCCTCTTCCTATAAGGACACCAGTCATATGACATTAGAGCCCATACTAATGACCTCATTTTAACTTAATTACCCCAGTTAGAGCCCTGTGTTCAAATACAGCACATTCTGAGGAACAGAGAGTTACAACTTCAACATATGAATTTTGGGAGCTACATAATTCAGGCTCCCATAGATACAAACCAGTTACTCAAGCAAGAAACCTAGACATTTATTACAATCCTTTATTACTCTGTATTTATCCTCTCACTTCAAGCAGTCACCATTGGTTTCTACTTCCTAAATATCTTTCAAATTTATCACTCCTATGAATCTTCACTGTCACTTTCCAACTTTCGGCCATCATTATTTTTTTCCAATAGATTATAGGAATAATCTTGCTGATTTCTTTCCCTTTAGTATTACATTCTTCTATTATTTCTTCCACATGGAAGCCAGGGTAGTATTTAAAAAATATATTTCTTCTAATTATATTATTGTCTTTGTACAGAAATATCATAAGATCCTGTAAGTTCACTACTGGGTAGTTACCCAAATAGATAGTGGAATATTACTCAGCCAGAAAAAGAATAAGATTTTGCAATTTGTGACAACATAGATGGACCTATGGATATTATGCTAAGTGAAGTAAGTCAGACAGAGAAAGAACAATTCTGAATGATTTATATGTGGAATATGAAAACAAAACAAATGAACAAACAAACAAAAGCAGAAACAGACTCATAAATACAGAGAACAAACTAGAAGTTGCCAGAACAGAGTTTGGTGGGGCGTGGGTGAAATAGATGAAGTGTATTAAAAGGTGCAAACTCCTAGTTATAAAATAAATAATTCATAGAGATTAAAAGCATAGCATAGGTAATATGTCAATAATATTTTATTAATGTGTAGTGACAGATGGTGACTACACTTACTGTTCTGAACATTGGGTATCATCTAGAACTGTTGAATCACTATGTTGTGCACCTGAAACTAATATAACATTGTATGCCAACAATATTGAAATAATAACAATAAAACATGTAATTGATTATATCCTTTTCTGCCCCTGCTGAAAAGCTTCAGGACTCCAAAATCCTTTCCATGGTTTATGAAACTTTGATCAGAATGGAGCTTGCTTTTCTTCCTAATCTCATTTTTTGTCTTATACTTTTTACTAAGTCATTTTTAGTTCTCTGCATAGAACATATTCTCTCAGCCTCTGGCAATCTGCATCTTTTTCATTATACTTGAAGCAGTCTGCTTCCTCACTTTCACCTTAGTTTTCACCTTAGTTTTCACACCTACGTATCCTTTCGATTTTGACATCAAAGATTTTTTGATGAGGAATTTTATCATCCTTTCAGCCAGGTAAGTTGTTCCTTAAACTGTCCATCACCACAGTACATGACACACCTAATGACAATTGCTTGTTTATTGGCTGTGCAACTTCCTATTCTGGAAGCTCCATTAGAACAAGGATTATTTGTACACAGTTCACAGTCATGTCTAAGTATTACCTCACCATTGCACTTAATCAATACTGACAGTTGGCATACTCCGTATCACTGTTATGGAACTGTGGAGCAAATGACACCTTATTTTTCCACATCATCCTACTTAAAATGTTCAACCTTACTGTTCATTCTTACTTTATTTTTTTACGGAAGTATCCTTATGTGCTTTTGTATCTATAGATTGATTTATTGATTGTCTCTTTCTCCCAACCCCTCTCTACAAGTGTGGAGCTTGTACTCTAGACTAAGAACAGATAAGGACTGAAGAGTCCACTCATGTTTTTACATGTGTGTTGATTGAAGAAATTTTATACAAAGTAATTTCTGGCTTTGTACATTTCAATCTTTGGTACCTTCCATAGGACATGTTCATATCACTGTAACGCCTTTATGTCATGATGCTAGGTGAATTGGCACCATGAGTGATGGGAGCATTCCTGGAATTATCCCTGAACTGGGATAGCTAGCAACGACCCAACCACACATGTGGATGGCTTGAAGCTTAGATGTGTCCCTGTTACACCTGAACAAATTCTATTCCCAAATCTCTCCTTAACTTTATCCCTCTAGATGCCTGTAACTACTCTAGTGCCACTTAACACCACGGGAAGTGAGAATGGAAGGCAGCCTTAATTATTTGTGTTTAATTTTTTTCCACTTTATCAAGTTTTACAAAACATACATGTGGACATATTACTAGAGGACTTAGAAGGGTCTTTACAAATAAGGGTCTTTAAAGCTTAGGCTCATCATTTTGAGATAAATATGCACCTGAAGGCAAAGGTGGCCTGGTTGAAGTGAGGATATGAGTGGAATTGGAGGCTGGGGCCAAACCCAGTGAAATCCATAAATTCCTCCTTCCCCCCCTCCCCAGATTCTTCCCTTTCCATTCCTAGAAAGACCCTAAGAAATCTGCAAGGTATCTGTGATGGCAGATGAAAACAACTTCCTTATAATGTCTTACTTTCCAGTGCCTTTTCCTTTACTATATGAAGCTTAAGATTTAGATTTGCAGAAAGGAACATTAATTTTTTAAATATGGAGAGGAAGCACAATTCTTTCCAGAAGAAAACTCTTTCATAAGACTGGTCCTGTCATATATTATCAAAAGGATAATTCAAATCTCCACTCCTGATCTGTTGGAAAATAGCCAGACTTTCAAGATCCTATCAAAACAAAGCAGCCCAGAACCTCTTTTGAAAGGGAAATGATGAATTGGTGCAGAGTCTTGCTGTGAAGGCAATGAAGGGTGGTGCAATCAGGCTGTGATTATAGGTATATTACTTCTGTCTGCCGAGCCATCAAACCAGCAGTAGTGATTAGGTTGCACAATATAAATGCCTACCCATATGAACACTATTTGGTAAGTAGTGCATGAAAGTTTCCAGCCACAACCAAGTGATATTACTCAAGAAGAGATGATTTCAAGACTCTCCATGCGTGTGATAGGCCTCTTAACATGGAAACTGTTTTCAGATTAAGTGATATTCAGTTTCCTGCCACGACCTCACAAGCAGGCAAAGAAAGGATTCCCAATGAAGCTATCACCCAAGGATGAAGGTTCTTGTGTAACCGAACTGTGCCAGGTGCTATATAATTTAATCCCTGAAAAGAGAATCCCTGCCTTTTTGATTAAAAAAAAAAAAGGAATCTGTAGTCTAATAATTGTCAAGGTTGGTAAAAATAATGACACAGGAAAATACAAATATATGGTTAATTCATATACTGTGGATAAATGAACTCTGTTCTTGGTGCCAGGATATGGGGAACCCAATGAAATGCCTTCAAGAACTTAGAAAGTTAGCATGTCTTCTGGGAGTTAAAATAATCAGGTCCAAATATAACAAATGTGATTGTAAGAGCAAATATGTAGGCAAGTAAAGGAACAACTGAAACACCAATGAAGGTGAACTGGACAGAGTCATTTATAGGAAAAAGTAAGGGAATGAGACTATAATCAGGGAGAGGAAACCTCAACAGTGATTTTATGCTCAACACATGAGACAGTGATGGGTCTTAGACATACTGATGTAGGACACTTAGAAGAGCCCCTGTTAACAGTGCCCATCTAAGCAGTAACCAGTGGCTTGGCCAAGTAGGTATGTGTCTCTTAAGATAAGCTTGATGAGAACAGGGAGTCTGCATTTTTTGTTTACTGGGACATATTGGCATCTACTGGATCCATGTGGAATGAATTCATGGAGAAATAATGGTGGCAAATCTATCCTTCCCTAGAGAGCTCTGTCTTATCAACTAATTCCTCTTGCACTGAATCTATGTTTGATAGACAAATTTCTGATAATTTGTGTTGCGATTAGCTTGGTTGTAGGGAAAAAGGTTCTGATTTGGTCAAATTGACATTTTAGTATCAGAAATCTTTGTTATTCTGATATGATTGTGAAAACCTGATTATTCTCATTTGTGATCACAAATTCAGGCATTCTGCACAATCTATACCTTCAATAAGTTTCCCTTAGAAAACAACCATCTTGGGAATTTTGTTGGCAGTTGCTGGTCTTTTTAGGTGACGGTCCACTTCATTAGGCATCTTCTTAGAATGTGCAGTATTTCCCATTAGTATTAATTTTTAGAGGCCTTTAAAATTGTATTTAAATATATAGGGTTTAGGACTACAGAGAATATTTTTGTTTTGTGTTAATTAGCTACAAAATATTTTCTAAGGANTTGGGGTGGGGGGAGGTGGCTTCAGGGTGATTTCTACAACATAGCTAGCTTAAGGATTTTAAAAGTTGAGGTAGGTCCTGCTTGTTATTTCTTATTGCAAAAAAAGTCATCCTTCATCATTACTGTGTATTAAAGATGTGATACAAATATCAACAGCCAGGAGGAAAAAAATAGTCTAGCAAGATGTCCAAGATAGGAAAGTATACTATTGGAAAGGAACCCACTGCTTCTGATCATGATTGTACCACTAGAATATAAAGATTATATTATTGCCTATGCTAATCACATTCACCAAGATGCTCACAACAGAATTCCTGAGCCCTGGTGATGCTGGGAAAATTGGCAGCAGTAGCAGAGGAGAATATTAGTGCCTCTTGCCTTATACAGGGTTTTGTAATTAGAAAATATGCAAAGTGACACATTATCTTGGTGGACATCGAAGATTATTGTATCACTGCTCAAGTGAAAAACATTATTAGAATTGTTGTCATGATTTTATTTTTTCCCATTGCAAATGAAATAACCTATGGCTAAGGGATACTTCATTTCCTCATGTTATAAGGATTCAGGATTGAGTATTATTATTTTTTTAAATTCATTTCTTTTGAGAGAGAGACAGAGGGAGAGAGAGAGAGAGAGAGAGCAAGCAATCATGAGTGGGGGAGGAACAAAGAGAGAGATGGAGACAGAGAATCCCAAGCAGGCTCCATGCTACAAATGGCAGAGCCCAACACAGGGCTCCATCACACAAACCATGAGATCATGGCCAGAGGTGAAATCAAGAATTGGATGCATAATGGACTGAGCCACCCAGGCTCCTGTTGAGTATTATTTTTTACCTGTAGTGGGTTGTGTAGGCCACTTTTCTAGTTTACCTTCATGTGATGTTTAGCAGTGGATTCTCATGCCATAGCTTGTTGATGGGGTAGCAAATTGACCTGAGAGTTTTGATTATATTTGAATTCATTCATATAATTAGAAGAAAGACAACATGCAGTGATTTGATTTGGACTAGAAAAAGTAAAGGTAGTTGAACTCTGGGATAGGTAAAGAATCTCTAAATAAATAAAAAAAAAGATATAATCATAGGCACTTAATAAACATTTGTTCCTGAGTTTAGCGTGGCTCACTTACTTCTCAGTAGGAATAATAAATATGCTGACCTTTTAAAGCTATTGTTTCCATTATCAATTCATTTTCATTTTAAAAATAAGATGAGTTTACTTTTGTTGAAATACACATTGTAAGTTCAGTGAATTTGGCAAATGCGTACTCCATTGTAACCACACTGTTATCAAGATATAGACTAAGGTTTGTAACATTATGAATAAAACTTCTGATATTATGCAGGTCTTTTTGTGGATGTATGTTTTTATTCTATTGGCAAGTACTTAAAAGAGGAATTACTGGTCATAGGGTGAAAATACATTTAACTTCGCAAGAAATTGCTGAACAGTTTTCCAGAATTATTGCCCATTTTATATTCCCACCAGCAGCATATGAGCATTCTGAGTGTTCCATATCCAGGCCAACATTTGCACTGAAAATCTTTAATTTTATTCCCCATTCTAGGTGGATGTGTAATGATGTCTCTTTGTGCTTTTACTTTGTATTTCCCTGATGACTAATACTGTTGAACACGTTTTGATGTGTCTATTGTCAGTTCATATAACTTCTTCTGTGACGTGGCTCTATAACCTTTTTGGCCATTTTTAACTGGGGCAAATAGAAATTTATCATAGAAGTTTTCTTTTACTTTACAGGAAGAGCCATATGATTGTGATAAGTTCAAAATTAATGTTGTAATTTCTAATGCAACCAACTAAATAACAAAGAAGTAAAGCTTAAAAACCTAGAGAGGAGATAAAATGGAATAAAAAACTATACTTTCTTATCTCAAAAGAAAGCAGGAAAATAAGAAAAAAAGAAATAAAGAACAGATGGAACAAATGGAAAAGAGCAAGATAATGGACTTAAGCCCATCTGTATCAATCATTTGCACCATCAGTTATTTCCTCTTTCTGAAAGTAGAATTACATGTACTTTAATCTGCTTGATATTTCCCACAGATCCCTGAGTTTGAGCCTAATTTTTTAAAATCTTTTTTTTTTTTTTTAGTTTTCTAATACCCTCTTATGTGTCCTCTAGAGTATCAATTGAACTCAAAACACTTCAGTAGCTCTTCTCTGCCAAGCCTTACACTTTCCCCTGCCTAGACACAGCTTAACATATAGCTAATGACTCAAAATGACCATGCCCTTGTCTGCATCTCCATTTTTGGGCTGCAATATAATCCTAACTGATTTCTTTTTAATGTCTTTTAAAATACTATTTTGAGGGTCAGCAAGAGATGGAATAAGGAGTATCAGAGGAATTCTGTGTATATAAGGAGAAGCAAGAGTCACAAAATGGTTAAGATTTCTGCAGACAGCTTTGCAGTGAAAAAGAATGATCTTGATTTAGTGTTTATGGTTTCTTATGAGTTTTTGTTATCTGGACCCAATCTTACAAAAAATGAAATTTACTAATACTGAGTACTGAAATTTGGCAGCATCTGCTGGTCAGAAAGAGTGGTTGTTGAAACACTGAGCACTTCCGTACATGATAGTATATAGCTGCTGCTTCCAAACCTTCTGAGTGCCTGCATGCTGTTCCCGCTGCCCCTGTGACCCAGCTCCTCATTCCAGAATTATCCATACCCACTCATAGTCCATCAATTTAAGGCTTAAGATTTGGCTTAGAAGGGGCCTACTGGAACCTATTCCACACTACAGTGGGTATCTTATGCCATACTATTAGTGGTTAAATATTCTAAGAGTACCATTATTCACACATGTGTTATGATTAAGCATCTCCATATAAACAGAATGGTGTTAAGCTTTTAGCTCACTGAACTTAATGGAAAAATACAATAGCTGCAGTCCAGGTATTGTCTTTTTAAAAAATTTTAATGTTTATTTATTTTTGAGAGAAGAGAGAGAGCAAGCAGGGGAGTGGCAGAGAGAGAGGAAGACACAGAATCTGAAGCAGGCTCAAGGTTCTGAGCTGTCAGCACAGAGCCTCACTCGCGGCTTGAACTCATGAACTGAGAGATCATGACCTGAGCCGAAGTAGGACGCTTAACTGACTGAGCCACCAAGGCCCATCTTTTTGAGAGACAGAGAGAGAGAGAGAGAGAGAGAAAGGAAAAGAGGGAGGGAGACAGAGACAGATCATGACCCCAGCTGAAATCAAGTGTCGATTGTTCAACCAACTGAGCCACCCAGGTTCCCCTGTCAGAATATGTTCTTCATTTTACTGCCATATGAGCCCCCTTCCTAGCCTCAAGATGACATGAGCGATAGGCAATCCATCCCCATTTTAGACTTGAATGTTTATCGCTGAATTAAACCAGCTTGTCAGAGTGGTGTGTATCATAGAGTGAATTGTTTTATCGCCTTTTTTGAGTTGTTTTTACTAAATTGCAGTTGGTAGTGTATCTTTGCCCTGAAAGATGTTTTAAGAGATTCCATTCAGAATTCATTTTCTATCAAGATGTATTCTTCTTAAGAATTCGGGGGATAAATACTTTCCAAGGCTTAGTAGGGGGGATAATTTTGCTTTTTGACAGTTACTATTTGTTTTCATGTAAGGAAAACTGTGTATTGAATAAAGAATTGTGTTTCTCTTTCTGGATCAATCGTTAACAATCTCAGAGCCCAATTTGTTTTTCACCTTTAAAAAGTTTTCATTTTATCTTTATCTTACCATTTTTTTTTTTTTTTACAAAATCTTATATGGCAGATGTTTTTTATAAACTTCCTCAGGTCATTTTAATTATATTTCTTAATTTTTACTTTTATTTTTTATGAATATAACTTGTCATCAAATTGGCTTACATAAAACACCCGGTGCTCATCCCAACAAGTGCCCTCCTCGATGCCCATCACCCACTTTCCCCTGTCTCCCACCCCCCATTCCACCTTCAGTTTGATTTCCGTATTTAAGAGCCTCTTGTGGTTTGCCTCCCTCCCTCTCTGTTGGTAACTATTTATCTCCTTCCCTTCCCCCATGGTCTTCTTATTTTCCCGAGATCCACATATGAGTGAAAACATGATATCTGTCCTTCTCTGACTGACTTATTTCACTCATCATAATACCTTCCAGTTCTATCCATGTTGCTGCAAATGGCATGATTTCATTCTTTCTCATTGCCAAGTAGTATTCCATTGTATATATAAACCACATTGTCATTATCCATTCATCAGTTGATGGAGATTTAGACACTTTCCATAATTTGGCTACTGTTGAAAGCGCTGCTGTGAACATTGGAGTACATGTGCCCATTTGCAGTATTCCTTGGGTAAATTCCTAGCAGTGTGATTGCTGGGTTGTAGGGTAGTTCTACTTTTAATTTTTTGAGGAACCTCCACACCGTTTTCCAGGGCGACTGCACCAGTTTGCATTCCCGCTTAGGTCATTTTTAAACAAGGGTGAGTACAATTAAGTAAGCAGAATATACAAGTGAAGCATAATAGGCTTTCCACTATAAGTGTTCTCTTCATGTTGTCAAAGCTGGAACCTAATAGCTAGATTGCAAGAGCAGGGGCTTCCTGTGGTTCTGTGGAGTTTCATTGTTAACAGAGGCTTGCATGTTGCATGTCATCGATTCAAAGATGCACATGTTTTCCACATTTTATTTTATAGTGAAAATCTAGACGCATTATATAATTGGTGGTGTCATGAAATAGAGGAATATGACATTTATAAATTTCTGTGGATGGTAAAGAAAAAAGGAAGTTGTCTCATTTTATAAATTAACTGTAATCTTGCCTTTTCCACTGTGTATCACACTGTATCTCTCTCTCCCCATCCTCTGTCTGGCAACCTGATACACTTTTCAAGGTTAAGTGCAGATACCACCTTCTCCAGGAGGCCTTTCTTGATCCCCTAGTTCAGGTCAGGGTACTTTTTATGCTTTCAAGCATCCAGTGCCTTGTCCACTGCACATATCATCCTCATTCATGATTATTTGCTCTGGTGTTTGAGAAGCAGTATAGCAGGATGGTTAAGCATTTGGTGCCTGGAGGTAGACACCACTGGGTTTACTTGTACTGTTACCGATTCTTGGGTGAATTGCTTATGCTTTCTGTCCCTCAGTGTGTTCATCTGTAAAATAGAATTAATGTAATATATCTCCTGCAATGATTTCAATGCTCATTAAATGATTTAACACATTGAGAATAGTGCTTGGAATAGACATGTTCTTCTTCTTCCTTTTTCTTCTTTTTTCTTTCTTCTCCTCCTTCTTTGCCTTTTTGTTGTCATCCATGTTAGAATGTGAGTTCGGGAAGCAGAAACTACCTAAATCCCATTGAAGCCTTTCATTTCTAATTTTCTAGAACCCACAAGAGTGCTTGATATACGGAAGTTCTTACTAGATGCTTACAAGTAAATGAAGTCCTGTATTAAGTATGGATTTGGAATGACATGTCATGGTTTAGTGAAAACTGAACCGTGTTTGTGAGAATGCTTTAGGAAAGTGGGCATTTATAATTATCAGCATATCTTTCTAGATGATGTAAAATCATTGCCTCTATGGAAAACGATTTAATTACTTATTTAATACACATTAATCGAATGTCAGATACTGTCCCAGCTACTTGGGAAAGTGGAGGTGAAAAAGAACATCTGCCTTTAAGGAACTAAGTTTCTAGTATAATGACATGATAGCATATATGTATTTTTTAAACTGGGCGTTTGGTTTGTAAGGAAAATTTCCTTAAATCTAGCAGTTTGCGATAGTATATGCAGCAATAAAAAAGTTTATTATTCCATGAATTTATTTTGTATCTCAAAGTTATTAGGGTGATACAGAGCATATTAATTTCTTCCCCAACATTTAAAAAATTACCCATTTCCTTATCTATTCTCTGATACATTAAAAAGTTGGAATTGGGTGGCTAGCTGTTGATTGGCATTTTCTTTAGATTGTCTGAAAACCACTCATGATAGATAATCATCTTTGAAAAGTCTCTTGCATTTCTTGGCTTCTTTTAGTAAGTTATGTTTGTTCTCACTTAGAACCACTACAAGCTGCTGCATTGAGGTTTGGGCCCTCTGTCTCAAGTTTTTCTTCTGGTATCCACTTAACTCAATTGTCTAGTACATAAAAGTAGCTCATTAAAAGAAACTCAGTGCTTTTGTGTTCGTGTTGTGTTCTAAAACAGTGGTAGTTATGAATTCTTTTTTTTTTTATTTTTTTTATTAACCGTTTTATTTATTTCTAGGAGAGAGAGAGAGAGAGACAGCGTGAGCAGGGGAGGGTCAGAGAGAGAGAGGGAGTCACAGACTGAAACAGGCTCCAGGCTCTGAGCTGGCAGTCAGCACAGAGCCCGACGCGGGGCTCGAACCCATGAACCGCGAGATCATGACCTAAGCGAAAGTCGGACGCTTAACCGACTAAGCCACCCAGGCGCCCCCTGAATTCTTTTTTTAAAGAAAGTCCTTGGGCGTCATTGACTTGTATGGTGGAAGATATCTTCTTGAGAGAGATTCTTACACAGCTTTCCTTTCATGAGGATTTTCTTTCTAACCTTCAGTTATTCCATGTGCTTTAGTGCCTACTCTCAAGTTTTAGCTGATGTAATTTCTCCTATGCTAGATATCACAAGAGATGATTCTTCTAAAATATTATGAGTGCTATACACCAGCCCTGCATTCTGGGGCAAGATCCCATCTCCTGAACACAGTTATCATTTATGGTCTTGCCAGTTTTTATTCTTTCCACTTATTTATCCATCTGGCATTATACTCCTGAGCCTTACCATTTATGAATCATTGGCATTATTCACACCCAGTTCTCTATGACTCACTAGAAATCTTTGCCAGATTTCTCAGTATTTAAGGGATATTTTCCTGTTTTATGTTCTCTCATTTTAACAGGGACAGTCAGCACATATGCTTCTTTGTACTGTAATTTCAAAAATGGATGCCAGATTAAAAGTGTTTCCCATATTTAAATCATTACACATGTAGCTTCTTGTTCTAAAAACTCATAAATTAAGGCATTTTGGGTCTGCTTTTAACAAGCAGGGATGTCAAATTTAAACAATGTGAACTTCTCTAGACAAGATGTTAGAGTGAATAAAAAGTTATTCCAGTTCTGTAGGGAGATTGAGAATGTTCACTCTCTCGATGAATTATAATTCCTGAGAATTTCTTCCTTATTTCCTTAAAGTTTGTTACTTGCTAGCTACCTATGTGATCTTATACATGTATATACATCTTTATACATGTTTCCTCATTTGTAAATATTTATATCTATAAGGGTCTCTTTTCAGTACTATAAGGAATTCTTTACATGGAGTTTGTTCCCTGGGAAATATTTTTACTAATTCAAAGTAGCTTAAAAGATACTTACAAAAAAGATGAATATATGGGGGTGGCTGGATGGCTTAGTTGGTTAAGCCTCTGATTTATTTTAGCCCAGGTCATAATCTCATGTTTTGTGGGATTGAGCCCTGCCTCAGGCTCTATGCTGACAGTGTGGAGCCTGCTTAGGTTTCTCTTCCTCTCCCTCTCTCTCTCTTGCATGCTCTCTCTCTCTCTCAAAATATATAAATATTAAAAAATGATGAATATATGGAAGGAAAGACTGTGACTAATATACATATTTTTTCAGCTATAGGAGTACCTATACATAATAGGTTGTATTATGAGAAACATCTCACGTTGTTTCTTGGAGGGGGGAATGTTGAATAAAACATTATTATCCTAAGTATATGAAGAGAGCCTATGACATAACAAAGAGTAATATCCTACTAGTATAAAAATGCTAAAGATATGAACAGACATATATAATTGTCTGTTATAATTCTTACAAATACATAAAAATTATAATTTGATTAAAAACACAAGTAAAAAATATTCAGTCTCCATGATCAAAGAAATACTAACTAAACAAAAAAAATTCCATTTGGTATTTATAAATTGATAAAGAAAATAATAATAAGTAGTGTTGCTATGATTTTAGAAAATACGCATTCTTATCCATTGTGATTATATAATTTCTAGGAGTCAATTTGGCATCATGTGTCAAAAGCCTTAATAGATTTCTTTCTTTTGTTTTTAAGCTTATTTATTTGAGAGAGCAAGAGAGAGAATGAGCATGGGGAGGAGCAGAGAGAGAGAGAGAGAGATGGAGAGAGAGAGATTCCCAAGCAGGCTCTGCTCTGTCAGTGCGAAGCCCATGTAGGGTTGGATCTCACAAACTGTGAGATCATGACCTGACCTGAAACCGAGCATCTGACGCTTAACTGAGCCACCCAGGCACTCCTTTAATATAGTTCTAATATACTATAAACCTACAGTTTATTTCTAGAAATTTATTCTATGCAACCAGAAAAAAATCACATATATTTATATATTACTTATACCTATCAGTTGAATGTTATTAACAACAGGAAATCAAAATAATAGAAATTTCCAACATTAAGATGTACAATACATTTCTCCTGCTGCCAGTAAAACTGTGCTTCTTTTGACTTTCCCCATTTCAGGTTAAGGAGAAATTACTCAGGTGGAAAAATCTTATATTATTGTATTCTTCTCCTGCCCTCACCTTCCACATGGGGTCAATCCTCAGATCCACTTCTTGATATCCCCAGCCTGAGATCCTTTCTTGTGTAACATGGTTTAGGGAAGCATTGTAATTTAGTAAAAGAACACACTAAATTTGTGTTAGAACATCTGAATTTACGGCTGACTAGCTATCAGTACCTGAACAAGCTCCTTGACTACCCTTTCTTGTGTTAAATGGGAACGTGACATAGAAACTACTGACTTACTGACTTTGCAGAGTTGCTTTGAGGCTGAAACAAGGTAATGACTATGAAAGTGCTTTGCATTTTATAGACGTGTCTTCATTTACCCTGGCCTGTGGCTATGCTCACTGTAATAGAGAGGGGCGGTGGTGAGCAGGACCCAGTGTTGAGTGTATGGGACTAAGGATTGCCTTGTGGCTCAGTCAGGTTGAGATTCATCCTCACCCCTATGCTCCCAGTGGAAGAATTTTGCAGGGGTTGGGGAAGATTAAATAGAATAAACAAACAGCATAATGTATAGCCTTACTGAAAATAAAATGGTTTTAGGTTAATAGTATCAGAAAAGTTAAAAGAAGGGGCATGTATGTTTGTACAGCTGTTCATAGATGTGTGGGTCATATTGGCTCAGAGAGAAGAAAAAGAGCAGAGAGCCTGGATATAACAACTGACTTCTTTTTCGAAGCTCAACTAGTATAAATAATTTTCTCTTTAGGGCTATAGGACTTTTTTAGTACCAAGTTTGGACCTTGGGTGATAGGCTTATTCCTTGAATGTAGCTTAGAAGAGACTTTTCTTATAAGGGATACAGACAAGGAAGATGGAGCTTTATCTAATATACTTATTTACTGTCTGAAATAGTTAACAATAATCACCTCCCACTGTGTTTATTATTTTGCTGTTGCTGTTACTATATTTGGATATGAATACATTTTTTAAAAATTTTTTAAAATGTTTTATTTATTTCTAGGAGAGAGAGAGAGACAGCATGAGCAGGGGAGGGTCAGAGACAGAGGGATTCACAGACTCTGAAACAGGCTCCAGGCTCTGAGCTGGCAGTCAGCACAGAGCCTGACACGGGGCTCGAACCCACGAACCGTGAGATCATGACCTAAGCAAAGTCGGACGCTTAACCGACTAAGCCACCCAGGCGCCCCTGGATATGAATACATTTTGAGCCATCATTAAAGCTCATTCTTTAACAGCAATTGGAAGCTATGTGACCTTTCATACTATTATATCTTGATAAAGCTTTCTTCTAGATGTTTAGGAATCCTTTTCAAATAGAATTTTCAATTCTTGTGAAATATCACATACTGGCATTAAATATCTATATTTTGTAACTTGGAAAGATGTGGTCCAATGTAGTTAAGTGAGTGTGCTAAGTTTATTTAGCAAGAAAATCAATATATAAAAAAATGAGCCCAGAAATGCTGGATATATTGTGGTGTTTGTACAACTGATTTCCCTTAGACTCTGGTTTCCCTGGTATTAACTGGTATTCCTATTTTCGCTGAGCTCACATCAAATGGAGGCTGGAAGGAAAAACAGTATTGTTTACCTGTAGTTGTCATCATGGCCTAAGAAGCTTGATTAGCCCCATTAGCAGGGGTGACTTGCAGGGAACTCTAGATTAAAAAAAACATTAAAGACTTGGATTGTCAACAAACTCTTACTCCTAGCTGGGCTTTGTAGGCAATTTAGAAACTTATTGTCTCAAGTAATTGGATTTACTGGGGTGACTTCGTCAGTATCATATCAGGACTCTGCTTCTTCCTTTTTAGATACATGTGATAGACTTCCACTGCATAACTTATTATTCCAGTTTTTATGGAATAATGTGGATTTCTGTTGGAAGTATTGTTTGGTAGTATGAAAAAGCATGATAAGGCACTGGATACAGCCAATGGGATTTAAATACTTCACAGATTTAGTCAGAGGTTTTCTTTTGGTTTTCAGCATTCAGATTTCTCATCACAGTGGTATATACTAACATTTCCTTTGTGGGGTTCTTGCATTGATGAAATTAAATGAGTGTATGTTAATGATGTGGAGCAGAATAGGCGCTCAATACTTAGAGAGAGAGAGAGAGAGATGCCCATTTATCACTATCCCTTTTTCCTGACATTGAACCAATTCTCCATTAGTGATGAAGTATCTTTTGCATCACAAGTTCACATTAATTTAAGTTCTCAAAGCATTCATCGTTAAGCAATGCTGTCAAAGATTTCAAAGTAATCCAAACAAATTAAATTGCAGATTTTCCTCTTTTTCACATGTTTATTTATTCACTTATTTGTTTCTTCCTTCCTCCCTTCTTTACTTCCTCCCTTCCTTCCTTCCAAGAATAACAGCAGATTAGTTGAGAATGAATATTTTTTAAAAAGCTTTATAGCCTTTCTCAGTTAGTAGGTTGCTCCTTGCTTCTGCGTAAGTGTGCACTGATCAACTTGCCAGACATTATCAACTTGCCAGACAGGAAAGAGAGACTTGCCTTATTTTAAGGGGAGGGAAAGGCAAAATATAATATACCTCCATATGCTATTCATGTTTAATTACAACCCAGAGGAGAGAGGTTAGGTTCTTTATTCCTTTTTCTCAATGTTTTGTATATTCAGAATATGTCTTAGCTAGCTTCTGCTACTGTGCCGAGTATCACATTCTGCACCAATTTGTGTGGTAGTGATTCCATGACATGTGGGTTCTCTGTAGTTTCTGTGACTTAGCTCATTTCTTTTCCCAATTTTTAATGATCTCACCTGTTCTTTCTATTAACCTGCTTTCTTATTTTAGAAACCCAAGACAAATCCCTGTTGCTCCCAAGGACGTGTCTGCTCACATAACACCTAAGCAGTCTACCTTCCCTTTGAACCTCTGTGGCCCTGGGGATTGTGTCATTTCTTTACCACATGTCATTTACTATCTCATATCGCTAGTGTTCTCATAATTTGAATTTGTCATCTTTCACACCAAGTCTGTTCCTCTTCCAGGGTTTCTGGTGAATGATGGAAAACCATTCAAACAGGTGTTCCAGCACAAACTGAGCCTCACCTGTGACACTCCCATCTGCGTCCTCAACATAAAAACACAGAATCTTGTGCAATCTCAATATCTCTGTCCTCTACCATTGTTTTGACATTGTTCCTTAAATTAAGGTGTCATCATCTCTTACCTCGATTACTGCTACAGCTTTCTACAACTGGTCATATTCCAGCATTGCTCACATTTAATCCATTCTCCCTCATGCAGCTGGAATGATATTTGCTGAAATGCAAATGTGACCTTTTGCTTTCCTGCTTAAAATTTTTCAATGTTTTTGAAATGCTTTAAAAATAAATTCCAAAATTTTTAGCATGGCATACAAAATCCTTCATGATTTAGTCTCCACGTAGCTATCCAGCTTTATAGCTGGGAACTCTTTCCACATTGCACTCTAAGCTGCTGCCAAACTGAGATGAGCACAGATATTGCCTATGTATGATAATGGATGTAGAATGAACTTTTCCTGTTGTGTTAGAATTTCTGCTAAAGTCTCAAGGTTAAGGGTAGTAGGTAATAGGTATCTACAATTTCTAGAGAGAGCTGCTAGACATTTTGAGAGAACTTTCTAAAAGATAACAACGAGTTTGTAACTATCATTTTTCTATAACTCATCATCAGCCTATACAGGAAAAAATCAAATTCAAAAGACAGTTGGTTGGAAAGTAGGGGAATTACTAGTGGTAGATGATACTATAGTATCTTCTCTCCTCTTTCCATGGGAATCAGAGGGACTACATCCTCTTCCCCAAGACATGCAAGAAGTTATAAAAAGGATCAGAGGCTGGAGGTGTCTGAAAGAGGGAACCCACATCTCACAACCGTGCTGTATATTGGTTGTACGTAGCATTGCTAGCTTGGGCTCTGGTATATACTGCAGCAGAGAGTTGAGAGAAAGCAAATCTTATAATTGCACTCTCCTGGTGAATTTGAAGGGCAGAAGGCTGACTAGAGTAACAAGTGAAGGGGACCTGGTAACAGTTGGTAGAAGGAAATTTTTCAGGGAAAGGATGTGGGAGTTCCCCATGGTTCATAGTAGATGTTATGGAGGGGAGCACCCAGCTCTCTACGTATCTCACTTATAAACTCCTTGAGGAAGTTTGCCACAAATCATTGGAGGGAGTGTGTTGTGTGTTTGGAATGGATGCAGTATAGAGGTTCTTGTGGAGACCAGGGAAAATCTCTAGAGAACATCCTAGCATCTCATGAAACAACAGCATTTGAATGCTCTCTGTAACTGAGAGCCTGATATCCAGATGGCAGCAGCCAAGAAAGAACTACAAGCCTATCTGCCAGATAAGAAAACCTCTGCCCCAGGTCTCTAACCCCTCCTCTTCATATCCCCTCTCTTGGGAGGCTTGGAGGCCTGTGGGGGAGATAGAGCTGGAAGAGTTAACAAGCAGACCCAGCTCCCTGCCTGTTACACATCTGGGAGGCCAGAGCTGGAGAGAGGAGAGTGTGAGTTGGATATGCTTAGCTCCTTCAATAAACATTTATTGGGCACTTATTGTATTCCTGCCACTATTCTGGACACAGGGAATACATCAGTAAACAAAACGTAGAAAGAGTTTCACTTCTACAGACCTTACAATCTAATCGAGGAGGAGAAATGACCAAATTAGAACAGTAAAAATATACTAAATGTGTAAAAGGTGATATTTGCTATGGAAAAAATGAATAAAGTAGGAAAAGGAAGAGGACATGAGGAGAGGGACTTCAAAGTGGAAGAGATGAGCAATGTTTGCCAAGCAATAAGGAAAACCAGGTTTGCTGAGTATTGGATGTGGGGTATGAGAGATAGAGCGCTAGCATGATTTTTGACCTTGGCAACTATGGGATGACATTCTTATTATCTGAGAAGGGTTCTGCTATACGAGGAGGAGCAGGTTGGGGCAGGTTAATTCTCAGATGTTCATTAGACATCTGAGTGCAGATGTCCTGCAGGTGGTCAAAGTTCAAGGGAGTAGCTGGAGCTGCAGAGGGAAATGTTGAAGTGGTCAGTGTGTGGCTGTTGTAGAAAACTGTGAGACCAAAGTCTTAATGTATATGGCTCTGGAGTTTTGTTTTGTTTTGTTTTGTTTTTCTATTTATTTATTTGAGAAAGAGAGAGAGAGAGAGAGAGAGAGAGAGAGCAGGAGAGGGGTAGAGAAAGAGAGAGACAGAGACAGAGTACCCCCAAGCAGGCTCTGCACTGCCAGCACAGAGACAGATGTGGCATTCAAACTCCTGAACTGTGAAATAGTGACCTGAGCCAAAATCAAGAGTCAGATGCTCAAACGACTGAGCCACTCAGGCACCCCAGCTCTGGAATTTTAATACCTGAAATTGAAATTATTTTTAGAGTTGTAAATGATCAAATGTCTATTAGGATTGGCCCAGGATGGCTTTAAGGGGCCAGGTGCAGGGAAGATCCAAAGGAACATGATAAACCCAGCAATAGGAGAAAAAGAATATTTCCTGTTTAAATCCTATCAAATACAGCTCATTTAACAAACCAGTTATTCCCGAAATGTATCTTGCTCTCTTGAATCTTCCTGCATTTGCATGACTTTGCTCACCTGGGTTGTCTCCACACCAACTCTACTTATCTTTGCCTGTAGATATTTCTAATACTTTGGGAGAAGCATTTTCTTAGTCTCTTGTGGTTGAGTCAATTTGATTCCTATGAATGCAAAGACCCTTCCCTTTCATAACACCCTTTACTTCTCTCTTTCCTTTTCTAAACAGTGAGTTCCTTGAGGGAAGGGCATGTGTCTTATTAACCTCTCTGCCTCATGTCTAGTATAGGACCCATGCAAAGTAGATGTGCAATAAATCATTATCAACTGTTAGCGAGACACCACACTTTGTACATTGTATTGTTTTCTGTGGCACTGGAGTAGCTTGCGACACACTTAGGGACAAGTGTGTACATGTCATTGTTGTAGATGTGCTGCTGCTCCATTTTTCTCACTATGAGTCCCAGCCACTTGATACTAGAACACAGTCAAAGTCCTAGGTTCTCTAAGTGCTGGCAAGTTTCTTTATCTCCAAATTTCATGAAGATGACAGAAGGATTCGTTGAGAATGACTAAACTTCTCATGACAAAATATACCCAAGTTAGCATCTTACTTCTTGGTTGATACTCTTCTTTTCCTCAACTCCGTCCTCTGATGCTGATATTCCCTTCTAGCATTACTGTCGGGAAGTCCTGTGTTGGAATTGCCATTGTATAATTTAGGATAGGTGTAGTGGGATATTGCAGAACACCTAAATTAAGACTTACTGAAATAACATAGTTTATTTTTCTTTATGGCAACAGAATTCAGAGATAGTACAGGGTGGATTTGGTGGTTCCATAGCCACTAGGAACTCAGACTTTTTTCAAAATCTGTTTCTCCATGCACTTAGCATGTGCCTCCAACTTTAAGGACACCTCATAGTCTAAGAATGGTTTTGATGCACCAGCCATCATGTTCATGTTACAGACCACAGAAAGAAAAGGGATCAAAGAATGGGAACAGGGACTTTCCTTCCAAAGGAGGCAGCTGGTTTTATTTTTTTTAGTTTTTGGTAACTTATTTTGAGAGGAGGGGGACACAAGTGAATGTGGGGGAGGTGCAGAGAGAGGGAGAGAATCCGAAGCTGGTTCCACACTGAGCTCCATGCTAATAGCGTGGAGCCTGAAATGGGACTTGATCTCACAAACTGTAAGATCATGACCTGAGCCAAAATCAGGAGCCAGACGCTTAACTGACTGAGCCACCCAGGCAGGGACCCCTTGGAGAGAGCTACTTTTAATTGGCTTCCTCAGAAGTCCCACTCAATACTTCTGTTTTTATTTTATTCTCTAGAATTAGTCACATGACAACTGCCTGCTCTAATGAAGGCTAGGAAACACTGCCTTTTGCTAAAACTTGGCTTCTATTATATATGAAAAAGGAGACTGATGGCAACTGAGAGTACAGTCTCTCTGTGGCTGTATTCTTGTATCAGGGTTTGCTATTTACCACATGTTCCTTGTCTTACACCATGGTCCCCTCAAGTACAAAATCTTTACTTACTGATTTCCACAAAATGCCACACTTCTCTCTGAAAATCTTGGCTGATGGTTTTGTTTTTTTGTGGAGGGACAGCTGTGGTCAGCTTGCCCAGCTTTGCCGCTCCCTTTCTAACCTCGAGGGTCCATCCTGCATCTACGTTCTCAGAGTCAGCTATGTTGTCCTTGGAGGGCAGGCACCTAGGGCAAGACTTTATTATGCTCCATTTCAGTTAATATATTCACTTTCTTGTCAGCATTGGAGCTGAAAATCATGCCTTGGCTTTGCATATTTTGATATTTCCTATGGCCAAAGGATGGGTGGGTTGAGGGTCTCACTGTTTATGTAAGTGTTGGCTGACTATTGCTCATTGGTACCAGGTACCGTTTCTTGCTGCCTCTGATTCGTAGGTTTGCCACCTCTTCCTCCCCTGCTGGTCCCCTTCTGGCACATCTAGACATAGTCCCTTCAGTGAGTTGCTGCTGCCTTTGTGAAACCTCTCTTGGAAAGACAGGCCCTTGATGCTCTACACTAATATCACATCAAATTCTATGAGTTTATTACTCTACTCCACGATTTCAGTAACTGTGTTGAGTTCCATGTAGATGATAGAAAATGGAAGCTATATTATAAAAGAGGACTTTTCCATGGTCAAGGAAGAGCCATTTAAGAACTCAGTCTTTCAGATGGATCCTTTCTCTATTGCTTCTGTGTATTAAATTCGTTCTTGAGAGTGCTTTTTCTCTGAACATCTTTGAAGAAACCGTTCCTCCTAACCGTAGGAACTGGTTTCACCCAAGAATCTATTCTTGTCCTGATTCCTCCAGCAGTTCATTTCTCCCTCTCTAAAGTACTCTTCAACACTTCTCTATGTTAGGAAAGCATAACATCTGAGAGAGTTCATTGTCACCTGCAACATCCCAGGTCACACAGAATGATCTGGAGTAGATATCCCAAATCTCTCCAATGGTGTGAATTTATTCTGATTGTTTAGTAGATGACTATATCCTTTCTACAAGATGCACACAAGCACACACATGCACACCTCTCTACCAAAGATAAATAGTATGAATCTATCTGTAAAGTGGTAAGCAAATTGCCTGAGAATTTTCATGCTCCAACAAGAATCACTAGAGAAGGCTTTGGAGAACTTCACTGCTGGGGTCTAGGGCTCCATTTTCCATTCTAATACAAGGTTACATTGTTTCAATAGTGAGAGGCATTGGAAGAACTCTGGATGTGCTGTCTCAGGGACCCAAGCCATTTGTGCTNTATTCTGATTGTTTAGTAGATGACTATATCCTTTCTACAAGATGCACACAAGCACACACATGCACACCTCTCTACCAAAGATAAATAGTATGAATCTATCTGTAAAGTGGTAAGCAAATTGCCTGAGAATTTTCATGCTCCAACAAGAATCACTAGAGAAGGCTTTGGAGAACTTCACTGCTGGGGTCTAGGGCTCCATTTTCCATTCTAATACAAGGTTACCTTGTTTCAATAGTGAGAGGCATTGGAAGAACTCTATGGATGTGCTGTCTCAGGGACCCAAGCCATTTGTGCATTTTTTGTTGATTTTGGGGTGCACTTGTCTGTAAATGAAGGTGTACTGATCTAGAAATTGGAAAATTTGCCTATTCCTGCAAGAGGTGAATTTGGAAGTTTTTTTCATTCTTCTTTATAGCTTAGAAAATAGAATGTAAGCATCTAAAGACCTCAAATGGGAGAGATAGAATTGAATTATTATAGTTTAGCTATCCTTTCTTTGCATTGCCAGAGAACATTTTATTCACCAGACAAAGCAACATTTTGACAAAGTGAAAACTTAATATATGTGCAAGTGTGTGTGTGTGTGTGTGTGTGTGTGTGTGTGTACCAGACTTTACTTTTTTAAGCAGTTTTAAATTCAGAGCAAAATTGAGCAGAAAAGTACAGGTTTCCCATATACCCACTATATTGTTCCTTTTTTTTAAGATGGGGGAGGGGGAGAGAGAACCATATACCCACTGTATGGTTCATTTTTTTTAAGAGGGGGAGAGAGAATCTTAAGCAGGCTCCACACTGCTCGAGACTCCATTCCATGACCATGGGATCATGACCTGAGCTGAAATCAAGAGTCCCAACACTTAACCAACTGAGGCACCAGGTTTCCCGTATGTGGTTAACTTTTAAGGTGCAGTATTAATTTTTGTTTGTGCCACAAGTTTATAATGAAATTCATTTCACTCCTGGATTTTAGTATGCTGTACGTCAACATATTGGTAACAATTGAGGATAGTCATTAACTATCCCCACAATGACTTCAACATAACATAACATAGTATTCTTTTTCCCAACATGTGTATTATTTGATAACTCTTCCTGCTGCTCTTAGATTGAAATAATTCACAGGAAGATGGATTCATTCAAAGGCATTTTCCTTGGGGCACCTGGGTGGCTCAGTCGGTTAAGGATCTGACTTAGGCTCAGGTCATGATCTCATGGTTCATGCGTTCTAGCCCTGCGTCGGGCTCTGTGCTTACAGCTAGCTCAGAGCCTGGGGCCTGCTTCGGATTCTGTATCTCCCTTTCTCTCTGACCCTCCCCTGCTCACGCTATCTTTCTCTCTCTCTCAGAAACAAATAAAACATTAAAAGTTTAAAAAAAAACAAAGGCATTTTCCTTATCTGATGGGTAAATATTTTTAAATTAAAACAATTTAGGTGTCTGTAAATTGTTACACCTAACAAAATAATTGGGTATGCATTGGATGGGAATCTTATGGACTCTGCTTATTATGGAAGGCATCTGTTGCCTGGGTCACTCTTAAGGTAGTAACTATAATCTTGAAAATTCTTCATCTACTTAAGCAAGGACTAATAGTGAAATTGCTCTGCTACTGTAAAATGTACTTATGTTGATAGGTTTTCAGGAGATGTCACAGAGATTCCATTTATCACTAGGAAGTAAATGTTAGTGCCAGTACTCCAAAGCGAGTTCCAAAGCTTACACTGAGAGCCAAAAACTTCCATTCATTTTATCATACATGGACTGATGAGTTCTCTTTAGACATTTTTTTTAATCCTGTAAAGTAGTGACTTGCATTTTCATTATTTTCCCCTCAAAGTTTCTAATTCTTTTGAATGTTATATTGTGTTTATATAACTGAGAGGAGGGATATAAAAATATAAATGAAGATTAATTAATTAATTTAAAAATGTTTATTTTTGGGAGAGAGAGAGAGACAGAGTGTGTGTGTGTGTGTGTGTGTATGTGTGTGTGTGAATGGGGGAGGGGCAGAAAGAGACTCTCAAGTGGGCTCAATGCTATCGATGCAGACCCTGATGTGGGGCTTGAACCCATTCACTGTGAGATCCTGACCTGAGTTGAAAACAAGAGTTGGATGCTTAACTGACTGAGCCACCCAGGTGCCCAAGAAAATTATTTTTAAAAGTATTCTGTTTTAGGGGCGCCTGGGTGGCTTAGTCGGTTAAGCGTCCGACTTTCGCTTAGGTCATGATCTCGCGGTTCGTGGGTTCGAGCCCCGC
>NW_027530183.1:4661611-4785463 GCF_008692635.1 Crocuta crocuta | reverse complement strand
AAATAAATAAAAGTATTCTGCTTTATTATTTTTTGTGCTTATTTCTTCCCTATAGTTTGTTATATTAAATTCTCTGGACTTCATATATATTAATTGAAATACTTCTCTTTCTTTCTCTACCCTTTCTAAAATCTTGATAAAGTTTCTTCTTATGTCTCTTAAATGCTGTTATCTTCTTAGGAGAAAGAAACCTGGCCTAAACTGTCACATAAATTTTTTGTAAATATTCGCCTGGAGTGGAGAATGCTTTGAGAAGTCTAATGATTTTGCTGAGTGCAGCAGATGCTTTGTATCCCTTCTTTCGACAATTCATTTATCAGCTGTGTTTTGAAGAATGAGTTTTACGGGCTATTCTAGACATTGGGGAGATAAAGTGAGACAGGTATGATTGAGGCCTACAGTATAATGGGAGAGACAGATTTGTGAACCAACTATGCCAGTCCTACAAGATAAAGGCTACAATAAAGGCCTGCTCAGTGACAACATAGATCAAATGGGAGCAAGAAGGATTCTGGAATGTTTCCAGAAATAGACTGCTTTTGATTTGAATTTTGAAAAAGTAAGTAGGAATTAGCTTGAAAAAAGAAGGAAGCAGCGTTTGAGTGGAGATGGACCTGTTTAAAGAATTATAAATCCACTGATGTGGGGCTAAAGGGAAGAAAAATGTGAGGAGTAATGGATGAGGTTGGAGTAGGTAGGTGCCTGTTATGAAGAGCTTTGCACGTAAGTGAAGAATTTTGAACTTGAATATGAAAATTATAGGGATTTATGAAATGGTTCTCCAGCAGAGGTGAGAAATGATATTTATAGTTAGGAACATCATTCTGCCAGCAACTAGGAGGAGCAGTGGAAGCAGCCCAGATTGAAGGAAGGCCAACTAATTGTAACAGTACCTCAGTATCCAGGAGAAAAGAGATGAGGGCTTTAATCTACAGTGATGGCAGAAGTAGAGGAGAAGGAACAGGTTAAAGAGACATGAAAGTGATGTCTTTGTTATTTCTCCTACATCCCAGGATGAACTAGTAGGTTGATGATGCTAACCCATAAGATAGGACATGCTGAATTTGGGGACAGATAATGTTTTGTTTTGGACACATTCAGGTCAAAGTGCTGATGGCGTATCCACTCTAAAATGGAATATATGTGCCTGAGGCCAGTGGAGGGTTCTGAGCTAAATATATAGATGTGAAGTCATCAGTCTATATGCAGATCCTGAAGCTTAGGTGTCAGCAAGGAGACTTTGGGTTTCCTTTTTGTGTTACTCTTGATATTTGTGAGGTGTGTAAGAGATGACCTCATGCAATATACTGAAAAAATGGCCCTTAGAACATGATCTTATACATCCATATTATCATTGTACACTTATCTCCTAAATAACAAACTGTCAATAGAGTTTTGAAGGGGGAAAGTAAGTGGGAGGAGGAGGCAGGGTAGAAGGAAGAAAAATTGGGTAAAGACTTGTGTCTTTCAAACAGAATACTTTGTGAAGTTATAGCACCAAGGACAACATAGGATAAAATACTGGATCCTTTTTCTGTAAGCCTGGGGATCAAATTTGATTTACTTTAGGAGTGTCCAGAGGATTTCAGGTCATCTGTATTACATATTTTGAAGATAATTATTTTTTGGAGTTTCCATAAAGATCCACTTTAGGATTGCTTTTTGGCCTATGCTGTGGCAGACCTACTTACCTAGGCTACACCTGAAAAAGTCCAGATGCTCAGAGGCCTTTGGGAATCACACTGAAGTTTTGGAATTGTTTGCCCATGTTAGTTCTATTTGGCATAACCTGTTACTGGCCAGGAGCTCAACCTGCCCCTGAAGAAACAAAAGGACAGGGTGACATTAGTGCCATAATATTCACATCAACTCTGCAATGCCTCCTCAGTGATTCATCTAGGGCTTTGGGTATTAAGGAAGAATATATGGAAAAACTCAAACTCAAGACATGTGAGAATGTTTATTTAAGAACCTTATACTTCTAGCCTCAGTATATAACATTTGACTCCCAGGGGATAAGAAAAGCCACCATCTTCTTGGTACAACAGAAATATGAATTTATGAGTTTAGGTCAAATAGCCTATTATTTCTGCCTCTCTCTAGCCCCTTTTAATTGGCATAGATGCCTCTTAGATCTCAGCCAGTGCTCTCTACTTTGCTTGGACATCCCTTTTAGGACTCTTTATGTCCTAAAACATGTACAATCTGTCTGTGATTATTACTCTCTCAGGATTGGGAAATTCTTTTCATATTTATAAGTTGAGTCATATTGGGCATAATCTAGAGCCCCTACAAATACTGTGTAGAGCAATGGCCTTTACTAGCCAGGCTTTCTCTTTTTGGTTGTTGTTGTTATTAGTTGTTGTTAATGTCATTTATAAATGAACTTCTAAAACTTTTCAGCACTTTCTCTTAGCAAAATTATGAGAAGAAATGATTAGCCATGTACTGTTAAGATGGGTTATCTTAATGAGAAGAAGTAGAAAAAAAGGAGCTCATTAAAATAATGGTCATGTCTTTAGATAAGACTACTGAGAGAAGACATGCAGGAGGTGGAAACGGTTACGTGAAAACAAAAGCTCAAGGCTAGTAATTGGAAAGCAGCATTTACTTTGCTTCTGAATTTAATCCCATCAGACAGTCTACTGTGCAAAACTGTCTAGTAAGCTGTCAGCCACCAACTTCATATTCTCTCTCACTGAGTTAGGTTTGCCTTCCTCTTTATCATCAGCAGATGGAATTCTCAACTAATGCTAGATCTAATATTGTAGAAAAAAATATCCAAAGAGTGAAAGACTACCTGGACATCTTACAAAAAGACGATGGTGAATGACTAGGCAGTACACACATCTCAAGTTCTTTGGAACAATGTTGATTGATAGACACAGAGATAGGAATAGTAATAGGAACGCTCGTCTCCCTTGCACTTTGGGGCAACAAACAGATCTAACAGTACCAGACATCGGACTGCAGGAGGGGGAACCTGGCTATGAGTTTATAAACTGACTGCTTAGGGAAAACCAGCCCATGTCCTGTCATAATCAGAGGCATAATGAAGATCGCACAGTAGATATTTGGCCCCTGACCCCATTTTGCCACCTCAATACCAGGTTGGGAGAATATCAACCTTGCCGTAAGCCTGATCCAGGCCTTGGGGGTGGCAGCTCCATGCTTTAGTGGCCCATGGACCTGATTTACCAATTCAGCATTCTATGGGGGGTTGCTTTAGCACCTTGTTCCAACTGTTTTCTTGGTGCCCTACAAATTTCTCTTTGAGTGGCCAGACTGTGGCAATCAGTCTTAGGCAAATTAACCCTTCCCCTTTATGTCCCTCCTGTCATCTCTGTCAGTACCCAAATAATTGTGCAGCAGGAATTGAGAGGAAGAGATCCTTGGAACATCACAGCCCCTTCCATATGACACTGAGAGTCACAATGGGACTGCCTGACAACACAAGACAGACTTGATTTTCAAAGAAGTTTCATGTGATTTCAAAAAAATCCTTCTTTAATAAAGTGCTGGTATTTCTCACTCTGTGCTGCTAGCTCTTCAAGAGCCTTAGCTCTTAGCAAATCCATTTGCTAAGCAATTTAAAGTTTATATAACTAACAGATAGTGGGTGCTTACTAAGTGCCAGGTACGTAATGGGGCACTGTCATTATGTTTGTTACAGATAAGAAAATGGAGACTCTGAGAAATGAGCTAAGTTACCCAAGGCAATGTAGCTAATAAGTTGTCAAATTGAGGTTCAAGACCAAATAGGTATTCCTAGATCCAAAGCTTACTATAACTACAGCTTATGTAAATATAAAGGCCATACTTAGATTTATGCTAATTTTCAGCTGTCTTATAGTGCAATGGCTTTTTGCCTCCTTCTGATTCTTATAACACGTTATTTCATGCTGACCTACACATAAACTCTGCATTTCTTCGAGTTTTACCCTAAAATCATCCCACAGAACATTGATTAGCAAATAGAACTTACTGACAACTTATGGAGGAGTCAGAAAAGGGGTTTACATTACTGCAACACACATGCTTTTTTTTAAAAAAAGTTTATTTATTTATTTTGAGAGAAAGAGAGATAGAAAGCGTGCACAAGTAGGGAAGGGGCATGGAGAGAAAGGGAGAGAAAGAGTCCCAAGCAGGGTCTGCATGGACTGACGTGGGTCTCGATCCCACGAACCGTGAGATCATGACCTAAGCCAAAATCAATAATCCAATGCTTAACTGACTGAACCACACAGTTGCCCCATGACACACATGATTTTAATTTTCAACATAGAAGTTTTTTTTTAAAAACATCTACCCTTCGCCTTGCTACTGTGAAGAACTTTTCATCATAGCCTTTTTTGCCCTATTGGACTCTCCTCTTTCCTTCTCTCCTTTTTGCAATTCCCTTTCAGGAGTAAGCAAGCAAGCAAGCAACAAAACAAAACAAAACAAAACAAAAACAAAAACAATTAATCAGGAAGCAAATCTCTCTCTTTCTCTTAAAAAAAAAGTTAGATAAAGCAACTCTTCTCTTCCCCTGAAACTTTGGTATTAGACAAACCCAAGGCCCTCAATATCTTACCTTCTAACACAATTAATTATGGAAGCATTCCCCTCCCTTTCCCTCTCCCTCAGAAAACATCTTCTCTATAAGATGAATATAGACTTTGTAGTTTTATGATCAGGAGATGTAATACTCACTGTAAGCAGTGGATTAGAATTTTAAAAAAAGTGTCTAAATAGGGCAAATGCATGATCAGGTCTATTTTTTAGGGAGGAATAAAATATAACTTTCTTTTGATTCAGATTATTTATGTATTTCAAGATATAGTATATTGAGGCTGCTATTATTAACAGTACTTACCAATGTTTTGGATATATTCAGAAGTACAGATTAATCAATCTTTCTGGTTAATAGAATGAAGAATAATAGAATGCAGTATTCCAACACACAAAACTTTTCTAGAGGAATTCATTGTAAGTATAACAAAACTGAAATGCCTGGCTATTACTTCATACTGGTGTTTAAAAAAAAAAAGCTGACAATCAGATCCTCTGACACATTCAGTAACCAGAGACAAGGGAACAGCAGAATCTGCTTAAATAGATGCAGATGGATCCTATTGTCCTTAAGAGCGAAGACAATACAGAATAAAGAGGGCATTTTGGCACTTTAAAATAGATACTTCTTTTCTGTGCAGAAAAAAATGTCTTTTTCTGGTGAATTGTACTGAGGTGTCCGTTTTGCTTAAATCTTATGTTAGTAGTATATGTGGTTTAATTATGGTCAAGATGAGGACATTAAGAAAAACTCTCATTTGAAACTTATCCAAATCTTCTTTTTAAAAATAACCTTTCATAAAAATGTCAATCACTATATTATGATGTCCTGCATTCTTATAACTATTATTTTTAAAAATGAAATTAAGGCACTCTTGCTGAGTAGGTCTCTATTATAGTAAATCTTATCTGAAACTAGTGAAAAACTATTACCTAAAATATAACAACTACATGTAACAAAGTCTTGAAATAATATGACTGTAAGGTAATCATGTCTTCAATCAAAATTTCCATTATTAACATTTTGGGCAATCCACTGTGCCTTTGCACATGTTCTTTCCTTTGCATGTGTTCTTCTGGAAAGGCTCTTTCTCCCCATTTTTCTCATGGTTGGCCTCTTTTCCTTCTTCAGAAATTTAAATGCAGATAATCATTTTTGCTTGGGTAAGGATGTGCATGAGTCTTAAAAAGTANCCTTTTTTGCCCTATTGGACTCTCCTCTTTCCTTCTCTCCTTTTTGCAATTCCCTTTCAGGAGTAAGCAAGCAAGCAAGCAACAAAACAAAACAAAACAAAACAAAAACAAAAACAATTAATCAGGAAGCAAATCTCTCTCTTTCTCTTAAAAAAAAAGTTAGATAAAGCAACTCTTCTCTTCCCCTGAAACTTTGGTATTAGACAAACCCAAGGCCCTCAATATCTTACCTTCTAACACAATTAATTATGGAAGCATTCCCCTCCCTTTCCCTCTCCCTCAGAAAACATCTTCTCTATAAGATGAATATAGACTTTGTAGTTTTATGATCAGGAGATGTAATACTCACTGTAAGCAGTGGATTAGAATTTTAAAAAAAGTGTCTAAATAGGGCAAATGCATGATCAGGTCTATTTTTTAGGGAGGAATAAAATATAACTTTCTTTTGATTCAGATTATTTATGTATTTCAAGATATAGTATATTGAGGCTGCTATTATTAACAGTACTTACCAATGTTTTGGATATATTCAGAAGTACAGATTAATCAATCTTTCTGGTTAATAGAATGAAGAATAATAGAATGCAGTATTCCAACACACAAAACTTTTCTAGAGGAATTCATTGTAAGTATAACAAAACTGAAATGCCTGGCTATTACTTCATACTGGTGTTTAAAAAAAAAAAGCTGACAATCAGATCCTCTGACACATTCAGTAACCAGAGACAAGGGAACAGCAGAATCTGCTTAAATAGATGCAGATGGATCCTATTGTCCTTAAGAGCGAAGACAATACAGAATAAAGAGGGCATTTTGGCACTTTAAAATAGATACTTCTTTTCTGTGCAGAAAAAAATGTCTTTTTCTGGTGAATTGTACTGAGGTGTCCGTTTTGCTTAAATCTTATGTTAGTAGTATATGTGGTTTAATTATGGTCAAGATGAGGACATTAAGAAAAACTCTCATTTGAAACTTATCCAAATCTTCTTTTTAAAAATAACCTTTTATAAAAAGGTCAATCACTATATTATGATGTCCTGCATTATTTTTAAAAATGAAATTAAGGCACTCCTGCTGAGTAGGTCTCTATTATAGTAAATCTTATCTGAAACTAGTGAAAAACTATTACCTAAAATATAACAACTACATGTAACAAAGTCTTGAAATAATATGACTGTAAGGTAATCATGTCTTCAATCAAAATTTCCATTATTAACATTTTGGGCAATCCACTGTGCCTTTGCACATGTTCTTTCCTTTGCATGTGTTCTTCTGGAAAGGCTCTTTCTCCCCATTTTTCTCATGGTTGGCCTCTTTTCCTTCTTCAGAAATTTAAATGCAGATAATCATTTTTGCTTGGGTAAGGATGTGCATGAGTCTTAAAAAGTAAATAGGAATGTATCAGGGGCTTAAGGTGGGAAAGTAGGAAACATCCTGTAACTGGAGTGTAGTATGTACACATGTGTGTGTAGGTAAGTGAGTTAAAGATTCAGCTATAAAGGTAAGCAGGCATCAATCAGGCAGGACTTTATGTATCACTCTACTGTGTTTGTCAAGGGAAGATAGGCTGGAGAAAATGACTTGAAATTTAGAAGGATCACGTTGATGGCAGTATGGGAGGTTGATATTGGGAAAGGGTGGGGCAAGACTGGAGGAAGGGGTAATTGTTAGTAGATTATGGTAATGTTATGGACAGGAGATAATGTGGAACTACGTCGTGACAATAAAAGTGGAAAAGTGTAGTGAGGTGATAGATGTAATGGATAAAAGCTATTTTACTGAGAGAAGTTGACAGAATAAATATGGGTATTAATGGAAGACAAAAGAGATTATTTTCTAGGATTCTTTCTGGCGTTATTTCTAAACTTTGATGGATAACTGGATTGTGGTACAAGTATTCAAAGTGGGAAATGTAGGAAGGTTACTGAATTTTAGGGGAAGGATTTTCAGTCAAGGTATGTACAATTTGAGTTTGAGGTGCTATGAAAAATTGGGATTGATCAGTGATTTTCAAAATATGACCTCTCAATTCCTGGAGTCTTCAAGACCCTTTCAAGGGGTCAATGAAGTAAAAATCATTTTCATAATAATATTAAGACATTATTCCTCTTCCTGCTATCTCTCCATGCCACCATAATGGTGTGCATGAATGTGCTGGCAGATGCCCTCAAGTGCTGAGAAGAGAGGCAAGTGACAGGTTCTTATTAGGCCGCATTCCAAAGTCATCATCTGATTCCTAACTGTGATGATGAAACACGGTTATATTGGCAAATTTGAAATCATTGATAGCCGTAGAGTTGGGAAAACTGTTGGGCACCTCACAGGCAGGATAAATAAGTGTGGAGTGGTCAGCTCGAGATTTGATGTAGAACTCAAAAGATCTAGAAAAATGACAGAATAATCTGCTCTCATCCTGACAGTTTAGTTTCATTGTACTGACAACCTTAGCTGGTATCATGGACTATGAAGAAGCAAGACAAAAACACACAGGAGAGAAATATCATGGGATTCTTATCTAGGGATGTAATATGTATGTGCCAAAAATGCCTCAATGGAAAAAGAAAAGACATTATTGTCTTTTTAGCTATACTGACATTTGCACTGATAGTGGAAGAGCAATTGTGGGTAAAATTATTGGTGACTTAGCATGAATAAGGCAATGGTGCCAAACTATAGGAATGCTTTTAGTGTAGTCTTTATTGCCAGACACTTCCAGTTTTAAAAATGCTCAATTTTACTTAAGGATGTCCTTGATGAAGCACAAAAAGTATTATTATTAAATTTTGATCCTTTAGTACATGTACATATCTTTTTAAAAAAATTAGTACAATTAATATTTGTTTTTTATGAATTGAAACTGAGTAACAAATAAATGGATCTATTGTGATAGAAATAGCAAGTTATAAAAAATATGATGGAAATACAATGGCAGGGAGATTAGTTAAAATCACTTAATTGGAAATTGACTTATGTAAACTTGTGCATTTCTAAGTCTAAAAATTTTGTGTATGGCTCAGTTGCTAAAATATTTCTCTTTTCCTCAGAATGCTCTTTTTAGTATTGCATAGGTTGGAGGAGTAACTCCAATATGTAAGGTACATATCTTTTTATATTCCACTTGGTGAAATGACAAATATGCATAGTGAATTATAGAGTTTGTCTGGAGGACAATAACTTGTCTTTGAGTTATGAGCTGAACTAACCACTTGTTTTCACAGAATATCATTTTTATTTAAAAGTAAAACTGACAGAAAAGCTATGTTATTCAGAAATGAGTCTTTCACTGTTATGTTCTTGCAAATGGATGAAATTTACCTTGAGAAAAATAACTGATGGTATTTGTTGCTAGTGATAAAATTTGAGCTTTCAAGCAAAAATAGGAATATTGGAAAGCTTGTATTTATCACCATGATCTTGGTAGTTTCCCAACACCTAAAAGTTTTTCTAATGAGATTGGTGGTAACATTAAAAATGTAGTAAGAAAACTATTGTATAATAAAATGTCCCAACATATGGAAGATCTGTGTAAATAAGTGAACCAATATTTTTGAATGACTAATCTGCAATGTTACAAAATCATGCAAAAGAAACTAATAGATTTTCAGTTCATTTATTTTTTTATGAGCTCTGTCAAGTATACTGATGAACTTCTCAATAGAATTATCTCTGATGTTATATTTTTTAATAAATTCAGAATTTCTGTGTGATTCTTATAGTTTCCATTTCTCTGCTAAAGCTTATATATTCATATATGCTGCTTACCTTATTAGATCATTTAGCATATTTACCATAGTTATTTTATTTAAAATTTTTTTTCCTTACTTTAGAAAGAGAGAGAGTCAAAGCAGGGGAGAAGGGCAGAGGGAGAGAGAGAGAGAGAGAGAGAGAGAGAGAGAATCCTAAGTAGGCTCCATGCTCAGCACAGAGCCCAACACAGGCTTGATCCCATGATCCTGGGATCGGATGCTCAACTGACTGAGCAACCCAGACACCCCTGCCATAGTTATTTTAAAGTCTCTTGTGTAGTTCATCAGATTCTGGCTCTCTTGTTTTAACTTCTGAAAAAGAATTATTTTTATTTTATCTTTTGAAGATGAATTGATTTCTCTTTTTGTGTGTCTTGTGGGTTTTTAAAAAAATTAAATGCTAGACATTATGTATAGAACAGTAGAGACTGAGATAAATAGTAGTTTTGCAAGAAACCAAGCACTTTTCCCGGAACTCAGTGTAGGGCCTTGGTTCCATTTAGTAAGGAATTGATCTGGGTTTGGTGTTTGCCATTGTTATTATCTTCAGTGCACCACAGACTTCAAATTTCTCTGGGATTGGGCTGCTTTTCCCTTTAGTTCAGTCTGGGGCTGGGAGGCCAGCAGATTTTCCTGGGTTTGTGTGCCACCTTCAGCTTTCACATGTCCTTGCATGCCTGTACCACAGAAGGGGTCTTTTGATGCTCTTGCTAATTACACAGAGCTAGGTGTATTGTGGTGGCAGTGAGGTTCTCTGTTGTCCTAGTTGAGTCTTATGCAGGGATTGTATACCTAGATATCAGAGGCGGGCCTTTCTGGGCAATCCTGCCTCTCTTCCCTGTGGCTGATAAACTGTCTTGTCTCTGTAGCTCATCTTGGATGGGAGTTTCTCCTTTAACCCTAGCAATAGTAGATTTCTGTGTTCTGTATATGTATAGGCTCCTGGAGCCAAGATGGTTTCCTGCCCCTCCCCAGGGGAAGAAAGCTTTCCCTTGTACCCTTCCCTCAAAGGCCTCAAAGGTCATTGCCTGTTCTCTGGGAGTTATAGTGATTACTGCCCCATCTCTAGGAGCTTCAGGCTTCTGCTTCTAAGTGAAGAAGAATCCTAGGAAGCAAGCAGGATTTCATGTCTTTTCCCTCAGCAGCAACTGACCACCCGCTATTGTCCTATACCATTGCGGTTGGCTCTTCCTAGTCTTCTGGCTTGCTCCATTCTTTTATGTGAACACTTAGAGAAAGTCCAAGAAAAAGAACACACAAGTGCATGCAAATATCCCTTTATAGGTGCCTAAATATCTATCCCTAAATAGCTGAGGCCCTCAGCTATTCTAGAGTAACATGGTAGTCCACACTTGACCCTGAATAATTAAATCAAAATGTAATTGATTTCTTTTTATTTGTTTGTTTAGTGGCCACCTCTTTTTCCCATGTTCTGCCACAAGTAGAACACTTTGCATTTTCTTAGAGAAACTAGTTTTAACTAAGAATTTAGGTTACTTGGTTGCCTTGTGAATTTAGCTGTCTAATGGGCTCAAAAGAGTTTTGATTTTATACTTTATCTGACTTAGTATCTCATTGTTACTTTTCAGCTTTCTATATTCTGAGACCAATGGATTTTAATATAAATTAAAATTATGAAAACTTACTGATATGATTTTAAATTNTTAAGAAACTACTACTTGTTGAGTTTTGGTGTAGTATTTAAAGATGTATATTCACAATTGTCTAAAATAAGTATTCAAATACTCCTCCATTTAAAACTAGTTACCTCTGGGGTGCCTGGGTGGCTCAGTTGGTTAAGCGTCCGACTTTGGCTCAGGTCATGATCTCATGTTTCGTGGGTTCAAGCCCCGCATCAGGCTCTGTGCTGACAGCTAGCTCAGAGCCTGGAGCCTGTCTTCAGATTCTGTGACACCTTCTTTTTCTGACCTTCCCCTACTCATGCTGTCTCTCTCTCTCTCTCAAAAATAAATAAAACATTAAACAAATTAAAAAAAAAAAAACTAGTTACCTGTGTGAGGATGAATTTTTTCATGTACTTCAATCAAAACAATAACATATCAGCAAACTGAAAGAAGCAAATATGAGAATTCAGTTATCTTCTATTCCGTCAGACATTTAAAAATGTGCAAAAGAGTAAAACAGTCATACTTCTCACTATTTTTATTCTGAACAGTATAGTTTTAAAAATAAAAACCTTTAGGAGCATCTGGGTGGCTCAGTCTGTTAGTCGTCTGACTCTTGGTTTCAGTTCAGGTCATGGTCTCATGATTCGTGAGTTCGAGCCCCATGTCTGGCTCTCTACTGCCAGCATAGAGCCTGCTTCAGATTCTGTGTTTTCCTCTCTCTCTGCCTCTCACTCTCTTTCTCTCTCAAAAATAAATAAATGTTTAAAACATTAATAAAAACCTTTATGCTAACATACAATGCATTTATTATTTTCAGATACATTAATATTTTTATTTAATATTAAACTAAATATTTGAAATAAATATTTCAAAAATTTCTCATTTTTAATCACTGATATGGAAATATATATAGCTACAACCTACATAAATAGTAGCTCTTTGGGATTCTCAATATTTTTGAGAATGTAAAGGGCTTAGTTCCTGGCATGAAAATATCTGACAACACTGAAATAGATAATGGCAGCAGGATATATGGGTCTGAGATGGAAAGATATGAAGCAGAAACATGGCTTGAGAATCAACACTGCGTGGCTTATAGAGGAAACTTGGTATATGGATAATATTATATAGAGACAAATAGAGTGAAAAGAAGAGAAGAGGAATAGATCCTGGGCAGCAACAATATTATGGCTCAGTGAAGGACGAGGAGGGATAAGCACGAAATACTGGGAAGGAATAAACAGGATTATAGAATATCATAGCAGTCAAAAGAGTAGAGTTTAATGAGTCAGTCAACATCTTAGTGAAGGAAATGTTCCTTAGATCCTCACTGTGACATATTTAGTGGGTGGTGAGGTCATAGGTAGTAAGTTCCCTTGAAGATCCTATAAGCCATTGGATTTCTTCCTGTGTACTATAAAAAGAAGTTCTATCATCTTAATTTCATTTAATGCAGGCCAGTGTTGAGACTGCATTTCAAGTGAACTGGTAGAAACACTTTTAGACATTCATGTTAAAATATTGACACTGGAATGGTTTATTCAGAGTGCCTTTATCATCAATAAAACTTGGTATGCTCAATAAGTTTTGCCACGTAATACCATGAATGATCATTATTCAATATTTTATTGGCAGTGAGATTATTACTACCTTCAAATCTAATCAGCCCATAGGTGATTCCATATTCATATCTTTCAAAGTTCTGTTTTCTGGTATCAAATATAAAAGCCACTCTCTCTGGCCCAAATTTGAAGGACTTTAGGATAAGGATAAGGACTTGAGGTTCCTACAACTGTTGTAAGAGCTGGAGAACAAAGTCAGGGAAATTGCCACTGATGATCTTAGAATGAAACACAGAAATGAGGACACCTCAAGAGAATCCCAGGAATCGGCTAGGGAATATCACAACATCTGGCTGAACCTGACTTTGGAGAATAATGGCTTCTCTTTTCTCTAAGTCTCAGTGAGTGACAGGGTCCCACTGGAAAACATAGAAGGGGAGGATTCTGGGAAATAGAGTTTCCAGCTTTCTCTCTGCACTCAAAGAACATTTTGAGAGAAGAAGGTGGTGATACTGAGGTGACTAGAAGTAATTCAGCACAAGGTGTGAAGTGCTGGGTCATACTGGGAGATCTGGTAAGATTCAGACACACTGGAATTAAAAAAGTTTGGTGGCAAGCAAAAAGACATAGGGGAAAGTTATGGCCTAAAGATTTGGCTCATCTTGAAGTTCAAGCCAGGGAAAAGGCAAAACAATCAGTTATTGGTCATGTAGGCCCTCCATGATATGTTCCAGAGCTATCTTTCCATTCTTAGCTCCAGACCTACACTAATCACTCTCTGTTCAAGGCCTTCCTTTATTCCTTCAAAATTTAAGCCTGATATTCTTTTGGTCTAGGATGCTTTCCCCACATTCTGCATTTGACAGCCCCATCTTATGTTTTTAGGTCTTAGCTCAGAAGCTGCTCCCTCAGAGAGATATTTTCCTACTGCTCTAACTAAAATGATTCTATACTCTACCAAAATGCATTGGTTATTTCCTTTAGAAATTTTAGCACAAAGAACAATTGCTTTATTTAAATTATTTCCTTAATTGAGTTTAAAGACAGGCCAAAGCCAAAAAAATGGTAAAGAAGAAATTTATTACTGGTTAGCAGGCCAGTAGGGGGAGCTGTTTGAATCATGTGACTTTTTGAAACCCAGCAAATCACATTTTGAAAGCTGCTATTCTGCTTATAAAACACATATATTCATATAAATAAAGATAATCTTCCCTTTATTCATATGTGTGTAATGTTATTATATTCTTAGAGTTTCAGTGAATTGCCATAAATGCCTGGTACATTTGGATGTCAATTACCATATGGTCACAATTGTTAAATTGCTAGTTTGCTTATTAGTTCATGTCACAAATATTTTAGGTATATCTATTAGTTCTCCAAATTTTCAAGTCCCCAAGCCTCATTGGTATTGAACTTACATGGCAGTTAGATAATGGCTGCAATTCTCTTTTGATGTCCCTGCCCACCAGCTTACATTGGCTAAGATATAACTATGATATAGTAGTTTATTTTGTTTACTTTCCATTTTATGGAACCAAGTACAAATAGAAGCACAGAAAAAAACTGTTAACCTGTAGATTTCTTTTTTACATTTTCATTGATTTATTTTGAGAGAGAGAGCACAGTGGGGGACAGAAGAGAGAGAGAGAATCCCAAGAAGGTTCTGTGCTGTCAGCACAGAGCCCAATGGGCTGGGCCCAATCTCATGAACTGTGAGATCATGACTTGAGCCAAAATCAAGAGTTGGACACTTAACTGACTCAACCACCAGGCACCCCATCCATAACCTATAGATTTCTTAAGAGATAATTCCCTATTTCTCGGTATATATTCAACTGCTTAGGTTGGTAGGAATTTAGTTTGCAATATTGTTAGTGATAAGGGAAGAATTTTCATCTATGTTTTAGACTAAGGGTGTCATAGACTTTTATCACGTATATTTATTTCTAGAGACAAGACATGGTAAAGTTGAATCCATGGAGTAAAGATTGTCCTTCTATAAAGACCAGGTTCCATTTTTCTTTTCCCCTTAGTAAATGGCACTCTATGTTTACCTTCAGAATTATGTATTTATGTGTATGTGTAAATACACAAACATGTAGTATAATAAAATTTGATAATGTTGGCTTTATTTGGTTATTATTTCTCTTTTATCTCCCTTTGTTTCTCTTCTTAATTACTTCACATCATCAGTCACCAGGACTTATTCATGCTACCTCTGCCAAGTCTCTCAGACAAACTTTTTCAATTTGCATCTCTGCAGTATTAATTTAAGCCTTGCCTGATAATCTCTTTCTTGGAAGGCTGCAAGAGATTTCAAATTCTTTTCCTTGATTTGTTTCTTTTTTCTTAAAGTTTATTTATTTATTTCAAGGTAGACAGACAGCACGAGTGGTGGGGGAGCAGAGAGAGAGGGAGAGAGAGAATCCCAAGTAGGTTCTGAGCTGCCAGCACAAAATGCAATGTGGGGCTCAAATTTATGAAATGGTGGGATCGTGACTTCAGCTGAAACCAAGAGTTAGATGCCTAACTGACTGAGCCATCCAGGTGCCCCTGTTTCTTTTCTTTTTTTATTTTGCTTAAAAAACATTTTTAAATATTTATTTACTTTTGAGAGACAGAGAGAGAGAGAGAGAGCAAGCGAGCAGGGGAGGGGAAGAGAGAGAGGGAGACATAAAATCTGAAGTAGGCTTCAGGCTCTGAGCTGTCAGTACAGAGCCTGACACAGGGCTCGAACTCAGAATTGTGAGATCATGACCTGAGCCAAAGTGGGCTGCTTAACTGACTGAGCCACCCAAGCTCCCCTAGATGCCCCTGTTTCTGAGCTGCATTGTTTGGTAGATTACTTGGGGCCAGTTACAGAGTTTCTCTGAGGTTTAGTTTGTACTTTTCCAAAATGGGCACAATCGTAGCAGCCTCTGTGTTGTGAAGAGTCAATGAGCTAATGTATGTAAATTTTTAGCACTTTGTAAGTTCTCAGTAAATGAAAGGGGAATGACAATGTTCTCTATAATATGACCTACGCTTCTAGCTTCATATGATTCTACTTTCCCAATTATAGTCTCTGCTGTACTCAAATTAAACTCCTCAATATGCCCTATGTTTACCTGCTGCCATTTCCCCGTTCATCTGCTGCAATCTATGGGTTTAAAGTTCAGCTCACATGCACCTTAAAACCACAGCCTTCACTGATTCTAACAGTAGGAAGTAATATCACCCTTCTCTGCTCTCAGTCAAGCCTTGCTCTTGCCCTAGCTTATCCCTTTTGTAGCTATTCTTAATGTAGCCTAAATTGTTTGTAGCCTCCTTTTCCCTCTTTCAGCAAATTAGAGGGTATCAGAGGGATGCTTTTAGAATCTTCATCTTGAGACCCAGTGGATTATAGAAATAGATGTTTTCCTTTGCTTTAAGGTAGAGAGGACATGCATTTCCAAGACATCATTCTGTGATGATGTCCCCCTCCCAGATACAGCACCAGTCTATTGTCTAGAGCTTTCTTGGTCCATGTCCAATTTCATCTGTTCCTTCCTTGGTACCCTCTTGTATCAAATATTCTTTCAACAACTTCCTAGGTTTCTTTTTTGTCCCAATTCTTAAGCAAGTCTATCTTTCTTCTTAGCTCTTCCTATTCCCACTTTGACCAAAATACTGGATTACAAATTCATGATAGCAAATGCCTCTTAACTATTGCATCTCTCCTGCTGGGAGCCGCACCGGCCTCACTGGATAAGAGTCATAGTGAGGAAATGGCAGCATTTGCACAGCTCCTGCCATGAGAAACGAAAACTGGTATCCCCTTCTGCTACTACTGGCTCATGTTGGAAATAAGCCTGCTGGTATTGACCAGGCCTCACAATATTCCAAATCAGACCAATATTCACCACACAGATTCCTCATAAGGAAAAGCCTATTCCTGCCTTTTCGAAAGAGATTTTAAGATGAAAGCACTGTGGATGATTGTCAAAAGGCTCTTCCTATGGGCCTTGTAGATCCAAGACTTAGATAATAAAGGGGGTTAAGAACACAAGAGTTACAGTTGAGCCTGGCCCTGAGACAAAGAGCCTAATATAGAGTTAGGGACAGATATCCACCCCCACCCAATTGTTTCTGCTTGGAGCACTGACCCCCAAGGCATCTTTGTTGATCAGTATTCAGTGACTTATTCTGACCTTGAATATGCAGATTGCACCCTGTGAAGGAACTTATTGTAGGAACTTCTCCTTTTGTGATTATGGGAGCAAACGTGTTTCCTGAAAGACCCATTTTTCTTAATACTTCTTAAACAAACAAGCTATTGACCCCTGCTCACAAAGAACTAACTTCACCCTTTTTATGTTAAAAACATTGTCTTGTATGCTAAAGATACCTTCCTTCCCCATAGGATAAACATCTAAATCCCCTACCTCAATCACTATTGATAAAGATTATGCAGGAGTCTTCTACAAATCTATGTTCTGGGAAATTCTTACATATCAAAGAAGTTTGTCATCAGAAATCATTATCTAAGGCAAATGCCACTTCTGTGCTGTCCCCCAAACACTTACTTATAAAATAAAGTTAAGCCCCAGTCAGAGCGAAGATGCCTGCCTGGTGACCAGAAAGATTCTCAGGGCTCTCTCATCCCTCCCTCGCCGACACCGTCCATCCTTCAGGGACCCCTGGACCTGCCAGAGCTGGCCTCCAGCACTCTCCTTGACTTCATCATTTAAAATTTCTATCTTAGGGAGTAATGCACATAACCCCCAACACTTAGCTGAAACTTCAATACTACTGGTTTGTTTTTCCTTGCCCTAGAGGCATCTAATTCCATTCCAGGGATTTATCCTTCCTCTGCCTCCATGAATTCCTCTTAATCAGAACTACACTTTTCCTTCCTCTAGGCCCCATCTTTTACTTGCATATTTCCGCTCACCTTGGAATTTTACACCAAACATTAGGGAATAAGCCATCTTTATACATTACACTTTCCATATACATGATATTTATCATATCCAGTCCTAACTTATGGGCAATAATGGCTTTAATTTGATAACTTTTACTTATTATAAACTCTTTGAAGATAGGGACAGCACATTAAATATCTTTTATTCTGCACAGTGCCTTCTTTAGTGCTTTGAAAATAATAGGCATTAAATAAAATAAAAACATCTAATGAATGAATAAAATTATAATTATGACGTGGATTTGAAGACGTTCATTGTGATTCACATGGAATTGTTTTGTTTGTTGCTGTGCTTTCCTTTTTTTCCCTCTGGTTAACAAGCCCTTGATTTTGATCTAAAGCTTCTCCATGCAGATACACAGACTTTCAGGGCTCAGAGAAATTGCTCTGTGCCTCATCCTTCAAGTACCTGATGGAAAAAATTCATTCTTGGAATAGTCATTTCCTTTTTACCCCCTACATGCTAGAACTGAGGTGGTGGTGACCAGCTGCCCTAGAAAGTTCACTAGGGGCTGCAAGACAATGATGTAAAGAAAATGACAAGTGCCTTAAAAAGTCATCTTCCAAGGAATCCTAGTACAAGCCCATGCACAGTGCAGATATTGCTTGTCCTTGCTGCTTCTCCAGTCAAGCTGTACGTGCTTGTGTTAGTAATACCAAGTAGTTCTCTGGAGACCATGATGGTGTCAATTTTCAGGTTGCATAATAAAAATGCTTGAAACTCACACTGGTTTTTGTCAGCTTTGTAGCTCAACATTGATGTCTATAATGACAGGTAAATTAAGTGGAATGGAGATATTATAGCAAAAAGGTGATAATAACAATAATGAAAACTAATAAAATGACTAAACAATGAGCGGTTTTCATGTCAGCAAGGAAACAATTTTCTGGTATTGTTCTAGGTATAAGACAAAATTATGGACTATACATTTTTTTCACAGTTTGGTTTTGTATTGTGTTTTTCCCCCTCAGCCTCCTCTGTCTCCTCTACTTTCTATTTTTACTTCCTATTGGTGTGTGTGTGTGTGCGCGTGCGCGTGAGCGCGTGTGTATGCGCATATTTATTGCTTACTTTGCTAAGGGTTTCTGAGGATCTAGGGTTCGGGATTCTTTTAGAATAGTTGCATGGCATACAGGTTAGGAATTCTATTCTTGGCAGATGTAAGTTACTGGGAAGCTAGATCACTGTGAATTGCATCAATGGCAATTGAAATACTATAAAAACTGGTGGTGGACTTGTGCATTTCTGTGTGGCATTTCTGTACTCAAGTCCAGAATGATTGGCTTCCCAGAAATCACAGAAGAGCTGGGGCAGTTAGTCTCCCTGTGAATCAGGAAGTCTTCAAGTGATGATTTCTTGGTGCTACCTGAGTCCAACCATAATAGCTAGGGGAGATACTGGTATGCAAGTAATCTGGGGACCTTGACGCCACTTTAGGCACCCATGAAGCATACAATCAGTAAAAACAAAAAAAACTTCAAGGAAATCTTACTGTCATGCCAACCCTAGGAACTCGTATTTATAAGCATATATATGATCAGATCTTCTGTTGAGGCTGACTCAGAAAACTCCTCTGAAGGACTTGTTTATTCCTCCTAATTAACTGGACTAATCTGTAGTTGGAGACTAGTTTTGAATAAGTCACCCTGTATACAACAGCTCTAAAGCAAAGGTTATGTGGGGCCAAGGAAGCTGTGGCAATTGCTATCATTGGGAAGAAATATCAGTTAGAAATGTCCCACCTTGATCCCAGGACTCGCTGGTCAGAAACCTGCCAAATTGCACATGAAAGAGATTTATTATGAGTTTATCTTGTACCCCTGATTCTGCCTGCTTTCAGCCAGCTTTATGCTGTCTTATGGTTCTTACACAGATGTCTAGTTTTCTTGCATCCAGCCACCATCCCTTTTGCCATGATCCTAGGGAGTCTGGTGTTAGAAAATCCCAGTTGCATTTAAATAATTCTTGAGGATGGTATTGAATACCTTATAGCAAAAGGCTATGGAGCTGCAGTGAAAAGATCAAATATGGTTAATAAAAGCTTTTTTTACCTACAAAAAAATAGAGTATTGAGTAGCCTTCCTTAACACAGTCAACACTTATGTATGTAATATGCAAGTGCCCATGATGCTAATTCCTCAAGATATGAATTTCTTCTGATAATGCCTTTGATTCTTGTAGCTAAATTTTTGTGTCCTTTCTTGTTTTAAAGGATAAGTTAAAACTGTATATGAACTGTGTATGATTTCACTTCATGGTGATATAACTGTTCTAGGTAGAATGGTCATGTGATCCTGTCAAAGTTCATACTGAATGAAAAATCCTTTGAGAGTTCAGGAACTATTATAAAGGAAAATATTACTTTGCAGATATCACTGTTTTCAGTTCCCTATTTATTTCACATGCTGGGAAAAAACGATGCTTAAGAAATAGAATAAATTAGTGTGACATTTTGCGAAGTGAATTCTCTTTGAACAGCGAAGGTTTTTTCCTTTGGTACTAGAATGGTTCTCTAGCATCCTTCTCAACCCGTCCCCCCACCCCCATTAACCATGCCTTCTATTCTAGACGTAGAACATCTATCTATGACCATCCTCCCTAATGTAGGAGCCAAACTTCTTTGATACCCTTTGCATTTGTCCTTACCCACCAGTCCTTCTCTTTCTTCAACTTTTTATCCTTTTCTTCCCCATATCATACCATAAACATTCACTCATGGTGGTGGTATGTAGACCTGAAGCTAAAAATATTTAGTTGACATCAAATTATTAACCAAATAATCTTAATTGAGCAATTACTGACAATCTATTAGTGACTGTCCCTAAGGCACTGATTCCCAAACTTGAGTTCTGGGTTTTTAGGTAACCATAAAAAAAAAACATTGTTTGTTAAATGACTATTTATAATTCAAAATGTTTATCTGAAACAGCATATTTCCCTCTTATAAACTGCAAGGCTGAACCATAGATTAAGTTTGGCTGGAGATCTATTAATTACTGTGGCAACCACACCGATGATCTCAGATGGATCACATACTCTGACTGTATGCATTTTAGGAATATGTACTGTATACTTAGTTGATTATGTCATTGCATGATAACAATGGGAAAATACATTAATTATTACTTAGTACAATTTGCTTTGGTACATACCATGTTTTAAAACATAGAGTCTGATGTAGAGGGGAGAGTCAAAAGTAATCATAAACATATGATTAAAATATTAGTAAATATTAGTTTTCACACTTTGTTCTGTGGAGACTGAGGTAGAAATACTGAGCACAAATGTATGGTTATTTCAACCAAAGCAACTACAAGTTTATCAGTTACATAGATATCCATAATGTTTGGAAACATTTATTTTTTATGGATTGGGGATGTGTTTGGTGACATTATATTCATTTCTGCTTCTAGATTTTATGAACACTTTGTAGTAGTAAGATTCTGAATAAGTGTTGACTAGAGAGAGTATTCTGAGGCCATAGAATGTTGAAAACCAATGCTTTAAAGTGCTTTTATTTTTCTGAGGTTCCCAGAAACAAGAGCAGTGCCTTTTTACGTGGGTTACTCTGAAAGCATTTCTCCCATGGTTCCTTACTCAAATGGTCATGGGCAGATGGTTTTCTAAAAAATATTCTTCAGCCTCACTATGGTAAATTCCTTTAAAAATGTATATGGATCTTGGGGTGCCTGGGTGGCTCAGTCGGTTAAGCATCTGACTTTGGTTCAGGTCATGATCTCATGGTTCGTGAGTTTGAGCTCCACATCGGGCTCTGTGCTGACAACTGGGAGGCTGGAGCCTGCTTCAGATTGTGTGTCTCCCTCTCTCTTTGCCCCTCCCCCACTCACAATCTGTCCGTCTGTCTCAAAAATAAATATTAAAAAAATAAAAAATGTAGATGGATCTAAAGACAAGGTATAATGATGATGTGATTTATGATTTTGAAGAAAAGCCATCCTTTCACAGAAATCTGCTTCAGATAAAGTATAACCATGGTTCATTAGACATTGATTGAGGAAACTCTTGACATTTGTTGAGAGCCACACTGTAATGGGATGGGATGTTGTGCCCCCATTTTATTTTGGAACTTGAACTGAGACATAAAATATAAAAGCATTCCTTCTGTTCAGTGAACCTCTGCATCTTTATACAGCTTATACTCTTGCTGAGACATTTCTATTGTGTCTCCTTTTCATTAATAAAGAAGGATGACCTATTAATATAAGACAAACATTTTGGAAAAAAGTCACCCTTTCTACACAATGTAAAATACTGTGATAAGGCTGCCAAAGCTGCATGTCCTCATACAACCATTTCCTTCCATCCGGGCTCTGTGAAACAGTGGCCATCTTAGTGAAATCCACCTCTAAGCTTATTTAAAAATTAGGAAATATTGTTTAAAAAGAAACTAGTATGGACACAAAAGTTTTGCTTCAAAATATCAAAAGTGCAATTCTGAAGCACATGATTATCACCCACACATCACCTAATGTGAGATTTCAACGTCCTCGCTGTCTCCTGTGTGAGAATAAAATTATTGACAATCTTATGTTTTTGTTTAAGATTTTTACTTTGGAATAATTTTCTATTTACAGAGAAGCTGCAAGGATAACACAGAGAGTTCTCATATACCTTAAATCTAGCTTTCTCTAACGTTAGTATTTTACATAACTGTGGTACATTTCTCAAGACTAAGAGATTAACATTGGCACATTATTACCATGAACTGAACTCCAGAGTTTATTTGGATGTCTCAGTTCTTCCACTAATGTCTTTTTTCCTTTCCAGAATCCATTCAAGTATACCACATGGTACTTAGTCATTATGTTTTGTTAGTGTCCTCTGGTCTGTGGCAATTTTGCAGTCTTGTTTTTCATAAACTTGACCCTCTAATGAAATTTATTATGTACAATGTTTAGTTTGCTTACAAGGTTTTTATTTTTTTAATGTTTAATTTGCGAGAGAGAGAAAGAGGGCAAGCAGGAGAGGGGCAGAGAGAGAGGGAGACAGAGAATCCCAAGAAGGCTCTGCAGCTGTCAGCCCAGACCCCAATGCAGGGCTTGAACTCATAAATCATGAGATCATGACCTGAGCTGAAACCAAGAGTCAGACACTTGACTGATGGAGCCACCCAGGTGCCTCAGCCCACAAACTTTTTATGTACCAAAAATTCATAGGAGGTTGTTTTCCTTTGTTTTTGAATTTTAAATCTTGATTGCAATATGGATCCAAGTTCTTTTATACTCATTTAGATAAATGTAGTTCGTTTGTTTTGCTTTGTGGTGTGTTCATCATTTTATTCACAGTCATGCTCAGTTTTTTTCTCCCCAGGAATGTCTAATTCTTTGCTTGAATATGAAATAGTGAGAGGCTGTCTTCTGTTTGAAGTTGTGGACTAAAAGAAATTCTTTTCATAGAGTAAAAAAAGCTGTCTTCTGAAAAAATAAAGAAATGTATGACAAGTGTTAAAGTCTACCCCAGAAAATAGTGAACAAAAAAGTACTGTAAAAAGCTGTCAGAAAGAATTTGAGTGTGGAGATAGAGTCTCACTTGCAGTGAAAGTTTGGTATTAATCAGTTTGAAATCATCCAGAGATCTGCTCAGACATTATGTGACTCCTGCTAGTATAACATTAAGAAAACATGTGATGATGTTTATACCTAGAACTATAATATTTTCATAAATGGTTTCAATAGATTCTTTTGTGTCTTGGCTTATATTTTGCAAATTATAGGCCAGTCATTACCGCCCACACATGATATGCTAGATAAGGAAGTTGAGCCAGTGGTTCTTTCTTCCATGAGTCTTTTTATTCAACATTTAAGGATAGTTAAGGTTTTAAGATTGTCACCACCACTATTGCTTAAACTATAGTTTCCAGGGGTACCCAGGTAGCTTAGTTTGTTAAGCATCCAACTCTTGGCTTTGGCTTAGGTCATGACCTTATACTTCATGGGATTGAGTCCAGCTTTGAGCTCTACACTGACAGTGTGGAGCCTGCTTGGAATTCTTTCTCACTCCCTCTCTCTACACCTCCCTGGCTTGCACTTTCTCTCTCTCTCAAAAAAAAAAAAAAAAAAAAAACCCTTAAGAAAATAAACTACAGTTTCCAAAGATCTGTGACTTTTTTTCATAAAATTATACAGCAAGATGCTGGTATAGTACCCTTCCCTTGCTTTACCCTGTGGCAGATGGACAACACTATTATTAAAATGAGAACCAGTCTTTAGTTCAGAAACACTACATTAGTAATAACATGGCATTTTCCCCAGGCAAAAGCACCATTGATTTCCTTAATGGGACCAAAGGCTAGATAAAATAAAGCCTTAGGTCAGAACCAGTCAATAAGTCATGTTTTGTTCACATGTGACCCAGAGTGAGATTCAGTTCAGTTAAGCAATAATTGAGTAAAAAGAGTGTTACTGCCCAATATTTTATAAGAAGTAAAATTCTATTTCATTTTATTTTGATGATTGTTGTATGATGAGTAAATCTAAACCTCACATTTACACAAATTGATGCAAAGAAATCTAGAAATCCATGTCCTCAAATACAATATATTTTAGGACCCTAAAGCCCTTTGTTTTCAATTTAATGAACACACCTGTCTAGTAACTTTGAATTCCTCCTTGCATAAGTTTCCTTCTAAGGAGGTGTATTCACTCTCTGTGGTACTTCTTATTTATTCTTATATAAGTGTTTTATATTTAGTCAATAAATATCTTATTTTAAAATGCTAACGGAATATTTACTGTCATATCTTTGGATTTAGTGAGACATGTGACTAGAGCAGGATTTAGAGATACTGGATCTACTCACTGAAATATGATCAGCATTGAAGTAGTTGATAGTCTAAAGAGGTCACTGGTTAGGGGACCAACCTGGTAACCAGGCAAAATAGCCAAGGATTTCAGCAATCTCTTATCATAATCGACTGGCAGAGGGAAGATTATGTGAAGTAATATATTGTTGTAATAAGAGGATCTGGTTCAATCAGAGGGAGTTGTGTGGAAAGGGAGCTACATTTAGATTGAAGATGAGTTTAGCAAACAGTGTATCTGAAAAATCTGTGCTTGGACATAAAGGCCCCAGTTACTATTGGCACATTGAGTAGTAGGTAATCACCTGGGAACTCACAGCAAAGGACTAAGACAGAAGTTCAAGCATAAGAATTGAAATTCATAAGACTATGCATGAGAGGAAATTAGGAATTGAGAAAAAGGTAAGAATCTCTATTGCACCTCTATGGAGCATGTGCTGGTTTAAGTCCTGAGAGACAGATGTCAAAGCAGAATAAAGGTTGAAAAATTTTATTAGAAGAAATGTCTGTGTGTGGGAGAGAGTGGGGAAGGGAGCTGCAAACATCTGGGTGTCCATTAGATTGGATGCAAATCTGACCCTAGAAGGGAAAGGTTGGGTGGAAGCATAGTCTACCATGTAACCTATTGAAGATTCCACAAGGCTGTTTGGTAATTCTCAAGTCAGTGTCAACCATAAAAGACCTATTTCTCACAAGACGGCACCTGCTCCATTATGCCTGCAGTGTTCAGTTATTGGTTTGGAGGAGCCTGTGAGAAAATGTGGCCTTGTATGAATGTGGCAGTGAATTTCCCAACACAACTAAGACTCTTGGTCAATTGCTCTCTCTGTAGTTGAAAGAATAAGAAGCACATCCTTATGACTGTCCCAGTGTATTTCATTCATCAAGAGTGATTTGATGCTTACATGTATTTTCTAGACTCTGAGTTTTCGTGATACACAGTGAGGGGAGAACACCATTCTCTACAGCAGACTCTTATCACAAAGATTTTATGATCAGTGTATAACTTCATTATGTCAATTAATTCTCACATATCATTTTGATGGCTATTATAATTAAATATTCAAGTTTCTTAAATATTGTAACTAAATAAAACCACAATATTGAAAAAGAAAGTGATTTATTTTAGAGGTTGTTAACTTTTTGTGTTCCATCTCCTTTTATCATACTACACAGGAAGAATGATGGGAAAATGCAGTTTCTCAAACTCAAAGAAGTAGTCAAATATCATGATACCCAAAATTGCCTTGAGTTATACTGAGAACAAATGGGCTCCTACTGATTTTGTGTTTATAGATTCCAATGCTGTGGTGTGAAGAGTCTTAACTGTATATGGGATAAAGACCTGTAAGCTCCTAGGGTTAGGAAAATACATTATTTCTATGTTAATCATCCCCATTAACACTCCTATTGCTAAATGTATTTTATTACTTAGTGAATTTTCTTGTTTAAATCTTTCTCTGGTCTTTTTCAGTTGGCATAGCTTATTCCTCTTGTGCGTTTTTTGTTTTTCCTTAAAACTAATGGCTTCACTAGCCAGTAATGAAGTTTTAAAAGTTACCTACCTAGTCATCAGAGTGCTTTAGATCAGATTTTCATGGTGATGTAGCTGCTGCTGACAGGCAGGAAAGAAGAGTTGTTGAGAAAAGGCAGGAAAACTAATGTAAGCTTTAGTCGACACAGAGTCCTTATTGAAATTTGTCCTCTAAGTTTCCTACTAAGGCACAAGCTGACTATCCATGCTTTTCTCTCTTCTTGACTCAGAACTACGAGGATTAATGATAACAGAGGCACCAGAGCATAAGATGATAAATGATAAGTATGATTATTAAAGGATAATGATCTCTTCTGAAATTCACAACTGCTTGTATAATATATATATACCTTGTATGTATATATATATACACACATATATATGTCTATACACATACATATACACATATACATATATGCATGCATATTATTTTTAATCAATTTGGAAAACAAAGGACTCAACAATAGCATATATTGGAAGGTTTGTAATCTTTGAGAGTTCTGTCAGTCATGGTGTTGGTCCTTTCTGATTTAGTTTTCATTAGACTTGGGGCTTCTGACATCTGCTTATGTTCACTTCAGGGAGTAGCTTAACAACTACCCCCATTCTTCTCACTTTGCCTTTATTAAAGGTAATATTAGGTTACACAAACCTTTCCTCTGTTGCCCTTACCTCCCAGACTGAAAATATAATCAGGCTTTAAGGTATATTACATGCCAATAATTGGGATCCTTTTCACTGAACTAAGGATTTACATTACTAAGGACTTTTTTAAAAATTAGGTGATTTAGAATATTTTTATTCTTTTTTTTTCCTTAAATAGTTTATTGTCAAATTGGTTTACATATACCACCCAGTGCTCATCCCAACAAGTGTCCTCCTCCATGCCCATCTCCCTCCCCTCCCCCCACCCCACTCAGCCCTCAGTTTGTTCTCAGCATTCAAGGGTCTCTCATGGTTTGCCTCCCTCCCTCTCCCCAACTATTTTCCCCCTCTTCTCCCACTTCGTCTTCCATTAACTTCCTCCTAATCTACCTATATGTGCAAACATATGGTATTTTTCCTTCTCTGCCTGACTTATTTCACTCAGCATAACACCCTCTAGTTCCATTCATGTTGCTACAAATGGCCAGATTTCATTCTTTCTCATTGCCATGTAGTATTCCATTGTATAAATATACCACATCTTCTTGATCCATTATCATTCAGTTCACTAGAGTCTGCTCAATTCACTGGAATCCCCTATGGTAGATTTTTTTTAACAGTGACCATAGCAAATCACATACTCTATTATCCCTGTACCTTGCCTTGTGGCTTGTCTATTCCTTATAGCAAGAGATGGAATTTATTTCTATGTACTTTGAATCTGCACTGGCCTTATGACTTGCTTTGTCTAGTAGAGTGTGGCACAAGTGACCCTATGCAAGTTCTAGAGCTTAGGCCTAAGAAGTCTTATAACTTTTACACTTACCTTATTGGAACCTTGAAACCACCACCTTGTGAAGAACCCAGACTAGCCTGCTGAGGAGGAGGAGGCAAATGTGGGGGAACAAAAGCTCTCCAGTAGACAGCCAGCACCAATCGCCTTGTGTGCATGAAGCCATCTCGGGCCCTCCGGGCCCACTTAAGCCATCAGATGGCTGCCCCTACATGAGTGATCCCAAGTGAGACTAAAAGAACTATTCAAATTGACAACCCATAGAGTCATGAAAAGTAGTAACTCATTATTTTAAGCTGCTAAGTTTTAGAGTGGTTTTATATAGCAATAGATAACTCAAATAACACAGAATAGAGAATAGTCATGGAGTATAGCCCTCACCTCCAGGGAGTCTAAGGCTGAGGTGTAATCCAAGCTGTCAGTCCATAATTATAAAATTTCTTTGTCTCATATTTCCTTTAAAAACTGTGATTTGTAATTCTGTTCAATAATATATCTATGTTTATTCTGACACAGAAATAAAGTTAAGAATTTTTCTACCACTAAATATAACAGGTGCTTAAGAAAGATATGTTTTATTTATCTGTGGAAACATAACTCTTGGTATACCACTCTGTATCCCAGTTTGAATGCTACATACTATTAGTAACATATAGCAATTGAAATGCAAAGTATTGGGAAAGAAGGTGATTTAAACTGTCCATCTTTTGTAGTTTAGTCTGAATGTTGTTTCTCTCATCATTTGTGATGTGATAAGCTCTCCTGCAATTCCTCCTTTGTATCCTTGAATAAAAATGAGTCTTAGTTATCTAATTATAGGCAGTGTTCATAAGAGACTCCAATGAAAGCCTCCAGACCTGGTTTTGGTCAGTTCTCTACAGAATTAAGGCTTTGTTTTTTGTTGAAAAAAAAAAATGGTGACCTGTTCATTTTTGTTGTTGCCAGAATAAATTAGTTGTTGCCTAGCGACCAGTTTGCCCATCAGCTACCTAAAGCAGAGGTGTTGCTAGGTAAATTGCTTTACAGTTTTTCAGAAAAGATTAGATTTATCCAAACATGTTTTAGGGTTTGTAAAATTATCCTGGAAGCATCAAGGTCACAAGGAAAAAGTCAGGGAATGACCTGAATTTTACATTAAGCCAGTTTGCCCTAGTTTTCTGCTATTACACTATTGAAATACATCATACTGATTGGTAAATAGCCACTGCTCTAATCCAAATGGGTGTTCCCTATTCTCAGGTATCTTATTCCCTCCCCTGAGTTTACCGCTACTCTGTACATCCAAAGGGTTAGGATCTGGAACTATAGGGCTATTCTTCAAAACTCTGTTCCAGCCATTCTGGTTGTTAGGCATTTTTAGTATCATCCTTGAAATCACCATACTGTATAGTTCAATTCAGTTTTTATTGAGTAATTGGGAGAACATATAAAAGAAAGTATGAAACAATAAAAAGAACATGAAACTATTAGCAAAGAGTCTTATCATGTATGACTTTAGGACTAACTAGCTGAATAACATTAATCTGCTCCATCATGTCTACATCTGAATAATGAAGGAATTGATCTATATGATCTCTAAAGCCATGATCAGTATAAATATGTTTATGAATCTAAGTAACAATCTCCATCATTCACATTGAATTACATCCTAATTTAGGAAATATGTAGTATTTAATTAAAATAAAGCTGAAATTGCGATGCTGGAGGGTGGAATAAGAGGCAGCAAAATAAATAGAGGGATTCTGCTAGCAGAAGATAATTATAAATCTCTGAGAGAAAATCAGAAGGCTTCCACAGACAGTAAAATAAAGGGAAAGAAATAAGAATGCTGGTTATTATACACTGATTCTATTTTTCAAGCATATGTCTCTGAGGTGATTTATAATTGAATTTATTAACAACTAATTATAAAATTACAAAGTTTATTAATAAGAGATAATGTAGTGGGGGGAGTTATGATGGCAGAGAAGTAGAGGGGACCATGGGCTTTTCTCAAACACAGATGTATTGAGGTCAGATCACTTGGAACACCAAGGAAATCGATTTACGGAGTGGCAGAAGGATCTCTACAGTTGGAGGTAAACAGCTTGCCAAGTATGAGGTGCGTGGATGTGAACTGGTGTAGAGAAAAACAGGGGCACCATGGAGGGGGAAGGGACCCTTTCCTTGGAGAGACAAAAAGGAGAGAGATGCTGGGGTTGAGGTAGTGTGGCATTAAGTTAGCACAAGAGGAAAACCTCTCTGGACCACGGACTGAGGCGTGAGAAGTACTGAGTGTCCCAGTTCTTTTTTGCAAACAGCTTTTGGAGCTCAAACTGAGGCTTTGGAAATGTGTGACATTCTCTGGAGCAGAGCTGTGTCATGCACTCCTGGGGAGGAGGGAGTTGGCCTTGGAGTGTATAGTGTGGTGTAGACATCTCTGAGGGGCACTGGGAGAGAACAGTCCCCTTTTGGGAGTACTTTTGGAAGAGGGTTTATTGTCTCCCCAAGGACAAATGACCTTGCAGGTGACAGCCAAAGGCCTTTCATCAACAGGGTGGAGAGGCTTTACTCTGGAGAAGAGGAGTGTATCCACACAGTGCTGGGTCATTTAAGACTTTGGGTTTTGAATCCCATCCATGCATCAAAGAAAAAAAGCACAGCTGAATTGTGACACAGGGCAAGCTGACTGTAGATCCCTGGTCCACGGACAAGATATTGGGGTGGCTCCATTTCCCCCCAACAGCAATATGGTGGGACTGCAGAGAGCAAAGCAGTGGCCCTCAGTGGAGGCAAGACCCGCTGATTCCAAACCCTGCTCCTCCAGCCTGGGAGCTGGGACAGGACTGACTCTGAGCCAACGCAACTGGTCTCTCATCCAGATCAGCACAGCCAGTAACCCCCAGGCCCAACAGGCAACTCTTTTTTTCTTTTTTCCTCCTTCTTCTTTTCTTTTGGAATCAGACTCACAGGTTCTTACTTGTTTTTTAAAATTTCTCTCTCTCTCTTGCTCTATTAAAAAGTTTGTAATGTTTATTTTTGAGAGAGAGAGAAAGAGAGAGAGAGAAGAGAAGAGAGAGAGAACCTGACTGGAGAGGGACAGAGAGAGAGACACAGAGTCCGAAGCAGGCTTCAGGCTCTGAGCTGTCAGCACAGAGCCTGACATGGGGCTCAAACCATGGGACTCAAACTCCTGAACCGTGAGATCACGACTTGAGTCAAAGTCAGTCGCTTAACCGACTGAACCACCCAGGCACACTCTTCTTTGTCTTCGTCGTCGTCTTCTTCTTCTTTTTGATAAGGCTTTTTTACTCTTTTCTTTTTCCTTTTCTTCTGCAACCCCCTCACCTTATTTTCTCCTTTCTTTTTCTTTGGAAACAGCCTTATAGATTTTTTATTCTCTGCTTGTTTGTTTGTTTTTGTTCCCTTTCCTTTTCTCTTTTTTTTGGGGGGATGAGGATTTTCCCCCTCCCTTTTTTCAGGGTTACTTCAACAAACAAATCAAAGCACACCTAGTTAAAGATCCAAACACTCCATCACTACAAGCAAGAAGGAGCTCTACAGAGGCCTGACCAGTGGGAAAGAGGACTCAAAATGCAACAGCAGAGTGCACACAGCACACACCAGAAACTCCTTATGAAGTGTCAGTCCCTAGACAGTGTATGATCCCTTTTTAATATAGCAGTAATCTCAGCTGTAGGAAACATAACAAGCTTTTAAAAACACATGCAAAAGACAGAAGCTTAGCCAAGATGCCAAGTTGGAGGAATTCTCCCCAAGAGAAAAATCAAGAAAAGAATCATAGCCTGGGACTTGCTCAAAACAGATATATGCAATACATCTGAACAAGATTTTGGGATGACAGTCATAAAACTACTAGCTAGCTGGGTTTGAAAAAAAGCATAGAAGCCACCAGAGAAAGCCTTGCCACAGAGATCAAAGACCTAAAAACTAGTCAGGATGAATCAAAACATGCTATAACTGAGATACAAAAGAAACTAAATATAGTGACGATGAGGATTGAAGAAGTAGAGGAGAGGATATGTGATATAGAAGATAGAATTATGGAAAATAATGAAGCTAAAAAGAGGGAAAGGAGACTACTAGATCAAGGGGGGGGGGTTTAGAAAACTAAGTGATTCCATGAAATGAGACAATATCTGTATCATAGGAGTCCCAGAAGAGGAAGAGTGAGAAAAACAAGCAGGAGGTTTACTTAAGCAAATTATAGCTGAGAACATCCCTCATCTGGGGAAGGAAACAGGCATCCAAGTCCAAGAGGTACAGAGAACTCCCTTTAAATTCAACGAAAACAGCTCAACACCACAATATATCCTAGTGAAACTTGCAAAGTACAAAGATAATGAGAGAATTCTAAAAGCACCTAGGGACAAAAGGTCCCTAACCTAGAAAGGGAGACACATAAAGTTTAGCAGACCTGTCCACTGAAGCTTGGCAAACCAGAAGGGAGGGGCAGGAATTACTCAATGTGCTGCATAGGAAAAATATACAGCCAAGAATCCTTTATCCAGCAAGTCTGTTATTCAAAATAGAAGGAGAGAAAAAGAGTTTCCCATACAAACAAAAACTAAAGGAATTTGTGACCACTAAACCAGCCTTGTAAGAAATTTTAAGGAGGACTCTCTGAGTATAGGGGAAAAAAAACCCAAAAAACAAAAACAAAACCCAAAACCCAAAAAACAACAAACAAACAAAAAACCAAAAAAACCAACCCAAAACAACAAAGACTACAAGGAACCAGAAAACACCACCAGAAACACCAAGTCTACAGGTAACACACAGGCACTAAATTCATATATTTCAATAATTGCTCTGAATGTAAATGGGCTAAATGCTCCAATCAAAAGACATAGGGTGTCAGAATGGATTTAAAAAATGATCCATCTATATACTGCCTATAAGAGACTCATTTTAGATCTAAAGATGCCTGCAGATTGAAAGTAAGGGGATGGAGAACCATCTATCATTTTAATGTACATCAAAAGAAAGCCAGCATAGCCATACTTACATCAGACAAACTAGATTTTAAAACAAAACCTGAAACAAGAGATGAAGAAGGGCATTGTATCAGAATTGAGGGGTCTATCCATCAAGAAGATCTAACAATTGTAAAGATTTATGTTCCCAATTGGATAGCACCCAAAAAATATATAAATCAATCACAAACATAAAGAAACTCACTGATAATAATACCATAATAGTAGGAGACTTTAATACCCCACTTACAGCAATGGGCAGGTCATTTAAGGAGATGATCAACAAGGAAACAATGGCTTTCATGACACACTGGCCCGGATGAACTTAACAGATACATTTAGGACACTGCATCCTAAAGCAGCAGAATACACATTCTTCTCAAGTGTGCAAGGAACATTCTCCAGAATAAATCATATACTGGGTCACAAATCAGCCCTTAACAGGTACAAAAAGACTGAGATCATACCGTGCATATTTTCAGATCACAACACTATGAAACTTGAAATCGACCCCATGAAAAAATTTGGAAATTCCTCAAATACATGAAGACTAAAGAAGATCCTACTAATGAATGAATGGGTTAACTAGGAAATTAAAGAAGAACTAAAAAACATACATGAAAGCAAATGAAAATGAAAACATGGCAGTGCAAATCCTTTGCAATGCAGCAAAGATGGTCCTAAGAAGAAAGTACATTGTAATTCTGGCCTCTGTCAAGAAGCAAGATAGATCCCAAATACACAACCTGACTTTACACTTAAAGGAGTAGAAAGGGAGTGGCAAATAAAGCCCAAAACCAGCAGAAGAAGGAAAATACTAAAGATTGGAGCAGAAATAAATGGTATAAAAACAAAAACAAAATCAAAACAAAACAGTAGTACAGATCAAGGAAATTAAAGCTTTCTTTTGAAAGAATAAACAAAATGGAAAACCACTAGCAAGACTTCTCAAAAAGAAAAGAGAGGATCCAAATAGATAAAATCACGAATGAAAGAGGAGAGATCACTACCAACACCACCACAGAAACACAAACAATTATTAGAGAATAGTATGAAAAACTGTATGCCAACAAAGTGGACAGTCTGGAAGAAAGGGACAAATTCCTAGAAACTCACACCTTACCAAAACTCAAAGAGGAAGAAATAGAAAATTTGACAGGCCCATAGCCAGCAAAGAAATTGAATCCGTTTTCAAAAATCTCTCAACAAATAAGAGTTCTGGGCAAGAGGGCTTTGAGGGAAATTCTACAAGACATTTAATTGAATTCAACAATTCAATTCTAGCAAATTGAATTCAACAGTGCATTAAAAGAATTATTCACCAGGTCTCTTGGGTGGCTTAGTCAGTTAAGCTTCTGACTTTGGCTCAGCTCAGTCATGATCTCACAGATCATGAGTTAAAGCTCCACGTCAGGCTCTGTGCTGACAGCTCAGAACCTGGAGCTTGCTTCAGATTCTGTGTCTCCCTCTCTCTTTCTGCCCCTCCTCACTTGCACTCTGTGTCTCAATATCTCTCAAAAATATACATAAAAAAAAGAATTATTTACCATGATCAGGTGGAGTTTATTCTTGGGCTGCAAGGCTAGTTCAATATTTGCAAATCAATCAATGTGATACATCATATTAATAAAAGAAAGGGAAAGAACCATACTACTCTCTCAACAGATACAGAAAAAGTATTTGACAAATGCAGCACATACTTTCTTGATAAAAACCCTCAAGAAAGTAGGGATAGAAAGAAGATACTTCAACATCATAACAGCCATATATGAAAGGCCCACAGCTAATGTCATCTTCAATGGGGAAAAACTGAGAGCTTCCCCCCTAAGATCAGGAACACAAAAGGAGGTCCACTCTCACCACAATTATTCAGCATAATACTGGAAGTTCTAGCATCAGAAATCAGACAACAAAAAGAAATAAAAATCATACAACTTGGCAAGAATGTCAAATTTTCTCTCTTTGCAGATGACATGATACTACTCTATGTGGAAAACCCAAAAGATTCCACCAAAAAACTGTTAGAACTGATATGTGAATTCAGCAATGTCATAAGATATAAAATCAATGTACAGAAATTGGTTGCATTTATATATACCAATAATGAAGCAGCAGAAAGAGAATCAAGGAATTGATCCCATTTATCATTGCACCAAAACCCAAAAGATACCTAAGAATGAACGTAACTAAAGAGGTAAAAAATCTGTATGCTGAAAACTAAGGGGCTTTTGAAAGAAATAGAAGAAGACACAATGAAATGGAAAAACATTCTATGCTCATGGATTGGAAGAACAAATATTGTTAATATGTCAATACTACCCAATGCAATATACACATTCAATGCAATTCCTATCACAATAATACCAGCATTCTTCACACAGCTTGAGCAAACAATCCTAAAATTTTATGGAACCACAAAAGACCCCAAATAGCCAAAGTAATATTGAAGAAGAAAACCAAAACTGGAAGCATAACAATTCTGGACTTTCACCTGTAATCATCAAGACAGTATGGTACTTGCACAAAAAAACCCATGAAAACCAAAAACCAAAAAAGAAAAAAGAAAAAAAAGAAAAACAACCCCCCCAAGCCCCTAGACACATAGATCAATGGAACAAAAGAGAACCCAGAAATGGACCTATAAATGTATGGATAACTAAATTTTGACAATTCAGGAAAGAGTATCCAATGAAAAATAAAAACCAACAATCTCTTCAGCAAATGGTGCTGGGAAAACTGGACAGCAACATGCAGAAGAATGAAACTGGACCACTTATACCATATACAAAAATAAATTCAAAATGGATGAAAGACCTAAACATGAGACAGGAAACCATCAAAATCCTACAGGAGAAAACAGGCAGCAACCTCTTTGACCTTAGCCACAGCAGCTTCTTAATGTTTATTTATGAGAGAGACAGAAACAGAGTGTGAGTGGGGAAGGGACAAAGAGAGGGAGACACATAATCCAAAGCAGGTTCCAGGCTCTGAGTTGTCAGCACAGAGCCTGACATGGGGCTCAGACTCATGAGCCGTGAGACCATGACCTGAGTCAAAGTTGGATGCTTAACTGACTGAGCCACCCAGATGCCCCAGCCACAGCAAATTTTTATTAGACATGTCTCTGGAGGCAAAAATGGGAAACAAAAGTAAAACTGAACAATTGGGACCTCATCAAGATAAAAACTGCACAGCGAAGGAAACAACAAACCTAAACGGCAACTGACAGAATGGGAGAAGATATTTGCAAATGACATATTGAATAAAGTGTTAGTATCCAAAATCTATGAACAACTTATGAAACTCAACATCCAAAAAACAAATAATCCAGGGAAGAAATCGAAAGAAAACATGCATAGACAATTTTCCAAAGAAGACTTCCAGATGGCCAGCAGACACATGAAAGATGCTCAACATCACTCATCATCAGGGAAATACAAATCAAAACCATGAAGAGATACCAGTTCACACCTGTCAGAATGCCCAAAATAAACAACTCAGGAAACAATAGATGTTGGAGAGGATGCAGACAAAGGAGAGCGCTTTTGCACTATTGGTGGGAGTGCAAACTGGTGCAGCCACTCTGGAAAACATTATGGAAGTTTCTCAAAAAATTAAAAATAGAACTACCCTATGACCCAGCAATTGCACTACTAGGCATTTATCCAGAGGATAAAAAAATGTTAATTTGAATGAGCACATGCATCCCATTGTTCATAATGACACAATCAACAAGAGCCAAACCATGGAGAGACCCCAAATGTTCATTCACCAATGAATGGATAAAGAAGATGTGGTATACATATACAGTGGAATACTACTTGGCAATCAAAAGAATAAAATCTTGCCATTTGCAACAAAGTTGATGGAACTGGATAGAGATTATGCTAAGCAAAATAAGTCAATCAGAGAAAGACAGATATCATATGATTTCGCTCATATGTGGAATTTGAGAAACAGAACCAAATGAACATGAGGGAAGGAAGGAAAATTAAGATAAATACAGAGAGGGAGGCAAACCATAAAAGACTATCAAATACAGAGAACAAACTGAGGGTTGCTGTAGGGCAGGAGGTTAGGAGGATGGACTAAATGGGTGATGGACTTGAAGGAGGACAGTTTTTTGGAATGAGTACTGGATGTCTTATATAAGAGATGAATCACTGAGTTCTACTCCCAAATCCAAGACTACACTGTATGTTAACTAACTGAATTTAAATTAAAAAAAATTCTTTTTAAAAAGAATTTAAAAAATGTGCCCAATCATCTTAAAATTGTGGTGTTTATAGTGGGAAAATAGTTAAATCATTTTCTGCGAAGCATTTTTTAGAGCTAAAAATCTAAAGAAAAAAATTTTTAAATAGTCTAGAAATTGTATGTAACTATATTTGTACTTCTAAATTATAGTACTATGTCTATCTTTAATCTTAGATCTTTGTAATTCATTATTTGATAGAGTACTCTTTCTCTACAACATTTTGGTTAGAAGCTTAAATAGTTTTATTGGAGAGATTACTGTTAATTATGTTTTTCTGTTCAATATTTAATATCTTTGCTTAATATTTGTAATTGAGTAGTTTATAATTATGTAAATCAACATGATTTGCATAAACTTATAAATCAAGATTGGTAAACAGTGAAATATCTAGTTTGACACAATATTCATGGATAACAAAGGGAAATTGACTGACTTGCATCTATTCAATTTGTAAAACATCTGCCAAAATGTTGCGCAAGGTGTACTTCTGAATAGGTACTAGGTTTCCTGGTTCCACTGACTTCTCTTGAAAGTTTTCATAGGATGCAAACAGATGTCTAATTTGCTAATCTATCACAAAGAAAAATAGCTAGCATTACACGTGATGAATTTGTCTTGTTTTATTGAATTTGTATTGTTTTATTATATGCTGGAAATAAATGAGTAATAGAAACATAAATTTATAATTTTGTGAAATTTTGAATACTTACACACTTTTTAAGAAATTATTTTTTGGTCAGGGCAAAAATTTTTTGTAAAAATGATAAATGTCATAATTTCTTCTGAGATTACTGGCCCTTTTGCTCTTAGTATATTTGTGTCTTCATATTTAAGAGATTTAAATACTTTGCGAGCATGGTAGTTTTCATCTCTAGAAGTCTAATTTGAATGTATTTTTATATCTCCGTGTCTCCAATTAACATGTCTAGTTCTTCTTCTAACTTCCTGAGCATATGGAATGCAGTTACAACTATTTTATTGTCCTTGTCTACTAATTCTGTCATTTGTATAATTTCTAGGTCAATTCCAGCTGATCAATTTTTTTCCTCTCATGGGTGAAATTTACTTGTTTCTTTACATGGTCACTAATTTTTTATTGGATGGCATACATTAAAAGCTTTACCTTGTTGGTTGCTGGATATTCTTGTATTCCTGAAATTACCGGGGCACAGCTAAGTTATGTGTAAACCATTTGTTCCTTTTGAGCCTTTCGTTGAAACTGTTATGTAGAATGAAAGCTGCTCATTCTACTCTGGAAAATAGTGTGGAGATTCCTCAAAAAATTAACAATAGAACTCCCCTATGACCCAGCAATAGCACTGCTAGGAATTTACCCAAGGGATACAGAAATGCTGATGCATAGGAGCACATGTACCCCAATGTTCATAGCAGCACTCTCCACAATAGCGAAAACATGGAAAGAGCCTAAGTGTCCATCAACGGACGAATGGATCAAGAAGATGTGGTTTATCTATACCATGGAATACTACATGGCAATGAGAAACAATGAAATCTGGCCATGTGTAGCAACATGGATGGACCTTGAGGGTGTTATGCTGAGCGAAATAAGTCAGGCAGAGGAGGACAAATATCATGTTTGCACGTATAGGAGGATTAGGAGGAACTTAACGGAGGACCAAGGGGGAGAAGAAGGAGAGAAATAGTTGGGGAGAGGGAGGGAGGCAAACCATGAGAGACTCTTGAATGCTGAGAAACAAACTGAGGACTGATGGGTATTGGGGGGGAGGGGGGAGATGGGCATGGAGGAGGGCACTTGTCTGGATGAGCACTGGGTGTTATATGGAAACTAACTTGACAATAAACTATTTGTAAAAAAAAAAAAAAAAGAATGAAAGCTGCTCAGATTCTAGGGCAGCTTTTTCCCAGTACTGAGGCAAAACCCTTCTAAATACTATAGTCAGTGTCCTGTAAAATATGAGCTTCTCAGTTCTGGCTGTTGGGACCAGAAACTATTATGGCTCTGTGTGAACTATGGCATTTTTTCCCCTCTAATCATTTTGGATGTTTCTTTCCTTGGCCCTGGTGGATTCCTCACACTCTGATCAGGACTTGGCCAAAGACATGAAGGCATGTTCTTCAGATCTTGGTACACTGTCTTTTTGCAGCTCTCTTCTCTCTAACCTCCAGCTGCCTTGACTCTCCTGACATCCCAGTGTCATCTTCTCTTCTCTTATGAGTCTATCAGGCATAGGTCCTCCCCACCCACCCCCGCCCTGGAACCATGACCTGTAAAGCTCTCTAGGTGCTAAGCTGAGGTGACCATAGGTCTCACTTTGTTTCCTGTGTTTTAAAAATCACCTGTTTTGTATTGTCTGATGTTCAATATCTTGAGAATTGTCCTTTCATATATTTGTCCGTTTAAAGTTTTTTTTGTTTTTGTTTTTGAAAATAAATCCATCCCTCATTACTCTATTATTCCTGGAAGAGAAAGTTTCTTCTGATGTTATTGAAACTATTGGGCTCATGCAGTTTTAGGTACAGCATCTTGAAGAGAATGATTAGTAAAAAGAGCTCAAGATCTGGAGGGAGAAGTTGTAGATTTGAGGGATCTGGGTTTTGTGGTTCCTGAAATCTTTGGCAAATATGCTCTTAGAACAATGAGAGCACAGAAGATAGGTACTTCATTAAACCTAATTGGAAACTAACCTTTCAATCTGTTTAAACCTCTGAAATGACTCCCTATTGTAAAGAAATGTAGATATGAGAGAGTGCAGAAAGCCTGAGTCTGTCATTTGTACTGTATGGCTGAGGCCTTGTGGATGTGTTGTAGTAGTTGTGGGTGAGGTTTGGGAGAAGGTGACAAGAAATGAAGCAAGAGATATGTATGAGGGATGCATCTTAAGATTTGTCTGAAATCCCCTAATCACAAATACTTCCAAAGGAAGTAATTCAAGGATGACTAGCTTAAAATAAAACAGGTGCAATTCAGAATTCAGCTGTCAGAAAATCTGCAACAATTTGAAAGAAATTAAATTTGTACTGTAGAAAAATTACAAATCTGTGTCTGCAAACCTTCAGGGTAACTCTCCAATAGCCTTGGGTGAGAAAGTTAAAGTCATAAAATGTCCCCAATCTGTTATTTATTTAAAAGAGATATGAGTGTCAAGATGAAGCTCTGGAAGGGTGACTAGCATAACTTTTGGACAACTCTTTCTTGAGCACATTGGATTCCTGACAGGCATTTGACACTTCATGAGACTGATTACAAGCTTATTTTTAAATTAGAAAAGTTTAGCCAACAAACTATTAATGATTATAGATCATTTGTTAATTGCACAACATTGTGCTGCATGCTGTGAGGCATTACAAAGAAAAGAGAAATCATGGTCTTGTTATACCATACATTTCTAGAGGTCTGACATATTCATTTGAAGATATAATGCAGCAAAGTGAATGCTCATAAATAATGTGAATGGAAATATTTTACCTGGTTCTACCACAGTCAGAAACATATCTTTCTTTTTCACATAAAGAATGTATCATGAAAAATTTTGTTCATAGACATAGTAGAGGCCAAAAACATGACTTCTAGAGGTCCAAAAACAGGAGTTCTGAGTTCCATAGAACTTCAAACTATAATGAACATATCTCTTAAGCTTGTAGACAGAATTCAACTCAAAGGCTAATATAGGTCACTGTATGCCTAACATGTTTGTGAAATTTTTTTGTGTACAATATATTCTTCAATGCAGGGAAATGTGAACAACAATTATTTTTGTAATGCTTCAGACAATTAATATGAAAGCATACTGAGATGATAAACTTAAAGCGATATTGGATTTTATGGTTAAATTATTTTCCCACGTGGCATCAAACAATACTCATATTGAAGAAAAATATACAAATTGGACATGGCAAAACATGCTCAGAATATGCATTATATAATATAATGAGGTGACTGCAGGATCTATGTATTGATCTGGTTTTCTAAAAGAAAGGGACCATTTAAGAGTGTGATTTTTAGGTAAAGAGGAATCTTCCAATATTCATTAATAATTGAGAGTGCCACACATCAACATACATTTGTTTTATGATTGAAATTTGGTAGTAAGTGCCAATGGTGACTTATTAGAGATGAGAGAAAACCTCAGATTTTATCCTAGTAACATAATTCTTTCTCTAATGAACATGATGTCTATGCCCATGAGATGTTAAAACACTTGGATTGGATTTGGTCACTTATGAGGGTTGATGCTCTGAGTCAAAAAAACATCTAGGACCTAAAATATATAAAGTCCAATTTAGTGAATGTAAAAAGCAGGAAGTATAAAACTGGACCTCTGTTTTCATATGGGAACTTCCTGTATTGAGAGAAGTATTAAGAAGTATTAGTCTTTTAAATTAAGCAATGCCAGTTCATGTGTTTTGGAATATTTTGGGGGCATATTCTTGTGCTTTTTACCACTTGTCCAACTCTCATCTCCTGTGGTTTACATTTCAATAGGCCCTTCATTTCATAGTGGTAATCTGCCAGCTGCTAGGTTCTTGTTAATGAGTTCATTTGGATGCATACTCTTTCTTTAGTTAACACATGCCACGCTTTCTCTTCATAAAGTAAATCTTCTAATTTTGCTTGCCAAATTGGTTGTTGGTGGTTGTTGATACAGCTTCCTGAAATATGCTACCTGACAGTTTTGGATTAATAAAGATTGAATTGCATGTGGTGACATTTTCAGTCAATATTACAGCAGCTCATATTTACATTTTCAAGATGGTAAGGGAAGTCTGTCAGACTCCGAAGAAATTGTGCTTCATTTTAAAACTTCCTTACTAATATCAACAAGGCAGATTTTCAAATAGTTCACTTGCACTTCATCCATATCCCAGCTCTTTATTTAGATAGAGTTCTGGGGGTGTCTGCCTAGATGACTTTTACCTTGTATCTGGGCTTAGCTAACTTCTTTGGGACACAATTAAGGCACTATCTTGTCCCCCTAAAGACTTCCTCATGCTTACTGAAAATAATGCTGCAATAAACATAGGGGTGCATGTATCCCTTTGAATTTGTGTTTTTGTATTTTGGGGGTAAATACCCTGGTTGGCAGGTAGTTCTATTTTTAATTTTTTGAGGAACCTCTATACTGTTTTCTACAGGGGCTGTACCAGTTTGCATTACCACCAACAGTACATGAGGGTTCCTTTTTCTCCACATCTTCACCAACATTTGTTGTTTCTTGTATTTTTTTTTTTATCTTAGTCATTCTGACAGGTGTGAGGTGAAGCTAGAGAGCATAATGCTAGGCAAAATAAGTCAAACAAAGACAGATACCATATGATTTCACTCATATGTGGAGTTTAAGAAATGAAAAAAAAACAAACAAAGGGGGAGAAAAGAGGGAGAGACAAACCAAGGAACAGACTCTTAATTATAGAAAACAAACTGATGCTAATCAAAGAGGAGGGGGTGGGAGGATGGGTGAAATAGGTGATGTAGATTAACCAGAGCACTTGTTGTGATGAGTACTGCGTGATGTGTGGAATTGTTGAATCACTGTATTATACACCTGAAGCTGATACAACACCATATGTTCGCTGTACTGGAATTAAAATAGAAAACTTAAAAAGAAAAGACTTTCTCATGCTTACACTCAGGGCCAGGTGCCTTCTCTTATACGAGGCTAGTATCTGCCTCATCATGGCATAAGTTGCCTGCTACCACAATGACCTGTTTACATGTCTGACAGCCACTAGAAAGTGGATTCCTTGAGGCATAATCGTGTGTCTTTTAACGTAAGGTCTCCAAAGTCTGGTACCTAATAGGCACTAGTAAAAGTTTGTTGAATCAAGAATGGTATAATTGTGGCTGTTTAAGGTTGGTGAGTATCTGTGATTTTTTATGTATAGAATATATATATAAAGTATATTTTACATTATGGGGTATGTTTTTGTAGAATTGGTTGGAGAATATCTTTATAAAGGAAATTTTCTGGTTACCGGTTAATCACTTTGGGTCTTTTTTTTTTTTTCACCAAGATTCTAAAATCTCTGGGGGACCAGGGAGGTGCCACTGCTCAGCCTAACTCTGAAGCTGTTAACTTTAGTGGGTCAGTGTGCTCAAATGATTGTGAATGCTTTTTCAGGTCTTAGAAGTCTTTTGGCATTTAAATAATAACTTATAACTTAAAAACTATTTTAAACATACAAAATCATATTATGTAGCTGANAAACCCAAGTTACTGAATGCAAAAATTATATAAACATATGTGTGTGATCTAGTGATGACCCATTAAATCAAACACATTTGTTAAGATTGAACCAATAGCAGANATAAGCCTATGATGCCTAGGTTACTGTCCCATTTTATAGATGAGAAAAGTGAGCATCACAGATGCTTATGCCATAGATGTTATGTTTGTTGTTCAAATTTGCAGAATTAGTCAGTGATGAAGTCTGGTTTTGAAACCAGGTGTGTTTGCGAATAATTGATAATAGATTTGGTCCAATGATTGCTCTTGGAATTTTCGCCATTGACCAATTTAACTTGTATGCTCAGGTCCCTTTGATGATGTAGTGAAGAAAAGGAGAACATAATTGCTGAAAATATATTATTGTTAAAAAGAGTTAACAGATAGTGTAAATGAGATTGTACTGTTATGTATAACGTGGGTTTATGCATACTTGTAAAGAATACTTTGACATATTTCTCTAATGTTCTTTTAATTTCTTTTTTATTTCTTTCCTTTAAAAAATGGCTAATGAGAGATGCTGCTTTTCTTGTGAGTGCTTGTACATGTATAAAATCTCTAATTAGGTTTTCTTAAATATTAGCAGTTTTTTCTGCAGTAGAATTTATCAGAAGATAATAGAACAAAGAATATTTATGCCATTCTTCAGTTATACATATGAAAAATTGAAAGTAAAAGGTATTTGATCTGATAATGGATGCTTGCTAATATTTTGGAAGCTTTTCTAATAGAATGCAAAGTTACTAAATGATAGAGAAAAAATATCTTTTGGTGACGTGTCTGAGGATGGATAACAGTGCAAATTTTCTTTCTCTACAGAAAGCAGTTGACATTAATGCAGTATATAATGAACGTTTTCAAAAGATGCCAAGTGAATGTAAATTAGCTACAACCACACACAAGATAAAAACAGCCCTTAAGTTACAGATGAAAAAACAATTTATTGGATTAACCTTTGTTTTCACAACTATTATAGCCAGGGGGAAAAGGGTCACACTAAATATTAATAATTTATATCTCACCCCCGTTTGTAATTAGGTTACCAGCCACCATTCCCCAATTATCTTTGCAAGTGGTACACCAATTTAATATGTCAAATAGAATTTGTAGAAGCAGCAGTAAATTAAAAAGTAATATAAAATTAAATTTAAATTCAGATAAAAAGAGAGAGAGAGAGCTATTTTGATCTGAAGAGGGGAGCTCCAGTGCCAAACCCATTCCTTGACATTGACTCAGAGACTGTAATCCTAGTGGCAGAGCTGTGCTTCATTTAAAATTTTATATTATTTCTTTTTCTTTTGAAAATGTATGCTGTGCACATGACATCAACTTCCAAGCATACGAAAAGCCATACCCAAACATATGCCTTTCTTTTATTGTCTTGTTTCTATTCCCCAGAGGCAACACCATTACAGTTTTTTGAGACTCTACCCAGATTATATATTTATTTTAAAGGGAATTTCCGGAATGCTCTGTCATGTATATGTCCCTATGGAAGACATTAAATGCACTTTCCTTTTCTATTCTGCACCTTTGGATGACAAATTAAAGTTTGCCTGGCAATTCTGTCATCACGTGCTTAATATGGTATGTAAATTGTTTGCATCTTTGCCCTCTGTGGCCTCAGCTGCCTGAGAACTCCCATAATAGCAGCAGGATGAATGACAGGCCACATCCAGTAGCATGTGTTTAATTTTCAGTGAGCTAACATGAGAAAAAAGAATAAGTTTTTGTATTTAACGAAGGTTCAATATGCTTATCCTGGCATTACATTACATTTCTGGCAGCTAGGTGATTCAAAAAGAAAATAGTGTGTATTTGTGTATCTCCTTACATAGTTGTCATATATGTAGAGTGACTGAGGGCCTCTACTTTGTGAATGGAGAAAAATTCTTGTGTTTCCTGGGAAGCAGAAATCTGCCTCTACTGTGCCTTTCCACTGTCGTCTTGGTGTGCTATAAATTCCTATTTTCTTAAAGTGCTTCATTAAAGTATAATTGACACACAATAAACTCCACACATTTAAAATACACACTTTGGTAAGTTTTGACATAGATATAAACAGTGAAACTATCACCACAGTCAAGATGATGAATACATCTGTTACTGCTAAAAGTCTCCTAATGCCCTTTGGAATTCCCTCCCTTTTACCTTCCCCATCCTATACCCAACGACTACTCTGTTTGCAGGAACTATAAATTAGCTACCATTTTCAAAAAATTATACGTAAATGAAGTCATACAGTATATATTCTTTTTCTTCTGGATTTCACTCAGCATAATTATTTTGTACTTCATCCCTGTTGCTGCATGTATCAGTGGTTCATACCGTTTTCCTGCTGTGTAGTAGTCCATTGAATAGAGGTATGACAGTTTGTTCATCCATTCACTTATTTAGGGATGTTTAGGCTGATTTGAGCTTTTAGTTCCTACAAATAAAGCTTCTATGAACAATTATGCTCATGTCTTTTTGTGGATGTCTTCTTTCATTTTCTTGGCTAAATGCTAAGGAGTAGGATGGGTGAGTCATATGATAGGTGGGTATTTAATTTTTTAAGAGATGGCCAAACTGTTTTTCAAAGTGATTGTACTATTTTACATTCCCAACAACAGTGTGAGAGAGTTCTATAGCACTACATCTTGCCAACCTCTGATATGTTCAGTGTTTTAGTTTTGATAATTTTAATAGGTGTGTAGTGGAACCTCATTGTATCTTTAATTTGCATTTCTCCAATGACACTTGATATTGACCGTCCTTTCACGAACTTATTTGCCATTTGCATCTCTTCCTTGGTGAAGTATCTGTTCAAACTATTGATTTAATTAATTAATTTAAATTGTTTTTGTATTCAGTTTTGGAAGTCTTCTGTATTGTAGATACAAGTCCTTAATCCCATATATGATTAGCAAATATTTTCTCTGTGTAAATATTTTCTCAACCTATGGTATATTTTCATTCTCTTTATAGCCTCTTTCAAAGAGCAGACATTTTAATTTTGATGAAGTTTAGTTTATCAATCAAAAAATTTATGGATTATGCTGCTAGTGTTATACCTTAGAACTGTTTACTTAATCCAAGGCCATAAATACTATCTCCTATGTTTTCTTTCAGAAGTTTTTAAATTTGGGTTTTACATTTAAGTCTGTAAAAACTTTTGGGTTAACTTTTATACGTGGGGTGACATATTGAACATAGTTCATTGTTTTGCCCCTGGTGCTACCCTGTCTTGATTACTTGTGGCTTTATACAATTTTTGAAACTCCCAAGTCTAAGTACTCAAACTTTTTTTTATTATTTAAAGTTGTTTTACCTATTTTAGTCCTTTTCATTTGCACTTGAACTTTAGAATCAGTTTATTGGNAGCCAGCCCTACAAGAAATCCTGAGGGGGACGCTCTGAAGGAAAGGTTGCAAGGAACAAAGATACCAGAGACACCACCACAAACATGAACCCTACAAAAGATACAAAGACTCTAAACCCACATATTTCAATAATAACCCTGAATGTAAATGGGCTGAATGCTCCAATCAAAAGACATAGGGTAGCAGAACGGGTAAAAAAACAAAATCCATCTGTATGCTGTCTACAAGAAACTCATTTTAGACTGGAAGATACCTTCAGATTAAAAGTAAGGGGATAGAGAAATATATATCATGCTACAGGAAATCAAAAGAAAGCCGGAGTAGCTATACTTATATCAGACAAACTAGACTTTAAATTAGAATCAGTTTATTAATCTCCGTAAGTAGGCATGCTATGCTTTTGATTGGGATTACATTCAAACTATAGATCCATTTGGAGATAAGTGACACCTTATCAATATTGAACCTATCGTTCCATGAACATGGTAAATCCTCCTGTTTGTTTAGGTCTTCTTAATTTCTCTATCCAATGTTTTCTAGTTTTCAGTGTATAGGTCTTACATATTTTTGACAGATTTATCTCTAAGCATTTATTATTTTTTAAGGTTATTATAAATGGCATTAAAATTTAATATCTGATTGGTCTTTGCTAGTATATAAAAATATAATTGATATTGGTGTATTTTTCTTGTATCCTTCCATCTTGTAAAACTCACCAATTAGTTCTATTAGCTTTCTTTTAAATTTCATAGAATTTTCTACATAGTCATTGTGTCATCTGCAAATAAAGATAGTTTACTTATTCCTTTTTAGTCTGTATGCCATCTATTTGTTTTTCTTGACTTACCACATAGCCTAACACCTCTAAGACAAATTTTAATAAAACTAGTGAGAATGGTCATGCTTGCCTGTTTCTGATCTGAGAAAGAAACATTTCCCATTCAGTTTTAAAGATATTTTCATTTTAGTATGACAGTACTTTAAAAGCACCATTCCACTGTCTTCTAACTTGTATAATTTCTAATGAGAAACCTGTAGTCATTCTCATCTCTGTGTGTGTTGTATCTTTTTTCTCTGACTGCTTTTAAGATTTTGTCTTTATCACTATTTTAAAAAATTTGATTTTGATGTGACTTAATAGTATTTTTGTTTGTTTGCTTCTTGGGTTTGGGGTTAATACAGATCCTTGGATCTGTAGGCTTATATATACATTTTTTAAATCAAATTTGGACATTTTTCAGTCATTGTGTAGCCACCCTTCTTTAAGGACTCTACTTACAATTATATCATACACTTCATAGACTGTCTCATAGCCTACTGATGTTCTCTTTTTTTCTGACTTATTTTTGATGTTTTCTAATGCTATGTCTTCAAGTTCACTAATTTATGTAATGTGCAATTCATTGTTTATCCCATCTAGTATATTTTCTTTTTTACCTCAGATATAGTAGTTTTCATCACTAGAAGTTTGATTTGCATCTTTTTTATTATCTTTCATGACACTACATTTTATAGATGAGAAAACTGAAGCACAAAGAAGATAAGAAATTTGCCCAAGATTATAGGGCTATTAAGAAGTGGATGCCAAAGATACAAATTTAGACAGCCTGATTCCAAAGACTTCATTTTTAATCAATGTGTGTATCTTATTTTAAATGGTATATCACTATCCCATATTTTTCTTTTCCAAAGCATTTAGAACAATGCTTGTCACTTAAAAGGACATAAAAATTATTATTTCTATTATTGTAGTAAACTATCAGCAAGCTGTAAAACTTTCTCAAGTTTTAAAACTCAACTTAGATGATAATTTTTAAATATCTTCCCAATTCCTTTATCACCAATACAGGCATTTCAAGCTTTTGTTATTCTTTCTATAGTAGTATTATAGGATTTTCTGTTGAATTTTGAATTCAATGTTCAATTGAATATTGAATGGAGGATAGGTTGGATGTGGGCTAAATAAATATTTAGGGCATGGCCAGACTATTTCATGGTCAATGGCTGAGTTACTGACAGCAATCAAAGAAGAAGCCTACCAGATACTAGCAGGAAGAATAGATAACGTGACTTATCAGCATTGGCAATATACTATGGATAGGGAATGGGCAGTCTTCAAGGGCTACCTTGGCTATGTAAGGCTTCTAGGGTTGTTGTATATGATGGCACAGCTCCAGGGGGTTCCATTCATGTCAGTAACTATGTGAATAGTAATCACCTAAAATTGTGGAGTCCATAAGCATCATAGTGGCATGCAGCTGCTCTTTGAGGCTACCAGGTATATTACAGAGAAAGATGACTTAAATTGGAACTCCACTGGAGGCAAGGTGGCCTCTGAGCACTAATTCTTCTTTCAGCAGGATCCCCTGAAGCCTGGTTACACTATCTTAGGCTCTACAAATGTATCATCTCTTATAACTACTTCCTTCTTTCCTGTTTACTTAATTTCTCTTCTTTCAATCCTGGGATGTTTTCTTCTGTCTTTGGGACAGCAAAGTCAAATCTAATTCATTAGATTTCTTCTTGGCCCTGAGTCCCCTCAGAAGTTAGGGTTTTGAAACTTAAAATATTTGTAGTTTTTACAGTAAGTCAGTTTCCTTGAAGCTTGTATGCTACAATATTAGATTATTGCACAGATGGAGTTGTGAGTCAGAAATACTGGAAAAGTGGGAAGTATTAGTTATTATTTCAAATGTACTTGTCTCCCCAAATAGACCATGAACTCCTTAAGGAGTTTACCCTCAAGGGTAAGGAACGTGTTTTTATAAACAAAGATATTGGATTTGAGTGCCATACAGATTTGCTCAAGGTACATTTTTAGTTCTTGCCATTTCTCATTAGTTGCTACTACTTCAGAGGAAATTCTTTTCTATTATTGCATTCTGCAGAGTTTTATCCCAACCCTGCAAATGTGTTGTGTACTTGACTAATAATTTATTTCTATGCTACAGAAGTGATTCAGTTTGTAAGACTAATATTAGTTTCCCCAAGTTTAGTAACTATTACATTGATTTTTCTTCTCTAACCCTTATTATAGCTTATAACTATTCATATTGACTACATTCCATCATGCAAGACTCTTAGAATCACATCTGAATTCTGAGCAGTGGATGACCTATCCCATTCTTTACTATTAACCATTAGTATCCTCACATTTTTGTGTGTGTGTTAAGATGATCTGTTCCATGTTTTCATAGGTATGTAGGTAATTACATTTAAAACAATAGGGGTGAAGATTTAATGAGTTGGTATTGATTTCATTTTGTATGTTTGAAATTACAGTTTATATCTAAAATGTAATTTAATGTTAATAATATACAAATTAGAATACGTAAAAATTATAATTAGTTGCCATCACCTGCTGGCTATAGACACAAGTCAACACTTAAAAAAAAAAAACCCTCACTTGAGCTTTTTATTTGCTTTCTTTTTTTTCAAATATTTTTAAAAGTTTATTTATTTTGAGAGAGACAGAGAGCAAGTGGGGGAGGGGCAGAGAGCGAGGAGACTGAGGATCTGAAGGGGGCTCTGCACTGACAGAACAAAGCTTGATGCCAGCTTTTGTTTTTGAACTCACGAACCATGAAGTAATGACTTGAGCTGAAGTCAGATGCTTAACTGATTGAGCCACCCACACATCCTGAGCTTATTATTTTCAGTAGTAAGAACTATGGATTCACGTTGTATAGACTTATCTTCTAGTTTCAGTTGTAGAGTTTGTTTTGTGACTTTGAACAAATATTTAACTCTTTCAGTTATGTGTTTTCTTGCCTTTATGATGAAGGCATTGGATTGGATCAGTTGTAAGCTCACTGCTTTGCATAAATGTCAACCCAGGAAAAGTTATCCTTTGAAACAAATAAAACAAATTTTATTGATTATGTATTTTATCAGGAAATTTATTATTTGTAAAAATATATGTAATATTTCTTTTATTTCTCTGTGAATAAAGAGGTTCTTTTTTAAATTAAATTTCAGGAAATACAATAAAATGCAATCATGAAGAAGTGTTGAGACTAAATTAAAATTTATTTTTGAAATTGCTATATATTGCCTCTTTATTAGCTTTCTAAACCACTCAAAATGTGTTAAAAATGTGTTGTATCATATCAGGACTCTTGATATTGCATTTTTCAAAGCAAGATTTTCCCATTGCAAGTGGAAAAAAATCAGCAGTATTTTTAATCTAAAAAATATTATTCCCCCGGCCTCTTATGTTGGAACATATGATTTTCATTAGCCACTTTTTTTTCTTTTGGCAATAGCCATAGAAGTATTTTATATTTTATTTAGAAAACAGACTGTCACATACACATTGCCACCTGCTGTTTTTCTCTCCTATATTCCACACTGAGCAGATCATTTCTTACATAGCTTGCCCAGCAATTTCAATCAACATATTATTCCCTACTAGCCAGAATCAAGAAATAGAGCTGCAAAACATTGATTACCAAGTGATTTCTAAAGGCTGGAAAGCAGTAAGCAGAATTTAGCCCTCTCCAAGCCCCATTTCTGAGCCACACCAAAAACTCAAAAGGGCCAAGTGTGGTCTGTGCATTTCAGAATGCACATCAACATATTCTATCCTTTCTCAGATTCCAATTTTGAGAAAATTGGGAAATAATATTTTGGAACTTCCAAGTAGTTTGTTACAGGCTGACAGGCCTAACTAGCCCCAGATATATACTATCAAGCCAGATTCCCAGTACTCTACTGAGTTTGAAAACCCAAGCTGACCTAGAAAGGACACAGCTTTTTTAGAATTTGGACCAATGTTTACATAGGGCTGCAAACTTCAATGGGCACATGCAGAAAAATTTTTTAAAGTAGACCATACAAATATCATACCTATAATAAAATTACAAATAAGAATTTTCTAACAGTAACTCTTGGTATTGAATAATAATAGTATTTTCATGTCAATAGAGTGTATTAACAGATTTAGCAGAATTTAGAAATACTGGTCATTAACACCAACTTTAAAGTATTATTAAGTAGCTGAGTGCTATAAGGTGAGAATTATTTATTGCTGGTAAATTAAGTTCACGTTTATATAATGCATTACCATCTCATCCTACTTGAGGCTGATGTGGTAGAGATATGCTATATATTCTCCAAACCTCATTTTACATCTCTCTTAGGCACATAGATAGACTATACTTTCCAGTCTCCCTTTCAGTTGGGAAGCATAGTCATATGATTGAATTCTGACCAAAGAAATGTGGGCAAAAATTAAATAGGTCAGGTAGAGGCCTGACACAAACTCTCTTATCATTTTTCACACCCTTTCTTTATCCATTCACATGGCCTTGAAGGAGGATTCAGTGGAAGGTTTTAAGGCTGCAGGGAATAATAGAGACATTAGATTGGAAAAGCAAAAACAAAACTAGTTCTTTGAGTAGCTGCCTGGAATAGAGTCATGGTCCCACTTTGACATTCTGCTTAGAATTGTAAAGTGAGTAAAAAATTAATTTTTACAGTGTTCAGCCAGAGATTTTGGAACTTTTACTTATAGTAGTTAACTTACCTTCAGCAATACAGTTTATCAGTGGATCTACCATTCTTCCTAAATATTGTACCTACCATTCAGAAATCAACTCTCTTTTTAAATATTTATTTTTATTTATCTATTTACTTAAAATTTTTTTAATGTTTATTCATTTTTTTGAGACACAGAGCATGAGTGGAGGAGAGGCAGAGAGAGAGATACAGAATCCAAAGTAGGCTCCAGGCTCTGAACTGTCACAAAGCCTGATGTGGGGCTTGAATCCACAAACCATGAGATCATGATCTGAGTGAAGTTGGATGCTTAACCAACTGAGCCACCCAGGCAACCTTATTTATTTATTTATTTATTTATTTAATTTTATTTTTGAGAAAGAGAGCATGAGCAGAAAGAGAGAGGTAGAGAATCTGAAGTGGGCTCCACACTGATAGCATCAAGAGCTGATGTGAGGCTCGAACGCATGAACCATGAAATCATGACCAGAACCAAAATCAGAGTTAGGGTTAAACCCTTAACCAATGGAGCCACCCAGGCATCTCAGAAATCAATTGTGAATTTTGAAGTTTTGGCTTAACCAAAAATGACAAATAGATTTCACCTTATTGGACAATTATAGGGTTGATTGTGGAAAGCTGAGGGGTTAACCTTTGCAGATTTTTGAGGCTATGTAAATTCAGTGAGGGGAAAAAGCCCAGATTCACTAGTGATTTTTGTCTTGGGCAAAAAGAGAAGCATTGTGTTCTAGATGCCATATATTTGAAATCTCTGGATAGGACAATTAAGTATTTTGAAAGCACAGATAATGGAAAATAGTGAGAGAAGTCCAGTTGCAGTAACTTTACATATAATAATCACATAATGTACAACTAAAACTATATAATTATAGCTTCAACTCTAACTTGCAGTATAGGGCCTGGATCTTTATTTGGTGAATTTTGGAAGAATGAATAAGTGAATAAACACATAGAAACTAAAAGCATTTATGTATCATGTGAAAATTCTTTTAAAATAAGTTGTAAAGAAAGGGTTCACACATGGGTGTCAAATTTTGGACTATCATTTATGCAACAATTATTGTAACTTGAGCTCCCTGAGGACAAAGACCTTTGTCGGCTTTGGTCAAGCTGTACCACCTGACCTCCCTGGAAGAGTACCTGATACACAGGAGGTGCTCAATTAAATATTTGTGGAGCCAATCAAATCCAACTTATATTAATCTTTTTCTTAACATTTTTATTTATTTCTGAGAGAGAGAGAGAGAGACAGTGTGTGAGCGTGGGAGGGGCAGAGAGAGAGAGAGAGAGAGAGAGAGAGGGAGACACAGAATCTGAAGCAGGATCCAAGCTCTGAGCTGTCAGCACAGATCCCGATGTTGAACCCACAAACTGTGAGATCATGACCTGAGTGGAAGTTGATGCTTAACCAACTGAGCCATCCAGGCTCCCCGAGTTTATATTAATCTTATTCTGGCTCTCATGTGTTTTCTAGAGGGAAAGGCCTTCAACTGCTGTGCTTAGAGTTGGCAGTACTTGTGTACTTGACACAACAGGTCTTGTAGACAGCCTGTTTAATTATCTACTTATCCATATTAGAAAATGACAATCTTTTGTTAAAGATTTGTTTGTTTTTTGTTTGTTTATGTATTTATTTATTTATTCATTTATTCATTTGTTTATTTATTTAGAGAGGGAGAGGGAGAATCCTAGGCAGGTTCTGTGCTGCCAGCACAGAGCCTCACACGGGGGCCCATGAACTGTGAGATCATGACTTGAGCTGAAATCAAGAGCTGGACATTTAACCGACTGAGCCACCCAGGCAGGTACTAGTCTTAATGTGGAATGGGACTTAGAATCAAATTACAGAGGCTACAACTTGTGCTTTTTAGTCTCTGTAGAAAGTATTCAGTTCTGTAAGCAGAAAAATGAAGTTTTTGAGTAGCAACATTATGTAAATGAATTACTAGTCATTCCTGGCAACTTGTGCTTCTGAATAAAGAAATGTGTAAAAACGTACCAACCTACCTACTTCCAGTGAAGGTTTGGTTGCCCCATCTGCTTATTCCATGGTTTTTGAAGCATTCTAAATGCACATCAATCACGATTTTTTTTTATACCCAAAAAGAGTAAAGAAGGCTCAGTGCCAAAATCACGTGTAGGGCTGTGTGACAGGCTTGCAGTCTGTGTAATTGCATTGTTTTTAGGTAGTGCTCTTAAAATTCTTAATCACTTTTGTAAAAAAAACCTCACATTTTTTAATTTATACTGCACCCACAAATTAGGTACTTGGCCTGTCAGATGGCATCATCTAAAACACAACTTATAGATAACAGGGCATTGCCTGGCAAAGACCAGGTGCCCAATAACAAAAACTGCTTTTTGAGTAAATAAATGGATGAATTAAAGTGTTTCAATAGCATATCATAAAAATACACGTATATGTATCAAACACTTAAACAGAAGAGTTTCTTATTCACACTAGAAAATGAAGGCAAGAAGAGTCAAGAGTAAGAACAGGTCAGTCAAGTTCTTTTCTTTCCAAGTCTACAAGAGTAAAAAACTGAACATAAATTCACTGTCTGTGAAGACAAGTAAAATAATTCATTCCTTGTAAGAGTAAATTATTATCTTTTTAACTTTTGGTATTGTTTATGGAGTATTTCCTATAGTTTACTCAGAAACATTCAATGGTTTATTAGAGAATCCATTGCAAACCATTTTTTATTACCAAATCCAGACAGGCTCCCTTTAATTTTGGTGAATATTATTTTTCTAGTGTAATAATACATTACAAACAGTAAGATTGTTACTTGGGATTTTTAATACAACTTTTAGCTAACATATGAAGCTCAATGTTTGAAAAACATCGTCTTCCTAACCTGCCCATTATTTGGTCACATTTTGGCAGGAAATAAACTCAGAGAGGTTGACATTAGATCAATAACAAGAATGAAAAGTAACCTCAAGCTTTTCTGTCCAACCTAAGAAATTTAGATTCACTGTGTAGTGTAGATGTGTTATTTGCAACACAATATTATGCACGGTTTTATGTAAATTCTACTTCATACCAAATATGTTAAGTGTTGGTGTAATCATCTTTAAACACTTTTTTGCACAGCCACTGAGAGTAGCTCTGATTTAAATGTCATGGATTTGCTTAGCTTGGGATATGGTCTATTTGATGCTTGTTCAGCCATATTGAGAGACTGATAGTTCTGCCATAGTGGCTAGCCACTGCAGTGCTGGCCATTGATTGAGGTGACTTAGGTAATGAGTTTGGTTATGTTTCATATCTGTTGTTTTTGTATCTCTTAGAAGCCCATTTCTGTAAATGCAACAGTTGTGGCAATATGATTAAACACTGAATTTAAGATTTATATTTGACTTCTCAGTAATTTGGCTAAGACTAAGAAAGATGTATCTGATTGGTTTTGTTAGATGCTAGTTAATAAGTTGTATTCGCACTAGAGAGGTATAATTTCTTCTGGAAGAAATAAAAGACTCGGTGGCTTGATGGCTAACCTAATAGCAAGTTCCCAGTCCATTTTGGTGCTACCGACAAACATTCTACTTTCAGAAAGTAGCACTTTCAGATTAAGTTGAAATATTGGCATGCAGGTTGACACTACTAATTTCATTTTTAATGGAGAAAAAATTAGCTAAAATGGGATATTGATTTGATTTTGAAGCTGTATTTCCTTGCAAGAGGTTTGTCTCATTTATTACAAATTAGAACTTATTTAGCTGGCTGCAATACCTATCAACTTCCTCTCTAATGTTTTTTCAAAAATTAATGAAATATGAATACTACGTTTCAAGTTTGTGATACACTTTAATAGGGTCATTAAATGTAGGTCTTTTATCTGGAGCTTTTACAAAAATTTTAAAAACTCTGGCACATACCTAAACATTTTAGAATGTCAGTAAAATTTTAATATGTTTTTTAAAAATATGTGCATGTAGTTTTCCTTATTCTTCCTTTATTTATTCATTTATCATTATACTGAATAATGCAAAAAATGAAATATACAAAAAATCTTTAACTTTATTCTTACTTGAATCTGTTTATTGATCTGTAGATACATTAATTAATGACATTTGTTTCCAAAAGCGAATAGGAGTCATTTTTGTCTCCAATTCTATATCAGAAACAGAACAGCAAAAAAACATAGGACTCAGAATCTGACTCAGACAGCAATATGGTGTTATATGAAAATTTGGAGAACTCCCACTGTGGACTGAACCTTCAGGCACTGACCGTGTAATGATGCAATGACATTTATTTTATGGGAACAAAGGGTAATAATGAAATAGGGAAATTATTCTTAAACAAGATAGACTGACACAACTTATCTCTTTCCTATAATGTCTCCAAATGTACATTAAGGGATACAAATAATCAGTAAATTCTTTTATGAAATTCATTTATTTTTATTTTATTTTATTTTATTTAAATTTGAGTTAGTTAACATACAGTTTATTATTAGTTTCAGGAGTAGAACCCAGTGATTTATCACTTACGTATAATACCCACTGCTCATCCCAGCATGAAATTCTGTTTTTTAGGAATCCCACTGCCTTACTTTTGATAAATATGTTCTTCTAATTTGGTTGGGGAGAGATTAGGTTCTTTGCAAAAACAGTTCAAAAGAAACGTATAATGTTATCTTTCCATAGGTCAAGGTCTAGAGGTATTTTATCATGGTGGAGTATATAATTCCTTTTTACCAAGGCACAAAAAATCATACACCAGGGAAAATAACAAAGATTTAATATGCTCTTTTATTCCCAAGCAGGAACTCTGTATTAAAAATTCGCCAAAGACAGTGTAACTAGTCAGGAAATCTCCTTATCATCTAATCCTTAACCAGCAAGCTAGAAACATCAGCCTCAGGACTTAGAACCATTTCCCTTAAATGGGCAGAAAGTTCAAGAGGGTGTATATGATAAGTAAATATTGTTTGAACTTTACTTTTCATAGGAAAGTTACCATAAGTGAAACATTTTATCAGTTCTGTCCCTTGATTATCCTGAGATGTATGTCTTATTATTATTTTACAAATCAGATGAGGGGTTCTTCCCTTACCTACAGTGTGGAGCTTAAGGGTATGTGGGGTGAGGGGGTTGAGGAGCCAAGGGCTGAATGGCAGAGGCTGTGGAGAGGTGGGGATTGTTATGACTAAATGGCATAACCCCTGCTACAGCACCCACCAATACAGTATTGGGCAAATCATAAATCCTCAGTGAAAGGGAAACTTTCACTGGGGCCTTTGGGGACACATTCAGTAAACAGAACCCTTCTCCCAGCCAGGATTGTGAAAAAGTTTAGAAATGAAAGGAAAGAAAAGGAGCAATTNTTAGGCTTAGTAGCCAAATAAGCTCAGTAATTCTGAAGCTCAGACAGATTAGATTTCCTGGTCCAATCAAAGAAGCAAAGGACCAGGGCAGACAGATTTGGAGAAGGAGCAGAAATCATGATCTCCATATGGATCCTACTGTCTAGAGAAAGAAGGATGATGCTCATCATGCCCATTCCAGTTTGTTCTTCCAAAACTTATTAATCAGATTTCTGCCTCCATGGGGCTGGATTGAGTAAAAGGTAGAGAATCTCTAGTTCTCTGAATAGGAAAAACCCCTCCTCAAGAAAACTTGGAGACATTCTTCCTGTCTAAAATTTATTTATGTATTTATTTATTTAAGTGTATTTATTTATTTTGAGAGAGAGGGAGAGAGTGTGTACACACAAGAGCAGGAGAGGGGCAGAGAGAGAGGAAGACAGAGAATCCCAGGCAGGTTCTGAACTGTCAGCACAGAGCCCTGTGCAGGGCTCAATCTCATGAACCATGAGATCATGACTTGAACAGAGATCAAGAGTCAGATGCTTAACCAACTGAGCCATCCAGATGCCCCCTTCTCTAAAATCTATTTATAAAGGGAGGCAGGAATCAGGACCTTCTATGACATGATAAGGTTTGGATCTTATAGGAAAGATGATGAGTACTAAGAAATTTTAATAATGGAGGTAAGAGAAACAAAATTGACTTTTAGAAAGCGCATTCTAGAATGGCATACAACATAGAGGATAAATGGGGTCCGGGGTTTGGGTAAAAGAACAGGTTTGGAATGCAGGAGCATCATTTAGGAGGCTTCCCCCAATATACTAGAATTATGAAAGTCTCAACCATAAAAGTTGCTAAGAATTAGGAAAAGTGTGCTTATTTGGTGTACCACAATTGTAACAATAGGGTAGTGGCACTCATCAAAAATCAACTTCTACAGGGGCTCCTGGGTGGCTCAGTTCATTAAATGTCCAACACTTGGTTTTGGCTCAGGTCATTATCTCATGGTTCATGAGTTGGTTTTGGGTTGGGTAGTTATCTCATGGTTCATGAGTTTAAGCCCTGTGTTGGGCTCTGTGCTGGGGCTGTGGACCTTGTTTTGGATTCCCTCTCTTTCCCTCTCTGTCTCTGCCTCTCCCCTGATCACCTTCTTTCTCAAAATAAAGAAATAAACTTAAAAAAAAAAATCAACTCCTACAATTCATTGTGATTTTTTTAACCTATGCTCTGACTCTTTTGCTGTAAGTATAGATTAATGTCAAAGTGTGAGTATTTCTAGGACAGCTCTAGTTCTCTGAATAGACGTAACTAAAGAAAGAAAAATGATCCAGTGTACCTCACAGTACTGTATGAATGAATGACTAAAAAGGGCCAAAATAAAAAACATTGATGTAGCAAATATTTTTAATCCCTGACTTGACAGGTGAATTTCCTGGGTTGACACCTGAATTTCCTGGCCTTTCATCTGATGTGATTCTTGGAATCACATTCTTTGTATAGAGTCCTCAATTCAGTTATTGCCTGTGATTGTGACACCTGTCAGCAGAGATTGATGTGACCCTCATGCTGGACACATTAAATACATCTACATTACTTATTTTTCCTAGAGGATGCATTTCAAATTATTATTATTTCTTTGCTTATTAATACATAATTGTTCTTTTCTTTTTTTGAGAGAGTGTGTGAGCATGCCTGCACATGCCTGAGTGGGGAAGGGCAGAGGGAGAGAGAGAAAGAACCTCAAGCAGGCTCCATGCTCAGCATGGAGCTCAATCCAGGACTTGACTTCACAACTGTGAGATCATAACCAGAGCCAATATCTGGTGTCAGATGCACAACTTGACTGAGCCACTCAGGAGACACATGTACTTGTTATTTCATTTAAAAATTCTCTTTAAAAATTCAAGCTGTATAGCAAAGTATAAAGAAGAAAGGAAAGTAAAAAATATTTTCAAATTTTACAACCAAAAGGTAACCAAAATTTAATAACATGATTTCAAACCTCTTTCTATCAATATATACATATATATTTTTAAATGTAATTTTAGAAAAATAAATGGATGACACTATACATTCAGTTTTGAAGCATTAAATTTAACTTTAATTTCATTTAACAAAAGTACAATCCTCTGAGATAGAAAGGAATTGCTGAATTATCTGAAGCAAAAGGCTTTAGAAGAATGTTTCCCAAGGACAAGAGAGATTGATTGGGTCTCTAAGTATTTCCCTAAAGCTAAAGAATAATTAAAGTTAGAGTAGTCATTTATTCCTTTCTTTGTTGATATTTAATTTCATGTTTCTGCTTTCAACAGTACCATAAAAGTGAAGAAATCAATTGGCAAGCTCACATTTTCTTCTATTTCCTTGCTTAGGCTTGTATGTACCTTGCCTTTTCTTCCTGAATCCTTTATGATTTGTTTTTTAATCCTTGTAATTTTATAACTTTCCCTAAACATAGCATCTTGAAGTTGCTCATTTTGCATCAGATTTTTATATCAAATTTTCAGGGATGCATCTTAATTTCGGTAATTGTCTACTTTTCTTTCTTGCTTTCCAGTGAGCCGTTTTAATCTTCAGCTTCAATTTTTATTTCAATAATGTTTTCTTCTGTGATACTTAAAATTTTTTTTAACATTTATTCATTTTTGAGAGAGAGATAGAGTGCAAGTAAGGGAGAGCCCAAGAGAGAGGGAGACACAGAATCTGAAGCAGGCTCCAGGCTCTGAGCTGTCAGCCCAGAGCCCAACGCAGGGTTAGAACCAAAGAGCGGTGAGATCAAGACCTGAGCCGAATTCGGACTCTTAACCAACTGAGCCACCCAGGCACCCCTCTTTGTGATACTTTTGAGTTTTTCTGTTCCACTTGCTTTGTTTTCTACATTACAAACACTGACTATACATATGATCACTTTATCTCTTTCTTAATAATAATCTTTATAATTACTGTTTTATTTTGTGTGGTATTTTTATGCTTAGTTTTTTGCTCCTAGTTTTTTTTTCCTTTCTATTGTTGGGCACCATCAGCAGAATTTTTCATCATAAAAAGGATATTATACTTTTATTTTAAATTATTTTAAATTATTTAAAAACTAGTGCAAGATATGTCTGAATTCTCCATATCTGTATGGACTTTTCATGCCTCTCTCTTAGTTTTGAAGCTTTTGTGTAGAGGTCCTGGATGAATTCTTTTCTGTTTATTACTCAACGTTTTAAACATTTTAGTCTTATGTGCGCAATTTAACGATTTGGAGGGTGATTTGTTGTTGTTGTTGGTGGTGGTGTTGTTACCATGTCTCTTGCTGTCCCATAGGCATTCTCACTGTCTTTGTTAGGTAGCTGTTCAGTCAGCCCTCAGTTCTTCTTCAGTTCTTCTATTAACAGGTGTAATTTGGTGTGTTCCTCTAGTTCAGAGTCTTCCTATGTCACCCTCTTGAACCAGATCCTCTCTATTCACTTTTGGTGAGATCAGGTATTTGCTGAAAAACAAAATAATGAAGATGTGGAGAAAGGGGGTGCCAAAGAGATACATCCATTTAGAAGCAAGAGGAATTTGGTTGTCTCTCCTACTCTGTGAGTGTGACCCATGGTTCACACATCTCTTTTCTGTCTCCTGGGTTTCACTTTTGTTTGCAACGTCGTCCACAAGCAGTTTTAAAATGAACATTGTTTTCTGGAATTGGAGAAGCCACAAATGAGCTTTTTTATAAGTTGTTCTTATCTCTTAATTTCAAACACACACATGCAATCAGACAACAATTGTATTGTGGTTTGTCAGAGGGTAGGATGGAAGAAATAGTGGCAGCTGGGGAAGACATCAACATATTTCCTAATTGTTGTATTATTTATAAATGCATTATTTATCCAAACTGCTACAAGGACATTTTTTTCTGCCCCTCAGTTTAGGAGAAAAAAGCCTTTTATGCTGACTGAAGAGAGACTGTGAAGTGGATGCTTATTTGTCCTTTCCAGGGCCCGATTCCCACCCTTGTGTAACGTGTAGTTAATGAAGTCACACATCTGAGACCAGCGGTGCCTAGCAACCACTTTGCCCTTAACTCCCAGAGAGCCTAACATTCTCAGAGCTGGCAAGGCAAACTAATAATGGTCTGCTGTAGATTCACTTTTACCAAGTTCATCAGGAACTTGATTGACATCTTGAAGGAGGTGAGAGGGAGCCAGAGATCCCAAGAGGTGAAAACTGGGATTGCCTTTCACTGCTCTGCGGGAAAGTTTCTCCTCCAAAATGGTCAAGTTACCACAGAGTTGTCATGACTATCAAAACTCCCTTTAAAAGAAAGGTGTTTGGGGAGGTCACATTCTTCTGTTTGACATTCTTTTCTCTCATCTCTACAATTACCAAGTAAAGTTTGCAAAAATGTGATCAGAGAAGCAATATGCTGTAAGTTAAGGTAGAGAGTGACTTCTCCAGAAATGGTCATTGACCGCTTCATGAGGAAGGGAAATGTATTTTTGCTTCCTGCTAATAAAAACAATACATGTCATTTGTGGAAAATTTTATCCATACTAGAATGTATAAAGGACAAAGTGGCATTCATTCAACATCTCATTCTTTAGAAATACAGACTTTAATATTTTGCTATGTTTCTGCTCAGCCTTTTTCTATGTGCATGTATCTTATACATTGAAACTAAACTATCTGTACAGTTTTGGACTCTGCTGGCCTTTTCATCAAATTATATCATAAAAATCTTCCCATATTATATATTTTAAGAAACATAATTTTTAATCTCTGAGTTCTGTACTCTGGAATAAATGTATATATCAGTTTATTTGATTCTCCTATTGTTGGATATTTAAGTTGCTTCTAGGGTTTTTTTGGAATTATAAATAACACTGCAATAAAATAAAAATAAAAAATTGGAGAGACATAAATATTTGCCTGAACTTTGTATTTTTTTCCTGAAGGCAGATTTTGGAGTTACTGGCTCAAGGAACATGAATATTTTATGCCATTCTAGCAAATATTTATGATTAGGGCTTGACACACATTTATTCAAACTTTCTACCTTGTCTTTATAATTTAGCATTTGTTACTGGAAGGATTTGCATGTTCCTAAAATGTCATTAGACTTCCATATATTAGGCATTTCATTGGTACTATCTGGAGTTGTGTGTGTGTGTAAGTTTGGATGTGTGTGTTTGTGCATGTAATGACTAAACCAGTGTTTGTCAAACTGGTTTTCATGAAACATTAGTTCTATGAGGTATTAAAGCACGTGCTGAGGGGCAAAAACGGTTTATGTTCCTTAAATGGTGGTCTGCCTGCTGTTTATGTTTGCTCTGCCTAGCTACTCACCCGTGGATAACCCAGCCCCAAATGAGCACCGATAAATCGTATGGAACTGAACAGCCCCTTTCTGTCCTTTAATACCTGCAAACAATTGTGCCGTGGGGCTGCAGACCTGAAATATTGGTCTTTTATGTAGAGAATCTTTTACAGTCTAAGGAAAGTCAGGTGGCAAACAAAAGTTTTGATGCTCTCTGATTTATCTAGTGTGGAAAGAGATATGAGGTGAAAACAAATATGTTTGAAGGCCACTTAAATCTTTCAGGCCACAGAGAGGAATGTGGCCCATTGAGATTAACTGAATCAAATCTCAAGGGCCTGGGGCCTCATATTGAGCTACATAGTGTGTCAGTATGTCTTCTTCATATTCTTTTCACATATTTCCTAAAAAAATTCTTGGTTCCACCAAAGGTAAACCAGATATTCATCAGTGCTTTTGCAATTATGTTTTCCCATATAAGAGGAGGGATTTTCATCCTAAACAGACAAAGTAGATGATCAAAGATGCTGTCATTATTTAGAGAAGGGTTTTGTCACCCGGTAATATTTTTACTTCTTTTTAGTTGTCCAGAATGGTGTACATGTATATGTTTTGATGTGAGCATATCTTTGTTTTTATTACAGTTCAATGGTTAGAGAAGGTGGCTGTTGGCAGCTATAATATTCTTGTTTCTTCCATCAGGGAACTGGTTGGAGGCATTATTCTTGGATATTTACAAAAATCTTACATCGGTAGTGGCTGCCAAGAAATGAAGGACATCATTATTTAGAAAACCTATTAAATACTTGTGACACATATTATTTTATACTCCTCGAAAGCAAAGGTGATGATTTACTAAATAATTTGATATTGTACTTTTATTAAAAACACCATAAAAATCAATCAGATCTTTATTTTAACCAGCAACTCTCCTTATGTATTTATAATACATTTGCATTAGTTATTAGAAACTGAACAAAAAAATTTTTTTTGCTTTGCCAAATTGGTTTCTAGAAAGTTCAAGCATTAGGAAATAACAAGAAGATTTGTGGATGTTCCATAAAGAGGAAAACTGTAGTTGAGATGGTAGAAAGTTTTCAGAGAAAACTTATAGGAAAGGAAATTATGCTCAATATTTTACAAGCTTTCTTTTCTTCACAGGGGATGAGATTTATTTCCTTTATTTTTAAAGTTTATTACTTAAGTTTAAATTTTATTAAGTTACTTATTTTTTAAGTTTCTTAAGTTTTATCTCTCTTGATAGAGATAGAGAGAGACAGTGATGGAGAGGCAAAGAGAGAGGGAGAGAGAGAACTATCAGCATGAAGCCTGACGTAGGGCTTGAACCCACGAAACATGAGATCTTGACCTGAGCCAAAACCAAGAGTCTGACGCTTAACCGACTGAGCCACCCAGGCGTCCCAAGATTTGTTTCTTTTAATTCCCACTCTTTGATCCTAGTTACACTCTTTGGAGCTACATGGAATATGTACAATCTTCCCCCAGGAGTAACCCTCTAATGATTTGAGAACAGTCATTATTTTCACGAGTGTGTCATATTGTCACATTTGCAAGTACATGTATGCCCATGCACTTCTAATACCATGTACACATAGATATAAAATTTGTCATGTATATTTGTATTTATAAATTTTGTTAGCACTGCATGCTATTAGATAAATGATATCATTTTAGATAATTATTCTTAGAAGCATTTTGCATGTCTTTGTCAAATCTTCCCTTTTCCCTTTTGTCCCTTCTTAGTCATTAAGAGGACATAGATGCATTCTACACATTTCCATCCATTTCTGTGAGTCAAGGTGTAGTTAGAGGAGTCAGGAATGGAAATTCTTCTAATTCTCTGATGGCCTCTAGAAACCAAACTGTTAACTCTTCTGTCTTGAGAGGCTTCTTGACTCATCAAGTCTTCTTTTTAGAAGAACATCATTATTTCCTTCTCTGACTTTCTTATGTTTAGAAATGTCTGAATATGCAGCTTAGAGGTAAATTACAAGTCACACTTCTTTACAAATCCTCCTACAGATGTGGACAGTTCAGTTACCAGAGACTCAGGCAAGAACTACTGATTATTTTGGGGAAGCCCAGGACCATCAAATTGGTGCAACTCTTTTCTCACTCACCCACTGCTCCTATTTTGTTGTCCTAAACCCACTTAAAAGCTTCAGGCCTCTCCAGGTTTCATGAGACTGCAGCTGGTTCTGATTTTTGGGACAGGTGGGTTTTGAGGGAAGTTTCAGCTTCTAACAACTCTTTGGAGTTAAATAATACATGTAAGGCACAGGGATTGTTTTTGAATAATTTATGTGATAATATTCAAAAGGAAGAAGGTCATTTGCATCAGAAGTAGAGGTCAATGATAGCTGAAAACATCTGTGAATTTAAAAATTATCAAATTACTAAGAGAAGACATTTACATTGTAAGAAGTGTAACTTAGAGGATCAATTTAGTCGGGGTCAATTTTATGTGATTACAAGTATCACTGTAATCTTATAAGTTACTCTAATGTACAAAAATTGAGAAGGCTGGATATGTACCCTTATTTGAAAGAAAAAGAACCTTTATGTAAGAATGTAGCAACATTGTAACATCAATTTTGACTTCTTTACCAACTCCTGGATATAGAGTCATTAGTGGTAAGCTAATTCTCCTCACTCAGGGGAACCGTGAAGGGAGCCCTCAAGATATCTTGGCTTTGCTCCTGGGTGTCTGGGAACTGTAGCAGAGACAGAGTTGAAAAAAGATTAACATCATGGATTATACAGCCAGACTGCTTGAATTCAGATCCTGGTTCAGTCGCTTATTAGTTGCAAGTTTTTGGGCAAATAACTTAGCCTTGTATTCATCTATAAACTAGCACTAATAATAGCACCGATTTCATAGGATTTTTTTTATGAGGACTAAATGAGTTAATATTTGTAAATTACTTGGAACATTGCCTGTAGTTAGTGCAATATGGGTATCTGTAAAATAAGATCAAATAATAAAATAAAATGAGAGGACTATGAGAATCTTCTCTGTCTGAGAAAGGCTTGGGTGTGATGACCTGCAGTTTCCACGTGGATCATAAAGACTTTTTCTTTAGCTTTGGGATTAAGTTGCCAGGTGTGATTTTGTTTTATAACTTAGCACTCTCCTCCCAGGTTATACCTCCTGGGTAAACTTCTGTAGGTCCATCATTACATCTAGGAAGAGACTGACACAGAAGGGATTCAGTCGATAGTGCTCAAGCTTTCTATTTTCACAGCCACAGAGAGCTAAGGTCTGGCCTATAGGCACCAGGATATGTCTCTGACAATTAAACAAGAATTTAATATTTATTAAATATATTGTGTGCAAAATATTTATGGTGCTGATATCTAATATAATTATTTTTAACTGATTATTTGACTAAATCAAGGAAATAAATTGGCTTGGTTTATCTCGGTGATGTGTAGAGAACTAATCTCAGAGAATGAGTTACAATCAGTCCAATAACAGTGTTGAAAATAGACTTAAGACATTTTGAAATTAAATCCTGTCTCGAATTTCTTTCTTTTATTTTTAAAGTTTATTTATTTTTGAGAGAGAGAGAGAGAGAGAGAGAGAATATGAGCAGGGGAGGGGCTGACAGAAGGACAGAGGGTCTGAAGGGGGCTCTGCGCTGACAGCAACAAGCCTGATGAGGAACCGACCCAAACCCATGAACTGTGAGATCATGACCTGAGCTGAAGTCAGATGCTCAACCAACTGAGGCACCCAGGCGCCCCTCCTGTCTTGAATTTCTTGAATATTTGTTTCCACTTTTGGGTTTTGGAATTTATAATTATTTAGGTCTATAATAAATATACAGATATAGCCTTTTAGGAATATATGGACATAATTTGAGGGGATATGTATACTCTGAGGCTGAGGCAGTAGGAAAACTTATTAGAGATCCTGAATGCTTAGCCTTTTCTACATAATACATTCCTTTAAATTATATTGACTCTCAAAGGTACATGCACTTTGAGAAGTTTTCCATAGTAATGATGATATAAGCTTCTTTATAACTATTTTGCAAGTAAGGAAATATTTTCTACCTCAGAAGGTCTAAACAGCCCCATAGGAATCAAGTGTATTTTATCAGCCTTGAAAAGTACCACATTCAAGAGAAACGAGTGACATCAGGGAGGAAAACAAAACAAAACAAACAACAAAACCACACAACAAAATAACTTCATTTACACCAAAAACAAAACAATCATAAACAAGTTGAAGACTCATAAAATTCAATGTAGACATCACGGTTCCTGCTATTCACAATAACTTTATAAGGAATGCAACATGTAATAATTAACAAACTAACAAGAATTAATAGATTAAAACTCTGGTCCTTGGAAAACTATCTTTTAATACAATCAGGGAGGCTGGCATACGAAATTAACAGTGTCTTGTGATATATTCTGTAAAAGAACTGTATACCAGGGACCAGGAGAAACAGAAAGCCAAGTTAAGCTTTACAGGGGAGACAGTATTTGAGTTGGACCATACAGGATGATGTATGTCGAGAATAGTTAGAAAAAGGGGAGAATATGTGCGAAGAATAGAGATGGAATGAACACTGAGTAATTGTGATATGGGGATTGACTTAGTTTTTAGGGAAGGCAGAGACTGGGAGGGTAATTGAAGGTGTGACTGGTAAGGTAGGACGAGGTTAAGGTATAAATGGCCATGTATTGCCAGACACTGGTTTTGGGGACTTATTCTATAGGCAATTAGAGGGCCATAGAAGTTTCTTATCACAAAGGAATTTATGTTGCAGAAAGAAAACTCTAGCTACAGAGAATTAACTGGCATTTCTGCTATGATGTCTCTCAGCCATTTAAGGTATGCATGCTTGTTTCAGTAAATTGTTTTTCATGTTTAAACTGTCAAAGAGAATGATAGAGTGTGTTTTTTTTCAGACTGAATTTTAAAAAGATCATTAAAGATCATTTTACACATTTGCAAATACAATAAAACTTTGGATTGCGAATAACTTGTTCTGTGAGTGTTTTGCAAAGTGAGTAAACATTTCTAATAAATTTTAACTTGATAAACAAGTGATGTATCGAAATACAAGTAGCGAATATCATGTGATCACAACTGAGCCAATGGCTCTTCTCTGTCTCTCTCTTTCTCTCTCTCTCACTTTCTCTTGCTTGGTGCAAGATTGTGGGTGACCATCAATGCAGTGTCACATTTCTGTGAAATCCTCAAAAGGAGGCAAAAGCAAGTGTCATTCATGGGATAGGTACCTTGATCAGGTGCGTGAAGAGAAAGATTCCATTGAGCCAATAGATAGCAGGGATTCATTTAGTGATAGTAAAAGTTGTCCTACACAATACCCTCCTCTCTTGTCTCCCTCACACTAGCCACAACAGTTTTCAATGTTAAGTGCAGATTAATTTGTTTATTTTGCTTTATATTTTTTATTTTCTTTCTTATTTTGTTTTATATAACAATATCGTAATAATTTTATATTAATATTTTGAGGTTGTGAATCATCTGAGTTTCCCTTACTTTTTATGGGAAAATTCTCTTTAATATACAATTGCTTTACATTATAAGCATGTTTCCAGAACAAATTATGCTTGCAAACCAAGGTTTTACTGTATTGACTATTTTTTCTCTGCTCAACACTAAGAAAAATGGTATTGGTAGTTTTCTAATTTAAGAAAGTTCTAATTAAGAAAATTTAAAGAAATTTTCTCCTTTTTTAAATAAAATTTATTTATTTTGAGAGTGAGAGAAAGAGAGAGAGAGAGAGAGAGAGAGAGAGAGAGAGAGAGAGTGTGTGTGTGTACAAGCAGGGAAGAGGCAGAGAGAGAGAATTCCAAGCAGGCTCTGCACTGCCAGCATGGAGCCTGATGCGGGGTTCAGTACCATGAACTGTGAGATCATGACCTGAGCTGAGATCATGACCTGAGCTGATATCAAGAGTTGGTCGTTTAACCAGCTGAGCCACTTAGGCACCCCAATAAATTTTCTACTTTTTAGCTTTAAAATATTTGCTTTCTTTTTCTAGATGAGGAAAGTACTGTTTATCTACCTTTGCCAAATCTCTCAGAACTCTAACACAAGTACATTAAGTGGTACGCTCTTGATTTTGGCTCAGTTCATTATCTCACTGTTGTGGGGTTGGGTCCCATGTGGGGCTCCAAACTGGGCATGAAGACTACTTGAGATTCTTTCTTTCCCTCTCCTTCTGTCTCTTCCTTCCTCGTGCATGTGCACTCTCTGTCTCCCTCCCCACTCCCCCCAAAACCCCACTCTAACACAAGAAAGATTGTTGTTAATTCATCTCCTTCCTAGTGACTGTTGTACTAAAACACTTTTGTTTGCATCATTTGGCTCTGGCAATCCATGGTTAATAAGAATCCTATAAACTTCTTTGCCAAGATGAAGTTATAAGTTTGGTTCATTTCAAAAGTAAGTATGTAAGGATTTAGACTTATGTTTTCATCCTGTCTCAATTTTTCTGAGTTTTACTTATGGCCAATCATGGTCCTTTATTATAGCCCAAGTAGCTCTTTCCCCATGGCCATGCAATGGATCGTATAGCTATATTTCAGGTCTTTTTCTGTTCTGCCTATGTCTCTCAATTGATGTTACTTATTCTAAGGCAATTTCTTCTTTTTTTAAAATACAATTTATCATCAAGTTGGCTCTAACATACAGTGTATACAGTATGCTCTTGGTTTTAGGGGTAGATTCCCATGGTTCATCATTAAGGAAGTTTCAAAGCATTCTAGAAGCTGGTGATCCTATTGAAAGATATCACCTGAATACCTAGAGTTCACAGAACAAAAGTTTGAAAAAATAGTAGTGCCATAAGTAGACTTCTGTTACAGACTATCAGGGTATTATACTCAGGATTGAACAACTTTATCATGGTTTAAATGCTGAATGGCAAGATTTCATTCTTTTTGATCTCCAAGTGATACTCTATCATATATATATATACCATATTTTCTTTATCCATTCATCTGTCAATGAACATTTGGGATCTTTCCATACTTTGGCTATTGTCGATAGCACTACTATAAAGACTGGGGTGCATGTGCCCCTTTAAAACAGCACACCTGTATCCTTTGGATAAATACCTAGTAGTACAATTGCTGGGTTGTAGGGTAGTTCTGTTTTTAATTTTTTGAGAGACCTTCATACTGTTTTCCAGAGTGGCTGCACCAGTTTGCATTCCCACCAGCAGCGCAAAAGAGATCTTCTTTCTCCGCATCCTCACCAACATCTGTTGTTGCCTGAGTTGTTAGTGTTAGCCATTCTGACAGGTGTGAGGTAGTATCTCATTGTGGTTTTGATTTGTATTTCCCTGATGATATCACTCAAAATTTTTTGATCAACTTTTCAAGATATAATTTACACAATAAAATACACTAATTTTAAGTTCATGGTTATGAGAGCTGAAAAATACATACGTTTGTGTAACCACCACCAAAATCAACCTGGAGAACATTTATATAAACCCAAAGCATTCTCTCATGCACCTTTTCAATCAAACTCCTACTTTCAGCTTTAGTCAACCATTGATAACTAGTCACTATGGATCAGATTTGCCTTTTCTAGAATTAAAATTTAAATGGAACCATAGAATGCATACTCTTTTGTGTCCAGCTTCTTTCACTAAGCATGTTTTGGAGATTCATCTGTGTGTGAATCAGTAGCTAGTTCCTATTTATTATTGGGTAGTATTCAATTTTATGGATATACCAATATATGCTTACTCATTCACTTATTGACAGATATCTGCATTATTTCAAGTTTACTATTATAAATAAACCTGCTATAAATATGCATGATTAATTATTTGTGTGGATATAAGGTTTCATTTTTCCTGGATGAATATCTAGGAATAGAATTGTTATATCATCTAGTAATTATTTGATTAATTTTGTGAGAAACCATCAAATTGTTTTATAAAGTAATTGTACAATTTTATACATTCAGAAGTCTGTGAGAGTTTCAATTTCTCCACATCCTTCACAATATTTGCAACTGTCAATATTTTTAATGTTAGTCATTCTAATATGTAATGATATCTTATTGTATTTTTAATTGGCATTTCTTTGATATATTTGATGGCAAATAATATTGAGCATATTTTCAGTTGTTTATTGGTTGTTTATATTTGCCTGCTTTTCAATGTTCTCACCCTCTCTCTCTCTCTTTCTCTCTCTCTCTCTCTATATATATATATACATATATAAACACACACACACATATATGACTATATATATGTATATACATATATATGCCTAATTATATCAATTGTTAATATACTTAATTATACTTAATTATATCAATCGGTTTTCTAATGTTAACCCAAATTTACATTTCTGGGATTAACCCCATTTAGTCATGATTTTATTTTTTTATTATTACAATTTATTTGCATATATTTTTAAAAGGTTCTAATCTATGTTCATGAGAAGTAATAACCTAAAATTTTCTTATAATATGTATTTTTCTGATTTTTGTCATTGTAGGAATCCTGGCTTTTGAGTTTAGAATAGCTTTTAATCTCTGTTTAATTTAGATTTACTACCAAAGCATTTCCCTTCTGGATTTTCTCCTTAATCCTCGGGTATTCAAGAAGGACTCTGCTCTTAGGCTAGCCAAAACTCAAATGCCTCCTAGTCCCATGTGTGCTCTTATTCAGATCTCAGCTCCCAGGTTACTATTTGTCCTGAGTTATGGGATTCTACTTATACATCACGACTTTGTATTTACCAAGGGCGGAGGAGGCCCCTATGTGTATTTCCCCTATAAAACTCTAGCTTTATAGTGCTTTCCTCTCTAGACCTCTGCCCTTCACATTCCAGCTACTCATATTCACTCAGATCTCTGTCTTCCTAACTTGGGGAGATGTCTCTGCTTTGCTTAGGATCCTCCTCCCTGCATCATGGCTTAGATAGTGCCTTGAGGTACAAAGCTGAGAAGATAGTAGGGACCACCTCATTTGTTTCCCATTTTGCAATGGTCAACATTTTATTTGCTGCCTGTTGTCTAATGTCTGAATACAGTTTCTAAGATCTATTTTGTCCAGTTTTCCAGTTCTTTACTGGGATAAGTCCTTTCCCCTTTGCTCTATCATGGTCAGAGGCAGAATTCAGTGTCCTACTTTTGTTGTTGTTTAAAACCTATTGAGTTAAGTACAATGTCTGATCCTGCACTCTTTGGATAGAGTGAATGAAACACTGCATGAATGAATAAAGCACTGGTATTTTTTCTAATTGAAGAGCAATATGTGCTTTCTTATGTGAAAGAGGCCACAAATAGGCATGCATTCATCAGTTGGACACTCACTGAATAAAAAACCAGTTTGCTCAAATGACAAGGCTTAGAAACATGACTGAGATCCCTTAAGAGCTGGTTATTTGTTTCCTTAAAGATTCACATATTTGCAAAGTGATGAAAGAGTTTTTGGTTCAGATAGATGTTTTAATCTAGTTAGCCTTATTCAAACACCATTTTTCCACCTTTTGAAACAGTACATGAATAACAACCGGAAAAACTCCCAATGTATTTGGATTCATGCTGCTAAATTTTATAACATTTTAACAGTAAGCCCAAGTTAGTGGGGAGGAGAACTGACGCTGGTATGCTCTAAAAGAGAAAATTTTTTTATGGGCTCAGAGATTCAAAAATTAAATTGATTCAATTAAATATGATAAAGATGACACTAATGATCAACATTATGAAGTCATATATTTTACAATCATAATTTAGTTATGATGAGAATTTGTATAACTTACCCATATGTCTATTCCCTTCAATGACTAGCTGGAAATTAGATTTTAACCTGTAGTCATAAACTACTGAAAAAAATTTGTCTTTTAAGGAGTCAGACTATTGACTTTGGCATCTGATCCACAGAATACACCAACCACTAGTCATTTTGTATGTTACTGACATTGAGGTATAATGAGAATGTAGTTTGAAAACTATTAATGTGTTTTTATCTTTTGTCCTTTTGAGTATGAGACCTCTGCCCTAGTTTCCCAGGAGTTGACATTGCCCTGGACTATATTAGAAACAGATATCATATAATACAAAGAGAAAGACCTATTTAGTATTCACTTTCTGGCACGCAAAACAAAATTATGCTGCATGTTAGGCTTTTAAATCTCACCATAGCTTTAAAAAAGGGTTTTCCAAATTCTTTTTACCCTTCCTTTAGCATATTAAAACTAGGTTTGAAGAACTCTGTTCATAATTCTTTCCAGTCCTTCCATCTATGACAAGCCTTCTCTGAAACAAGGAAGATATGATATGATATTAAGGAAACAGAAGAAAGCTCTTTCTCTAGAAGAGTGGTCCATATTTGCATGAAGATGGTAGGAAAGTAAAGAAAATATCAAAGCATTTATTTATTTATTTATTTATTTTTTTACAAATAGTTTATTGTCAAATTAGTTTCCACATAACACTCAGTGCTCATCCCCACAAGTGCCCTCCTCCATGCCCATCCCCCCTCGCCCCCAATACCCATCAGTCCTCAGTTTTTGTCAGCATTCAAGAGTCTCTCATGGTTTGCCACTCTCCCTTTCCCCCACCATTTCCGCCCTCTTCTCCCCCTTGTTCCTCCATCAAGTTCCTCCTAATCCTCCTATACGTGCAAACATATGNTAGATAGGTCTGTCACCACTCTGATAGGTTTCCCTTTGTATCTTAGGGCCCTTTTCTCCCTAGCTGCTTTCAAAATTCTCTCTTTGTCCTTGTATTTGGCCATTTTTACTATGATATGTCGTGCAGAAGATCGATTCAAGTTACGTCTGAGGGGAGTCCTCTCAAAGCATTTAAGAGTGTGTCCAGTTACTTTTTTGGATCCTGGTAGGTGTCAAACTCTGCAGCTCATTAACTTTAAGAGACTCAAGAAAGCTAGTACTTATTGGGGTCTCTAAGAGGAGTTTACACACATTGAAGATGAGGTGTACTACTGATAAAATAGATACTTTGAAATTTAAAAATCTAGGCTGAGAATCAGGAGGCATTGCAAGAGGCAAGGTGATCTCAAAGGCATAGGTTGGAGAGAACACAACCTCGGGTCAGGAGAGGAGGAGCTATAGACTGAGCAGTTGTAATCATCAAGAACTGAAAGCAGATTGAGTGGATAATGGTTAGATGGCTGATGCTTCCTATGAGAACTTTTAGAGCCAAAGGATGGAATCATTAATTACCAGCCCTAAACTGTAGTGAAAGAGGCCAGTAGGACTCAGAGTGGTGAGCTCAACAAAGGCCATAGCACTTTAGAACAGCAGACAATAAGCATGTGTTTGAGGATTAGCATGAAGTTATTTCTATCAATGCCAAGGGAACCACAATGCCCACAAATGCGTCTGTGTTACACACTCTACCTTTCTCTTCTACTCATGCAGATTCCTTAGAGAGGAAGTTAATGAGAGGAGGAGCATATCCTAAACTCTGGGAATTTTTATCCAGAAAAAATAAATTCTGTATGGATTTAATCCTAAATCTGTAGCTGAAATCTGTATTGGGGTATTCATCTTTCGCTTCACTCACTATGGGGTCAACCACAGGGATTATTTGTGGATAGTTTGTGAGAACAAAATAAAAAAGCTTCGTTTTTTCTACATGTTTAACCTGAATAAAAATATCACTTTAATTCATGGTTTACAATTTCAATGTAAATTTTAGATGACTTATTTTCACTTATCTGAATTAGTCTCATTGAAAACAGAAATTGAAAATGTACAATATTCTCTTTGAAGTACTATGGCAGAGTCAGCAAACCTGCATAAGCGCTATAAGTGCTATCATATTCTGCCCCTCCTCTACCTCTGGTTTCTCCCATTCTGCAATTATACTTGCAACACCATCACTAATCAGTCAAAGAATTGTTTTTTTACTGAGCCAGAAAATGGGCTGCCCAAGTTTCTCAAGCTGGCACTCTAGGCAGCAACCATTAATTGTTCAAAGTTGGCAGAGGGAAGACATTTGTTTTGTATCCTTGTACAGTAAGGAACTCAAAGATCTTTAATACATGGTTCCTGCCTGCAAGTGAATAATTTAATCAATAAGTCATGTGTAGAAGTTGACTAGCAAAATAGGTAGCATATGATATAAGATGTGTTAAGTGCTCGAGTTAAAAAAAATACAGGATTTCACACAAGGAAGAGAAAACTGGAGCCTGAGGGAATCAAAGAAATGTTTATTATAGATGGAGTTCTTCAGATACCCTGTGAAGCAATTTGGAGAGGATAATGGATGAAATCTACCAGTATCGTCTATGATTCTCAAATTACCAGCGCTAGAATAAGCCAAGTATGCATTGTAAAAAGCATATAACAATTTGGGTTCAAACCTCCACTCTACCACTTACCAAATGTGTGAACTTAGACAAGTGACATTGCCTCTTTGAATCCATTTCTTCATCTGTGACAGTGTGAATGATGATAATGAAATCACAGCATTTTTGACGATTAATTGAAATTACTTAGAAGGCACTGAGTTCAGAGCCTGGTGCTCAACAATGTAATTTAACTCCATTTCCTTTCTGTTCATCATTCCTTTTAATCTCCTTTGACTCAGCAAGTTTCTTTCACAGATTTTGTTCCACATAGAGTCTTCCCTTTTCCTTATTACCTTGTATGACACTCTTCCAATTCCTATTAGTTTAAAAAAGAAGGGGTCATTTAAAATAAATGCTTCTAAAAGGAATCACAAAACTGAGAGTACTTAATTTAACTGTCACAGATTTAAATAAATGTAACACTTCACACTTTACATGTCACAAGCTCTACCTTAAACCCTAAATACAATGTGCTTTCTCATAAGTAGAATAGTTAAAATGACTGCATATACCAGAGGCTTTGTGTTAAGGACATAACATTTTCTTATCATCTGCAAGTATGGTCACTACATTTTGGTGATGATTTTCTGTTCAAATTGCACAGTGCATATGGGTTTAGATACAGGGCAATGTAGTCATGTGGTTCTTGTCATTACACTGTCAGAGAAACCTGAGCTTTGCTCTAGTGTTTGATTTACTTCTCACCCATGGAGATAAGGAGTTATGCACATATGGCATTAATGAATTTGTTGAGATTAGATTATAATGAATTGGATGAAGTTATTCCACTTATCAGTTTCTCTCCTGGAAATAAGAACCCACATGCTTTCTGGGTACCTGTATGGTGATCGATAAGTGGTAAAATTATGTTTCCTATGTGTTTTGGAGAATCGGTGCAGAACTTGATGACTTGTCAACAAATGCAGCAGTCAGTTTATAGCTAAATAGGTGTTATGTGCAGTGTAGCAAATTGTGTTATAGATTGGCAAGGAAATCTCTCTCTCTCTCTCTCTCTCTCTCTCTCTCTCCGCCTCTCTCTCTGTTTCTAATTGCTGCCAAGGTGCCAAGGATATAGAAACTAAAGGAAGTGAGGTAATGATACAGAGTAGAAACAAGAACAGTATTTTTAGTAAGATTTTCTCTTGCCTCTAAATTCTTTATACTTGTGACATGCCTGGACTGTTAGGATTCTGCTAGCGTTGGGAAAGAGACTGAATTCTTGCTACGTCCTGGTTGTTTTCTGTTTAAGTTTACATCTCATAATTGACACAAATAATCTATGTACTTCTGCTTAGGAATTGTTTAAATACATAAGATTCTCCTAGTTCATGAACAACATCAGAACTATCAGTGCTAAATGGAGTGGAAAATGGAGTTGGGGCCCGAGTGTCTCTCAAAAATATCTCTGCTTGTGGCTTCCAACTGTCCCAGAATATCTGTCTCCCCAAACTATTATTACATACTTCCCTCTTTTACATTATGTCTGGGGCCTCCTGAGAATTGAAGGGTGAGGGCAGCCTGCTGAGAGGATGGTACAAGTTATGGGGGCAACTAAGAACTTGCAGATTTCCAATTGGTTGATGTTAGCTGTCTTTTGAGATCAAAGGCTCAGAAAGAGACTTTTGGGTCTCTGGGCTCACTTGCAGTTTTGGATTTTTTTCTCCTGTTGTCAGTAAGACTGAGGATGTCTTCAAGTTTGTCACATGCTCAGGATGGTTGTAGTTTCAGCAACAAACCCTGGAACAGTGGCTCCCAAGTGCTAATCTAAAGACCAATACCCAACAGGGCACCTGGGTGGCTCAGTTGGTTAACCATCTGAAATCAGCTCAGGTCATCTCATAGTTTGTGAATTCAAGCCCAGCATCAGACTCTGCTGTCAGCACAGAGCCTGCTTTGGATCCTCTATCTCCCTTTCTTTCTACCCCTCCCCTGCTTGCTCACTCTTTCTCTCAAAAATAAATAAACAATAAAAAAATATTTTTTTTTTAAAAGTAAGTAACTTACTTTTTAAAAAGTAACTTACTTTAAAAGTAACTTACTTTTTAAAAAGTAAGGTTCAATACCTGTCAGTAAGAAGGGTTCCACTGGTCCAAAGTAAGTTGGAAAAAAATGTTGGTTTTGCAAATTTATAGAGGTAAATTTTACGGGTCTATGAAATCCCAAAGTCAGGAAATTATTGCCCTATAGGATAGTAGGGCAAATGAATAAAAAGATGAAAAGGAGGGTCACCTGGGTGGCTTAGTTGGTTAAGCATCCGACTCCGGCTCAGGTCATGATCTCACAGTTCGTGGGTTCAAGCCCTGCATCGGGCTCTGTGCTGACAGTTCAGAGCCTGGAGCCTGGTTCAGATTCTGTGTCTCCCTGTCTCTCTGACCCTCCCCTGTTCATGCTGTCTCTCTCTCTCAGAAATAAATTAAAAAAAACATTAAAAACAGTTTTAAAAAATTAAAAATAAAGATGAAAAGGATCCATCTACATTCAAAATCACCTATTACAGTAGCTAAAAAAATGAATAGGGCAAATTGTAAAAACAGCAACATGGGTCACTGTCAGGCAGAAAATATGATGAAAGCTGAATTAGACCATATTTTATATTTGGTTTATATAAAAATAAAGATAGGTGACCATGGCTAACTCTATTTAGAGAAATTACTTGGGAAATTTACCTGGGGGAGGTGAATGCCAGGGAAGGTTTTACAACAAGAATTTTTTTTCTACTTTGATACATTTATATATTGTATATTGATTGCTGATGTAGTGATATTTATCACATTACATAAGTGTTGTACAATATTATTGTTTCATTCATTATACTGAGTATTAGATTTCTCTGGTTTACTTACTACTTATTATAAGTTTGTACCGTTAAACACCATTGCTCTTATCTGCCACTCCCATCCCCTGGGAGCCACCATTTTACTCTGGTTTTTATAGAGTTAACTTTTTTAGATTCCACATATAAGTGAAATCTACACTGCTTGTGTTTCTATATGACTTATCTCATTTAGCATAATGTGCTTAAGGTCTATTCATGCTGTTGTAAATGGGAGAATATCATCTTTTCTCATGGCTAAATAATATCCATATTATTAAATTAATTATATTAATATTACATAATCAATATATACTATATTTTTTAATCCATTCAGCTATTGATGGGCCTGTGGGTTGTTTCCATATCTTGGCTATTGTAAATGATGCCTCAATGAACATGGAAATATATTTATGTATATATTTTGTCAGGATCTTCTTTTAATTTCCTTTGGGCAGAAGTGGGATTGCTAAATCATATGGTATTTCTCTCATCCAAGTACTAACCAGGTCAGACCCTGCTTAGCTTCTGAGATCATATGACATCAGGCACGTTCAGGATGGTGTGACCATAAACTCATATGGTATTTCTGATTTTAGTTTTTTTGAGGAGCCTCAATATTATTTTCCATCATGGTTGGACCAATGTACATTCCCACCAACAAGGTATAAGTGTTCACCATCACCACATCCTTGCCAGCATATGTTGTTTCTTGCCGTCTTGATGACAGCCATTCTAACAGACGTGAGGTGGTTTTGATTTGCATTTCCCTGATGATTAGTGATATTGAGCATCTTTTCATATGTCTGTTGCCCATTTTGATGTTCTCTTTAGAAAAATGTCTGGTCAGTTCTTCTGCTCATTTTTAAATTGAGTTGTCTGTTTCTTTGTTATTGAGTTAACTGAGTTCTTTATGTATTTTGGGTGTTAATCACTTATTTGACATGTTGTTTGCAAAATTTTTCCCCAAGTCTCTGGGTTGTCTTTTCATTTTAATATTTAATTTTTTGTTTTTTTTTTTTAATTTTTGTTTTTGCTTTAGCTGTGCAGAAGCTTTTAAGTTTGATGTAGTGTCACTTGTTGATTTTTTCTTCTGTGTTTCTGTTTTTGGTGTCAGGCCCCCCAAAATGATTGCTGAGACAATTATTGATGATCTTCTTTCCTATGCTTTCTTTTAGGAGTTTTACGATATCAGGTATTATGTTTAAGTCTTTGATCCATTTTGAGTTAGTTTTTATGAGTTGTATGAGATAGAGGTCCAATGTCATTGTTCTGCATGTGTTTCTCCAGTTTTTCCAGTACCATTTGTTGAAGAGACTATCCTTTTCTCACGCAGTATTCTTGGCTCACTTGTTGACAATAGTCAAACGTATATGCCAGGGTTTAATTCTGGGATATCTATTCCATTCCATTGGCTAATATGCCTATTTTTGTGCTAGTACCATAATGTTTTTATTACTATGGCTTTGTGTTACATTTCATATCAGAAAAGCATGATACCTCTGGCTTTACTCTTTTTTTTTTTTTTTCAGGATTGTTTTTGCTAATCAGGGTCTTTTGAGGTTCCACACAAACTTTATATTGTTTCCTTTATTTTTGTGAGATGCCTTTGGTACTTTGATAAGTATTGTATTGAATCTGCAGATGGCTTTGGGTAGTATGATCATTTAAAAAATATTAATTCTTCTGATTAACAAACATGGGATGGAATTCCATTTTATTGTGTCTAATTTGATTTCTTTCAGCAAAGTTTTGTAGTTTTCATTGTACAAGTCTTTCACTTCTTGGTTAAATTTATTCATAAGTATTTTATTGTTTTTGATGCTATTATGAATGGGATAGTTTTCTTCATAACTTTTTAAGATGCTTCATCATTAGTATAAAAGAATGCAATTGATTTCTTTATTTTTTTAAAAAAAAAGTTTTTACTTAATTCCAGTTAGTTAACATATAATGTTAGATTAGTTTTAGCTGCATGATATGGGAATTTAAAACTTCCACATATCACCCTGTGCTCATCATGACAAGGGCACTCCTTAATCTTCGTCACCTATATACTCATTCCCACACTCACTTCCCCTTTGGTAACCATCAGTTTGTTCTCTGTATTTAAGAATATGTTTCTTGGTTTGCCTTTCTCTCCCTTTTCTTCTTTGGTGGTTTGTTTTGTTTCTTATATTCCACATATGAGTGAAATTATATAATATTTGTCTTCTTTCTGACTGACTTATTTTGCTGCACGATACTCTCTAGCTCCATCCACATTGTTGCAAATGGAAAGATTTCATTATTTTGATTGCCGAGTAATATTCCATTGTGTGTGTGCGTGTGTGTGTGTGTGTGTGTGTGTGTATACCACCTTTTCTTTGTCCATTCATCAGTCAGTGGACACTGGGGCTGTTTTCATAATTCAGCTATTGTAGATAATACTGCTATAAACATTGAGGTGCATGTATACCTTTGAATTAGTATTTTTGTATTCTTTTGTTGAATACCTAGTAGTGCAATTGCTGTATCATAGGGTAGTTCTATTTTTAAACTTTTGTGGAAACTCCATTCTTTTTTCCAGAGTGGCTGTTCCAGTTTGCATTCCCACCAATATTGCCAGAAGGTTCCCCTTTCTCCACAATCTCACTGACCCCTGTTTCTTGTGTGTTGATTTTAGCCATTCTGATAGGTATGAGGTGATAGCTTATTATAGTTTTGATTTGTATTTCCATGATGATGAGTGATGTTGAGCATCTTTTCATGTGTTGGTTAGTTATCTGTCTTCTTTGAAAAAAAAAAGTCTATCCACCTATCTTCTGTTCATGTTTAATTGGATTATTCATTTTTTGGGGTGTTGAGTTTGATAAAGTCTTTATGTGTTTTGGATTCTAACCCTTTACCAGATAGGTCATTTGTAAATATCTTCTCCCATTCCATAGGTTGTGTTTTAGTTTTGTTGATTGTTTCCTTTATAGTGAAGGAGTTTTTTATTTTGATGAAGCCCTAATACTTTATTTATGCTTTTGCTTCCCTTGCCTCAGAAGATATATCTAAAAATAAGTTGCTACTGCCAATGTCAGAAAGATTATTGCACGTGTTCTTTTCTAGGATTTTTATGGTTTCAGGTGTCACATTTAGGTCTTTCATCCAATTTGAATTTATTTTTGTGTATGGTTTAAGAAAGTTGTCCAGTGTCGTTCTTTTGCATGTTGTGGTCCAGTTTTCCCAACACCATTTGTTGAAGAGATTGTCTTTTTCACATTGGATATTCTTTCCTGTTTTGTCTAAGATAAATTGACCATATAGTGGTGAGTTCATTTCTGGGTTTTATATTCTGTTCCATTGATCTATGTCTATTTTCGTGACAGTACCATAGTGTTTTGATCGCTATAGCTGTGTAATATAAGTTATAGTCTGGAATTGTGATGCCTCCAGCTTTGCTTTTCTTTTTCAGGTTGCTTTGAGTGTTCAGATCTTTTGTGGTTGAATACACATTTTAGGATTTCTTGTTTTACCTCTGTGAAAAAATACTGGTGGTATTTTGATAAGGATTGCATTAAATGTGTAGATTGCTTTCAGTAGTATAGATAGTTTACAATATTTGTTCTTCCAATCCATGAGTATAGAAATTTTTCCATTTCCTTTTGTCATCTTCAATTTCTTTCATCAGTGTTTTATAGTTTTCAGTGTACAGCTCTTTCAACTTTTGGATTAAGTATATTTCTATGTATCTTATGGGTTTTGGTGCAATTGTAAATGGGGTTGAATTTACAGTTCTTTTTAAAAATTTTTCTTAATGTTTATTTATTTTTGAGGGAGAGAGTCAGATCATGAGTGGGAGAAGGACAGAGAAAGAGAGAACACAAAATCCAAAGCAGGCTCCGGGCTCTGAGTTGTCATCACAGAGCCCATTGTGGGTCTTGAGCCCACGAACCATGAGATCATGACCTGAGCTGAAGTTAGACTTTAACCAACTGAGCCATCCAGGCGCCCCCCTTAATTTACATTTCTGCTGCTTTATTATTGGTATATAGAAATGAAACAGATTTCTGTATGTTGATTTTATATCCTGTGACTTTACTGAATTTGTTTATTAGTTCTAGCAGATTTTTGGTGGAGTCTTTTGGGTTTTCTATATAGAGAGAAATAGTCATCTGCAAATAGTCAAAATTTGACTTCTTCATTGCTAATTTGGATGCCTTTTTTTCTTTTTGTTGTCTCATTGCTATGGCTAGGACCTTCAGTATTATGTTAAATAACAGTGGTAGGAGTGGATAGCCCTGTCTTCTTCCTGACTGTAGAGGAGAAGCTCTCAGGTTTTCCCCAAGGAGGATAATATTAGCTGTGAGTTTTTCATATGTGACCTTTATTATATTAAGGTATGTTCCATGAAAACCCACTTTCTTGAGGGTTTTTATCATGAATGGGTGTTGTACTTTGTCAAATGTATTTTCTGCATCATTTAAAATGATCATATAGTTCTTTTCCTTTTTTTTATTAATATGGTGTATCACATTGATTGATTTTCAAATATTGAGTCACCCTTGCAACCCAGGAATAAATTTCACTTGATTGTGGTGAACGATTCTTTAATGAATTGCGGGATACGGTTTGCAAGTATTTTATTGAGAATTTTTGCATCCATGTTTATCAAGGGTATTGGCCTGTAGTTTTTTTTATATATATATATTTTTTTATTTTTGAGAGAGAGAGAGAAACAGCATGAGCAGGGGAGGGTCAGAGAGAGAGAGAGGGAGATACAGAATCTGAAACAGGCTCCAGGCTCTGAGCTAGCTGTTAGCACAGAGCCCGATGCGGGGCTCAAACCCACAAACGTGAGATCATGACCTGAGCCGAAGTCGGACGCTTAACCGACTAAGCCACCCAGGTGCCCCGGTCTGTAGTTTTTTTAGTGGAATCTTTATTTGGTTTTGGTATCAGGGTAATAATNTCTCTCTTTTTTTTTGAATAGTTTGAGAAGAATAGATATTAACTCTTCTTTAAATGTTTGGTAGAATTTGCCTGTGATGCCATGGGCCCCGGACTTTTGTTTGCTGGGAGTTTTTGATTACTGATTTAATTTCTTTGTTGATTATCAGTCTGTTCCAGTTTTCTATTGTTCCTGTTTCAGTTTTGGTAGTTTATAAGTCTAAGAATTTCTTCAGTTCTTCCAGGTTGTGTGATTGGTTGGCATATAGTTGTTCATAATATTCTCTTATAATTTATTTATTTATTCTCTTATAATGTATTTCTGTTGTGTTGTTATTCTCTCTCGTTTGTGATTTTATTTACTTGGGTCTTTTTTCTTCTCGATAAATCTGGATAGAGGTTTATCAATTTTATTATTTTTTTAAAAAACCCATCTCCTGGTTTCATTGATTTGTTTTATTGGTTTTTAGTTTCTGTATCATTTATTTCTGCTATAATCTTTATATAAGTTTCCTTCTTTCTACTGGCTTAGGCTTCATTTGTTGTTATTTTTTTCTAACTCTGTTGGGCATAAGGTTAGGTTGTGTATTTGAGACTTTTCTTGCTTCTTGAGGTAGCTATATGCTTCTGTTATTGCTTCTCTTTTAGAAGAACTTTCACTGTATTCCAAAGGCTTTTGACTAAAGTGTTTCCATTTTCATTTGTTTCCATGTATTGTTTTAATTTCTTCTGTGATTTCTTGGTTGACCTATTCATTATTTAGTAGCATGTTCCATGTATTTCTGTCCTTTCCATTTTTTTTCTTGTGCTTGACTTCTAGTTTCATAGCATTATGGTCGAAAAAGGCACATGGTATGATTTCAATCTTTTCTGTACTTGTTGAAGTCTTTTTTGTGACCTAATATGCATCTATTCTGGAGGATATTTTGTGTGCATTTGAAAAGAATGTATACTCTACTGTTTTAGGGTGGAATGTTTTGAATATATCTGTTAAGTCTATCTGGTCCAATGTGGTCATTGAAAGTCATTGTTTCCTTGTTTATTTTCTTTGTAGACAATCTGTCCATTAATGTAAGTGAGATGTTAAAGTCTCCTACTAATATTGTGTTATTATCAATTAGTTTCTTTATGTTAATTATTAATTGTTTCATATATTTGGGTGATCTCATGGTTCATATAAATATTTACAATTATTATATCTTCTTGTTGGATTGCCCTCATTATGATTGTATAATACCGTTCTTTGTTTCTTTTCTACAGTTTTTGTTTTAAAGTCTAGTTTGTTCGATATAAATATTGCTACTCTAGTTTTCTTTTGACATCCATTTGGGTATTAAATGTTTCTCCACCCCCTGACTTTCAATCTTCAGGTGTCTTTAGGTCTACAATGGGTCTCTTGTAGGCAGCAGATAGATAGAAATCGTGTTTTTCTTAATATTTGTTTTTGAGAGAGCAAGCGAGTGAGCAATCAGGGGACAGGCAAAGAGAGGAAGATAGAGGATCCAAAGCAGTCTCTGTGCTTACAGCAGAACCTACGAACTATGAGACCATGACCTGAGCCAAAGTTGGATGCTTAACCTACTGAGGCACCCAGGTGCCCCTGGGTCTTACATTTTTATCCATTCTGATACTCTATGTATTTTGATTGGAGTGTTTAGTCCACTGACATTCAAAGTAATTATTGATAGATGCATATTTATTGCTATTATATTACTTGGTTTGTGGTTGTTTCTGAAGAATTTTCTGATCCTTTCTTGTCTTTCCCACTTTTGGTCTCTCCTTTGCACTCAGAGTCCCCTTTAACATTTCTTGCTGGGCTGGTATTGTCACGAACTCTAGTTTTTGTTTGTTTGGGAAACTCTTTGTCTTTCCTTCTATTCTGAATGATAGTCTTGCTGCATAAAGGATTCTTGGCTGTATATTTTTCCCATTCAGCACTTGAAACTTATCATGATACTCCCTTCTGACTTGCCAAGTTTCTGTTGAGAAATCTCCATTAGCCTCATGGGTTTTCCCCTATAATTTAAGGATTTCTTTTGTTTTGCTGCTTTCAAGATTTTTTCTTTATCACTATATTTTGCAAATTTAATTATAATATGTTTTGGTGTTGCCCTGTATTGTTGATTCTGATTGGAATTCTTTGTAAGTCCTGGATCTGGATGTTAGGGAAGTTTTCTGCTCTTATTTCTTGAAATAAATTTTCTGCCCCCTTTTTTCTCTTTTCTTCTTATGGGACTCCTATAATACAAATGTTATGTTTGATGTAGTTACCGAGTTACTTAAGTCTATTCTCATGTTGAATGATTCTTTTTTCTCTTTTTTGGTCAGCTTCATTATTTTCCATTATTTTGTCTTCTAGGTCACTAATTTATTCCTCTGTTTCTTTCAGCCTGGTCTTCATTACACCAAAACTGTTTCCAATCTCATTTATTGCATTTCTTTTCTTTGACTGATTCTTTTTTAACTCTTTTATCTCTGTGGTAAGGGTCTCACTGATGTTTTCTATCTTTTCTCAAGCCCAATGAGTATTTTTATGGTTGTTGCTTTAAATTCTCTATCAGGCATGTTGCTTATATCTTTAATTTGTTGGCACATACTTATTCATTGTCATCTTTTATGATGCTATATGTTATTATAGTATCAGTTGTAATGTCTTGTCTCCTTTTTCATTACTAGTTTCATTTTTTTGGGTCTTCTTTTTTTCTCTTAGTCTAGCTAAATGTTTGTCAAGTTTTTTTATCTTTAAAAAAACTGCTCTTAGTTTTTGTTGATCCTTTCTGTTGTTGTTCTTGTCTCCAATTCATTTACTTCCACTTTGATCCTTAGTATTTCCTTTCTTCTGCTAACTTTGGCTTTAATTTGTTCTCCTTTCTCTAATTCCTTGTGGTATCAAATCAGGTAGTTTATTTCATATTTTTCTAATTTATTAATACATGCAGTATTGCTATAAACCTTCCTGTCAGAACTGCTTTTGCTTCATCCCACAATATTTTATATGTTGTGTTTTCATTTTCATGTGTTTTGAGATAATTTTTTATTCAGATTTCCCAGGATTTTCTGAAAGGTGAACTTCATGGGTGTGGGTGGCCTAGTTCTTCATCTGGTTGTTTTCCTAGTAGCTGTGTCATACAATTTGCAATATGTTTATTCAAAATAAATGACTTTTGAAATGAATGTCTTGGCAATCAAAAGCTTAATGCCAAGCACTTATGCTACAGTACTCCATTTCTCAGAACTCCATTCTGCCAGAATAACAAGATAACAATAAAAATAACAAAAATATTTTTTAAAAAATTTAAGTTTATTTATTTTTGAGAGAGAGACAGAAAGAGTGGGGGGGGGGGCAGAGAGAGAGAATTCCAAGCAGGCTCTGCACTGTCAGTACAGAACCCGATGTGGGGCTCAAACTCACAAACTGTGAGATCATGACCTGAGCCAAAAGCAAGAGCTGAATGTTTAACTGACTGAGCCACCCAGGCACCTCACAAAATGTTTTCATTATAGACTTTAACTGTAGAGAAAAGTACCCCTTTCTCACTCCACCACACCCCAACCCAACCCTTAGAGTAAACATTCCCATCCAATTGGCAGTGAATAACCACTTACAGTAGCCTAATGGTTGAACTGAAATGGATTGAAACTATTAATATTTTTAATGTTTATTTATTTTTGAGAGAGAGGGAGAGAGGCAGAGTACAAGCAGGGGAGGGACAGAGTGAGAAGAAGACATAGAATCCAAAGCAGACTCCAGGCTCTGAGCTATCAGCACAAAGCCCAACGCAGGGCTCCAACTCATGAACCCTGAGACCATGACCTGAGCTGAAGTGAGATGCTCAACCTAGACATCCCTGAAATGGACTGAAACTATTAATTCTACTTCAAATGGTGAATAACTTATTTCGCTTTCATTGGTAGTAACAGGGTTAAGACAAAGAATTTTTTACTCCACCTAACTCAAGATAAGATTATGGAATTATTTCATTTTTTGCCACTTAATTGATATGGCTTGTCCCAGAATGTAGTTATCATTTAAGTCTTTACTTGAATCTATAGCATATCTTCTTTCATCTCTTCTGATGATACTTTTCTTTTTTTTATTTTTGAGAGAGAGATAGAGCACAAGCAGGAGAGGGGCATAGAAAGAGGGAGACACATTATCTGAAGCAGGCTCCAGGTTCTGAACTGTCTCACATGGGGTTCAAACCCACAAACTGTGAGATCATAACCTGAGCCGAAGTTGGATGCTTAACTGACTGAGCCACCCAGGCGTCCCTCTTCTGATGATACTTTAAATCAAGCTAATTAGTCTAACGTGAATGATTGTACAACCAAACAAACTCTTTACTCATTTCAGAGGTGATTAATCATTCCACAAAAAAAAAAAAAAAAGCTTGTACTCTCTTATACTGTAGTTGTCTGAGAGGGGTTATGTTTCTCAGCTACTCTTGTACATAAGTGGGTTTAGAAGATAGGTTCTTGCCAGCAGAATATGAGTGGGAATGAATTCTGTCTATTTCTCATTTTGGCGGCTTTATGCAGATGAGAACAGCCAGATGTTCCAACATCTTGGAAGCCAGATGTTGAAGATGGCAGAGCCATGAAATAAAAGAGTTTGAGTTCTTGAACAAAACTTTGAAGAGAGAAACTCATCAGGAATACACATATTAGTTTTTTCAAAAGTAATAAATAAACTTCTACTGTGTGTGAACATTATAAATTTTAACTTAATTTTTGTCTCTTCTTAGCACCTAAATCTGTATTGTGCTTCAGCTGTAATAGCTGATTGAACATCTTGTTACTTATTCAGTTATCAAATGTTTGCAAAGAACTTACTACTACTACTACTACTACTACTACTACTACTACTACACACACACACACACACACACACACACATACATTCACCTACTTAGATAACTTTAACAGAGAAGTTACTGTGCCGAGGACTAAGGATACTTGAAAAAGAAGATACTTTCAGCTTCAATAACAATTAATTACCTTGTTTTCTAGAAAATTTCCATGAGCTGCTAATTTCTCTTTTCCTGCTCTTTCATTCTTTTTTTATTTGTCAATAGCAAGTTTCTAAGGCCCTGTCCTCTTACTCTTTATAATATCCTTTTGCTCAATTACCACGTCTATGAAGGGCTTCTAAAGCCATTTCTCTGGCAGTGTCCTTATTCTGTGTTCTAATTTTCCATTACAATTATTTACAGAACATCTTTACTTCCATGTCGGCCATCATCTTAAGTTCAATGTGGAGGCAATATAGAAGTTTGATTAATAGCATAACAAATAGTTTAAATTTTGATTAAAGTTAAATTTTTTGTAACAAGCTGACTACTAATTGATCAAATATCAGAGGTCTTGTTGTTGTTTTTTTCAATAATTTCTTCTTTATAAGGAAATGCAAAATGCATGCCAACTGAGTTTTAGTTAAAATTAATTTGTGTGTTTCTTTTACATAAATAAGCTAGCAATGAACTACACACTCTAAGAAGAGTTGTAGTTATAACAAGTCAAAGCCTTTTACTTTCATCTTTTATTATGACACAACAACTTCAAGTACCTCTTCACCAAGAAAAAGTTTATAAAAGTACCTTTTGGGGCACCTGGGTGGCTCAGTTGGCTGAGCATCCAACTCTTGGTTTTGGTTCAGGTCATGATTTCATGGTTTGTGAGTTTGAGCCTTACCTAGGGGTCTCTGCTGACAATGTAGAGCCTGCTTGGGATTCTCTGTCTCCCCCTTTCTATGCTCCTCCCCTGCTCACTCTCTCTCTCTTTCTCAAAACAAATTAATAGGCTTTAAAAAAGTGCATGTCAATTTTAACCTCTTCCCAACTTCTGTATAGAATGGGAGGACAAAGCCAAGGGTGTGAGCTTGAAAACACCCATTCTAGCTTGTTAGAAGTGTTATCAGGAGTTCTATTTGCATATAATTTCCAGAAGATTGTGTGAAAGAGAAAGACTGAACACATTGGAACCTGGCAGGTTTTGCCTCTACTGATCCTACACTAAGACCCATAAGTGATACAATCATAAAGCCACCCCTTCATATCTCTAGTGATGTCAGGACTACATTGATGGAAAAGAGTCAACCCACTCAAGCCTTTGGGGATCTTCTGGCTGGGGATCAATGAGAGATAATTTTAGACATAGCAATGAAGCATCACTAAAATTAACCTCTGGCTCCATCCCAGGGACTCATTGCCAGATTCCTAGAGAAAGGCATGGTGAGGCAAACTAAAAAGAGTTAAATGAAGATGGCTTATCATCACAGGCAAATTGGAAACAGACAACGCAAGGCATCTAGATTTTAGATTTTATATATTTCATATACATTAATGTCCTTCAGCATATTATTCTTTGAAACAAAGCAGAGGAGAAACTGAGACTATAGCAATGGAGGTATGACAGGAAGGGCATGTGTGGATAGAAAGGTTGGCAGCAAATTTAGGGGTAGAAGGTGATAATTGAGATACATTTTTTTAAAAGTGTGTCTGAATCTATGTTCTGAGAAATTTTGTAGGTGCCCTCATAATGCCTTCTTCCCTCCCTCCCTTCCTTCTTTCCTTTCATTTCTTATTTTTTCCTTTCATCTTTCCATCTTTTTAATAATATTTATTGTGTACACGTGTACTGGACACTGTTAGGTAATAACAATACAAAATCATGGCCTTCAAGGACCTTATTTTCTATTGTGGAAGTTAAAAAGTAAGTAAGTTACAGAAAACAGGGGGAGTGCTATGATAAGTGTATTCATATTCTGCATGAGAACCCAGAAGCAAGTCACCTAACATATATGAAGGAGTCAGGCAAATCTTCTTAGAGGTTGGAGGCACTACACTGACTCCTAAGGCCAAGGTGACTAGATGAAGATTGGATGTACAAAGGCAATCTAGGTGGAGATATCAAGTAAATTTAATAATGACTAGAGTTGGAATACCGTGAGTTAATAAACTGCTGCTATTATAAAAAGACATCTAAACAACAACAACTGCTTCAAGGTCGAGTTCATTATCTATTTAGTATTGTAGAATTATAGTCTCACTAGTGCTTAAGAACATTGATATGAAATAGAGTTTGAATATCTAAACTGTCCGGAACTGAGGTTTTGTAAAGGAAAGAACAATCGAAGGAGAATAGGTATAGAGAAACTCAAGGGTAATAATGAAATCACAGGGTTCAGGCTAGATAGAGAAGGAAACAAAGTCAGATTCCTATGATTAATGAATTCTCCTTGTCACTACTTTTCCTCAGCTAATAGAAAAATAGAAGCCATTCTTTGATTTATTTTTTTCACTAAACATCAATGAAGTGTTGATTTCATATCAGGATAAAAGCTAGGACCCAGGAATGCGAAAATGAAATCGGAAATTTTCCTGTCCTCAAAAGTTTTACAATTTAGCGAAAAGAGACATGTGTTTAAACAAAATGAATCAAAGGACTAGGATGTGCTGTCTTTTCTTGGTTCTGGAGAAGAGGATGCAAGTCTTTTGGCTGGGCTGCAGGGATGGGAGATCATAGAAAGGAGGCTGAATAAGTAGAGCACCTATTCTTATCTTGTAACCTTTTAACTAGGGCCACCCAGCATTCTTCTTCTTCTTTAATGTTTATTTACTTATATTGAGAGAGAAGGAGAGAGAGAATCCCAAGAAGGCTCCAGGCTGTCAGCGCAGAGACTGACACGGGGGTCAAACTCATGAACTGTGAGATCATGACTTGAGCTGAATTCAATAGTCTGATGCTTAACCCATTGAGCCACCCAGTTGCCTTGGGATTCTCTTTGTAAGGAAAAAGTGGAGAGTCAATGTTTTGTGGGCAATTAGCAGAAGCTGCTTCACCCAGATCAGAATAATGAGTAAATAAGCAAATGATTTGGTGAATGTGTGCATGAAGAAAGAGAAAAACAGTCCTTTGGAAGTCTTCGATGAGAAGGAAGATATTTGCAGATTGATTGTGTTTCTGGGGGCTGTGCAGAGACAGGGATGACTACTGTTTTGTTCCTACCTCCATAGTCTTTGATTGAACTCCTAAGCTCTTGTGTGTTTTGTTTTTATTCAGATTAGTAAATACCTTTATCTCTGGCCATTTACAAATAAGTAAATGAGCTGGGAGGTAAAAGAAATATAAATATCCTTGATTTCTATCTTCCTTTAACACTTTTAGGAAGATGTCATGAATTTTTTTGAAATGAGAAGAACCCTTCCCCCATCTGGCAATCACTGCCATTGATGGTGGAAGTAGCAGGGGAAGGCACGATGAATAAAATCCTGAGTTGCAGAGCCAGTTGTGAGGGGTTACTTTATTGGGCAGTATTACAGGGAAACAGAGAGCCACTGCGGTTGCTTAAGGAATGAGTTCCTCTGTCAGGTGGCTGCTTAGATCTTGCCTGGCTAAAAAAATAGGAAGTATGCATCTTATGAGAGCTCATATCTTGTTTGTTGACTGTGGAGGAACCCTTTAGAAAGAAATTAAAAAAATATTTTTAAATGTTTCTTTATTTTGGAGAGAGAGACAGAGTGTAAGCAGGGGAGAGGCAGAGAGAGCAGGAGACACAGAATCTGAAGCTGGGTTCAGGCTCCAAGCTGTCAGCACAGAGCCCTACACGGGGTTCGAACCCACAAACCGTGAGATCATGATCTGAGCTGAAGTCGGATGCTCAACCAACTAAGCCACCCGGGTGCCCCTGGAAAGAAATTTTTTAATCAAGCTTGAATGGCCATGCATAAAAATATCTGGATTTCTACCTACAGCACTGAATGAAACACAGACCTAAAATACAAAGGTATTTTTTAAAAGAATATGTAATTGTCATTCTCTTTTGATTAAGATTGAATATCATTTTAATTTCAATAATAATTACTTAAAGAGTTGGCTATTCTTTTCTAGTAATGAGGTACTACCACTTCCCCTGGCCTTAACTCAAATTCAGAAATAATAGGAAGTACTGACTATTGAAAATCTCTATGGGGAACACACATCCTTTTAATGGTAATGATAATTAAAAATGCTGTGCCTACTTAGATGATTATGCCTAATTGTCTTTGAGGATAAAAAGTGAGAGGAAAAAGATCCATGTTTTAGGCAGAAATACATATATATGTGTTTAAGAATTCATTCATTAGTACGACAGAAGACACAAGTTATGCAATAAACGCAAAGTAGTTTTCTCTACAGTAGTTTAGAACAGTGTTCTGTCAAACCCTCTTTCCCTCTGGGTGGCAGCCTCTCCAATGGCACCTTATTTTAACTGTACCATACAGTAAGATGCTTGAATTCCTTGCTCCTGACACAAGGGAGAAGGATGAAAGAGAGACTGCTGGTCCAGAAACTGCATTATGCCTAAAAGTGATCTTGCAGACCCCTTTTTATAGCTCTAAATGTCAAAGGTCTCCAAACCAGTTATCTTCATTGGCTACTGAGACCATGGGAGTCATGTAACTTCTCGAAAGTTGTCCCTAGATCAGTGCTTCTCAACCTGGAGCAGTTTTGCACCCCCTGGGGACATTTGGCAATGTCTGCAATCTTTTTCTTTTGGTTGTCACACTGGGAGGGAGGTGCTAATTCCATCTAGTGGGCAGAAGACAGGAATGCTGGTAAACCCTGCAATTCACAGGAGAGCACCCTCCACCCCCAACAAGGAATAATCCTGCCCCAAATGTCAATAGTGCTGGGGGTAAGAAACCCTGCCCTTGGATTCTGAGAACACTGTTCTTCAAATTGCTAGGGGCCTGGAAAGGACCTTACCCAAACCTCTCTCAGCAAGAAACCAGGGGAGCTAAGTTCTTGCTTCATTTTTTACTTAATTACAACTCTAGACAAACCTTTGTCTCAATTTCTTCTATCAAATGTAATGAAAGTATCTGTTGTACTGCTTTTATAAGGTGGTGATGAAAATGAAATAATAGATATGAATATTCTTTGAAAACTTTTCAAAAAGCCACAGGACTCATTATTGATGCCATGTTGAGAGCTTTCCAGGCACGAAAACATTCTAGCTAAAACAGCTGAATTACTCTCTGCTTTATCCCCTTGCTTAACTGTAACATAAAACAATCCATTTTAGAAACACATCACTTGTTTAACCATAGGATACGTTCTTTAGATGAGAGAATTTGCTTGGAGTGATTGTCTTTGGTATTTATCTTTTCCTACACTCTATTACTTCCCTTGCCATCACTGTTTTTTTTTTTTTTTTTGTTTGGTTTNTGCCCTTCTTTTTTTTTTTTTTTTTTTGGTTCATGTTGACATAGTATATTATCTACTTCCCTGAAAAAATTAAAGGTGGGCTAGTTTATGGATTAGTAACATCATATAAAATGCCATCATTTTTGATCAGAGTCTGAACTGAATCTGTATCATTTTGAACTTTACATAAGTGAAGTAAGTTGACCTTGGGAATGCACAATCATTAACAGTCATTTGACACAAACACACATTGAATGGGATGGAACATTCTCGAAAGTCTATCTACATATGAAAATGGCTGTATAGATCCCTATCAAAATAGTGGTAAAGGTAATGTGAATGGAGTCCAATGCAAACTTATTATCAGTGGTTACCCTTTTACCAAAACAGTATGGTATCTTTTTAGAGTGAATCTTTAGTCAGCAACCCACTTGTAAAACTCCATCTTAAGAATTAAGAGCAATAAACTGGAAAATGATATTAAAAATATGCATCAAAAACGTATTACAGCCTGAAAAGAGCAAAATGGATAAAAGCTTTCAGTTTGTTCTTTTTGGAGACTTGTTTAGAAGGTGTCTCGATCATGTCAAGGTGTCACATAGACCAAGTTGTAGATAAAACATGTTAGTTCTAGGGAAAGAAATATCACAGGTGAAAGAAAATAATCCACGTCCTATTTGATGATGGCATGATCATACAGGAGTGACACGTCTGGCATGCTCTGTGTTTCTCTGGAATCCTAGAAAGGAATCTTAAGCAGATGTTGTTATTATCTTGTTTCCTTGATTAAGATTATGATACTAGCTATGGTTATATTTTACTCCATCATTTCCTTCAAGATTTTAGTGCTCCATCATTTGATCTTCCTTGTACACAAGTCTCTAAATTGTGCATTACCATTCTCCCATTTGCTTAATCCTGTTGTATAGAAACAAGGAGCACATGGTGCTTTAAATGTTATTCTTGATTTTGCCGGGGAAAGAAGAACTAAGATTTAATGCCATATCTGAGGTACAGGTAAGTGTGTAAGGAATGGGAATTGAATACGGGTAAATGTCCTTTGATTTCTTCACTCACATTTATGTATTGGCTTTCTTTTCTACCACTCTGTTAATAAAACACCTTTTTTATACTCTTTCAAAATACTGCAGATTGGGCAGGGAAGAAGAGGTGGTAAACTGGCTTATACATTTGTAAACCGTGACTTGAGTCCTTCTTCTTTCGGTACACAGAATGCAGGTAGCATGCATCAAAGAGAAGGTATTCTCAATAGGCACATAATCAATTAAGCAATTGCTGAGTTTGCTTTATGGCAGTAGTGTAGTTGCTGAAGCAGTGTAACAAAGCATGCCCAAACAACAGCCAGAATTTAAATTGCTACTTACTCCAGATTGACAGATACTATTACTGGTGAAACATAAGGGCTTCCGCTCTTCACAGCAGTTCACAGGACTTTATGGCATGTTTCTGCCTTGTTCTAGATGGTGCCTGGCCCATTTCTGGTGCTCAGTGAGCATTAAATAATACCAATACTGTCAAGTGCTTCTTATTTGTCACCTGGGAACATTTATAATTCTGTGCTTCATGTACTTTCTAATTCTTCATGTTCAATGATGGGAATGAAAATTAATTACTCTGGGAATGTGAATGTCGCCTTGACAAATCATTCCCATTCTATTAAATAAAGTTTTCATTGGTGAAACTAGAAGTTCCCTGGATTCTTTCCTCTTGGACTATTCCCCTTTTCTTTCTTCTTCTGCCCTAAGATTTTTTTAGAAATGCCAAAACTGAAAAAAGAATAATTGCCTTTTAATTTAGGTTTGGGATTCAGATGTGATTTATTTTAAAACCTTCCTTAGTGTGGCATTTAAGTCTACTTGAAATTCCCAATTCTCCTATCCCTGTAGCTCAGCCAAACGTTATTTTGATTTCTGAGCTGCACATTCCTGGGAGCATGGGTCTCATTTGTCTGAAAAAGAGAGATGTAAGCTCATTTGAAGTTTTAGTTGACTTATAGTTCTTCTTTGACCTTTGCTACTAATAGCTGGCAGAGAATAAAACCAGACATGTCAATCACTGTCTAGATTTTATAAACTACTGACTGTTTCTTGAAGGACTGTAATGCTTATTTTATTGGCCTGTTGTACCATAGTAGGGGATTTACAGGGTGTCATGAAAATGAAAACCATGGCTAGATAGCATTATCCAGATCTGCTGGCAATATAGTCATTGAAATTAATAATTATTAAATATAAATGTGCAGAAATTGCAGCAAGGAAAGATTCAAAAGCATTTTAATCCCCAGGTCCTTTTTGGCACTGTTATATTAAATACTCTATAAACAGTTGAACTAATGAGTTTTCCTGATTTTTGTTTAGCTGAACATTTCCTCTTAGTAAGTTTGTTTAAATTCAATGAACTTCCAAGGGAAGACTCCACAAGTCACTATATTTGTGTTGTCATCCAGGAGCGCTTACCCTTTTTCTGCTTTACCCCCACTAATGCTTTAAAGATTTTTAGCTCTTGGCAGACTGCCACATTCTCCATACAGTCCCTACCATAATTACCGTTGATTTCTAATATTCCAGCCTCTCAGTTTTTGAACTTCTCTCTTTCAGTGAGTTTTGTCCTACCTCCTGCCATAGACACTCATTCCACTGTCCATACCCTAGATCAGCAGTTCTCAAAGTATGGTGCAGGGGACCCTGAGGTGCTCAGGACACTTTCTGCAGGCCCATGGGTTAAAAACTATTTTCATAATATTGCTAATATGTTACTTACCTTTTTTACAATCATTCTCTCATGAATATACAATGTTTTCCAAAAGCTATGTGACATGCACTATCACAATAGATTGAATGTAGAAGCAGTATGAGAATCCAGCTCTCTTCTCTTCAGCCAGACATTAAAGAGATTTGCAAAAATGTAAAACAACGCCACCCTTCTCACTGTTTTATTTTTGTTGTTTTGGAAAACAGTGAATTTTTTTATACAAAATATGTTATGTTGACATTGAATAGGTTTATTGTTTCTTTAACTGAATTAAGTAAATATTTTTGAAATTCCTCTTTTAATTTCTAATGTAGTAATTATTAGTAGATATAATCCACATAAAAATATTTTGGCCGTCAATAATTTTAAAAATATGAAAGGATAGAGAAATCAAACATTCAAAAACTGCTCCCACTGGCCAAATCTCTTGACCTGCCTATGAAGAAGAGGAAACCCCCTTTCATGTTATTGTTGTGTAATGCCTAATTCATTATCAACTGATGCTTATGGATAATGAAATTAAAATAAATTAGTAAAGACTGTAGAGGGAAAATTGGCAAACTCATGATCAGATGCTGAGGAGTCATAACACGGTCAAATTGCCATCAAATTATTATTATTCCCACTTCATAGAACTGAGTTACAGGGGAGTTATTCAAGTGGACCAAGGTTACACAATTCGTTGAGCATTGAGCTTGAATTTGAACACTGGCAGGGCTGACTCGATAGTTCCACTTGTGACTTCTAAGCTATATTAGCTCATAAGTAAGTTTGCCTGAGATGATCCTAGTTTATACCTATTTTATGGGTATATTATTCACTCTCCACAGTGTCTCACTTGGGATGAAAATTCATGTACCCTTCTTTCTTGGAGGTCCTACAGGAAAAGATGCTTATAGATGGGCAGAAGGAACACTGGAGAAGAATAGAACACAGAGCCATTTATGCTGTGTTCTAGAGTGGGTCATTTTTTTAGAGTAAATTTGCCTTTTCACCTCTGCTTTGCCTTGCTTAGAATGAAATAATTTTAGTTTTTATTAAAACATCAATAATTAAGATTAAGTGTATAATCTGTGCACATAAATAAAATTTCCACCTTTTTAATGTGTGACTTTGGAGGAGCTCAAAGTGAGTAAGGAGTCAAGGTAAGGACTAGAGATAAACATGGTCCTAACAGATGCCACTGTAGCAAAGTCAGATGTCATGAGCTAGTGGTGAAGAAGATATAGCCATTGTCTCCAAAGTTCGTGGTTGCATACTCTATCCGTAAGGAATTTGGAGTTTGAGCCACCAGTATATTCAAGTAATACGTAAGTATTCTAAAATATATACAGAGATAGAAGTGAAAATGGATGTGATGAAAATCAAATATAATGCTTATTATAAACTAATTTTTATTTGTAATTCATTAATGGAATGATTACAGAGAACTCTTTACTCTCACTAACATAATAATAATTTAGTGTGTATTGTACTATTTTTAAACTTTGGATTAGTTTTTCATATAGTGATTTGAAGACCTGGTTCACTTTATTTGAATATTTGGTATTAATTTCCATCATAGGTTAAACATACCTCACAGAACTATCCAGATACAAGTGGAAGGAATGCTGTGTTAGCTGTACTTACTAAATCATGACTTTCATTTTCATCCCATATACTAATCATGAAATGTTCTTATTAAAGTTTAGTCAGTAAATTCATTAAATTTTCTCTCAACGCAGAATATGCTGCATTTTCATATATATAATGTGCAAGTCCAAAATTCACTACAGCCCCTTTTTGGAAGATTTATAGACAGGCAAGAAAATTCTGATTATTCTTTTAAGTAAGCTTTAAGTTTAGAAGAGTTTCAGATTACAGAAATATTGCAAAGAGAGTACATTGAATTACCATGTGACCTACCTCTAGTTTCTCTATTCTTATCATCTTATACTAGTACATTTATCACACACATTTATCACAACTAATGAACCAATGTTAATATATTACATATATAATGTAATATATAATGTGTATATTATATATACAGTTCATGCTTTTTTAAAAGACTTCCTTTGTTTTTGCCTAATGTCGCTTTTCTGTCCCAGGATAGAACATGAGTCCTTAGGCTCTCCAGAGTATGACAATTTTCCTTTTTTTCTCAGACTTTCTTAGTTTTTGATGATCCTGACAAGTTTGAGGAGTTTTTAAAGTGTGCAGATATGAATTTCTATAAATAGTACAAATTATATTACTCTTCTATAACAAGTGCATAGAACTGTAGAAACATTGAAAAACAGTCCTTTTAAACAACTTTCTTATCAATCTGCAAAAGTGCCTTTTTGATTGCTTATTATTAAAACTTCACCTTTACCTTAAGGGGCCAGGTTACAGATGGTTATCAATCACTTTTGAAATTGTCTGCTCAGTGGCATACTCCCAGGTGCTACACGTCCATGGAAAAGTTAGCATATTTGGAACATGTGTCTTCTTTTAATAGAAAAATATACCACCCATCTTTAAGTTCAACAACTATTTTCAAGACTTTGATGTAAGACAACATACATATCCCTGGGCTGTGCCACAGATTCTCTTGCTCACCCTTGATCTCACGGCTGAGTTCCTGTGAGAACTCTGCTATATTTTTAAGGTCTTTTAAAAAAATGAACAGCACAATGACTTCCTGCAGTACCTTGTGTACTTCTAGATTTTATTTTGCTCAAGTTGCTTGCTTGTGAACGATGAAGTGAATGGATTAAAAGTGTGACCCTATCTCTAATTTCTCCTCATAATCTTTTCTTTACTCCAGCCCAAATAGTTGTTCTATTAATGTTGTCATGTAAATTTTATGGGAGAAAATCACTGATTTTTTTTAAAAAGTAAAGATCCTATTTTCTATCCACAATGTGCTTTAGGATACATTTTTAAATTCCACAATGCATAGGAAGTTAGTATTTTTTCAGAAAATTAGTTTTGATGTCTTTTATTTTTGAAATAGAATCTAGCAAGTACAGTATACAAACTCATATTAGAGATTAGAAACTTTATACTTCCATTGAACTTTAGAGAAAGCATACCACCATGCATAGACTATTGTCCTACTTCTTGTTTCTTCCAGACTTCAGATGCATGTTCTGTATATTTTCCAAAGCTCCTATTTACTCACACAAGAAGGCATTTTATTTTGTCTCCATATCGTGTGTGTGTGTGTGTGTGTGTGTGTGTGTGTGTGTGTGTATGTGTCTTCAGTTGATTTCTACCAAGGAATAAAAGAATAAGGGTGATTTTTAAACATAACTGAAAAAATTATGGATCTCTGTTTTCATGCTGAGTGTTAAATTTTAGTATGCCTTGATAGTTGTGATGATTTCATACCATCATTAAAATCTCAAAGAACACTATATAAGATTTGTTGTTAATAATGGTAGATGTAAGTGCATATTTAAAATAAACTTCTTGATAATTTTAAAGATTTTTAAAAATGTTTATTAATTTTGAGAAAGAGAGAAAGAGAGAAAATAAATGGGGAAGGGACAGAGAGAGAGGGAGAGAGAGAATCCCAAGCAGGATCCACACTGTCAGTGCAGAGCCCGACATGGGTCTCAAACTCACAAACTGTGAGATCATTACCTGAGCTGAAATCAAGAGTCAGATGGTTAACCAACTGAGCCACGCAGGTGCCCTGATAATTTTAACGATTTGGTCTATTTGCTAGGTATGCTTATCTGATCTCAGTTTTCTAGGGCTGATGGAAGGAGGGTAAGGCTTTCTGTTTGCTTGTTTTTCTCTTGGGTTTGCATGATTCTTGTGTTCAATCTGTTGTTTGTTTAACTGAAAATTTTTGACTCATCAGTTTGTGAAGATTTACTTGATTAAAACTATATAATATGATCTACAAATCTACCCAACTATTTACATTCATGTTGGAAGGTGTTTCATTACTCTGAAAGTAAGGTGATGACCTCTCCTCCCCCCAAAATTTACATCCGCCCAGAAGTCCAGTATAAGGGTATTTATAGATGTGATTAGGATAAGGGTCTAGACTAGAGGTCACCTTGGACTGGATGGACCCTAAATTCAATATTGGGTATATTATAAGAGACAGAAAGAAGAGACACAGGGAAGAAGACCATAGCAATCAGAAGCTTAGATTGAGGTAATATACCTAAAAGCCAAGGAATGTCAAACCTTTCCAGTCAAGAATTTCACCGGAAGGTGAGAAAGGGAAAAAAGGATACTCTCCTAGATACACTTTGACATCATTATTTTGGACTCCAGAACTCTGAAAGAATAAATTCCTGTTGTTTTAAACCATCAATTCTGTGGTAATTGTTATGACAGCCGTAGGAAACAAATACAGTCCCGTTTGCCCTCTCTTCTGTCCTGTGACTTTCCGACTTCTTACAGAGGATACTAAATAATATGCCTGACTTGTGTGCACCTGAATATAAACTGAGTGGGGGCAAAGTGTTGACCCATGCATTAATATCAGTACCTAAATACTAAGAAAAGTCTTTATGTCATCCTCTGATCATAAATGGGTGCATCATCTTGCACAACACTTGAGATGCCTTCACCCCATTTTGGAAACTGCAAGGAAGGACTTTTTACATTTCAGAGATATCTGGTTAGTTGTTTGAGCCATATCTTAAGAGTCATTTAAGACAATATGCTGAGACCACACAGTAGCAAATTTTTTATTTTTTGAAGAGCTGAGAAAATAAGATGAGAGGAAGGACAAGAACCAAAATGTGATACTTAACGGATATAGAGAAGGGAAGACAGACACTGAAATTAATATTTTAGCCCAGGATGTAGCCCTGGCCTGAGTACTTAAAGTACTAACATAGCTTTTTAAGGCCATACAGGATAAACAAACTTAATAAATTTAGAAAAATATTTCTATTTCTTTTCAGATGTGATTATGTCATTATCGCATTTTTAAAATTTATTTGTTGTTTAATTTAGAAGTCAGTTTGCATATGGTACAAAAATGATTTCAGGAGTAGATTCCTTAAGCCCCTTACCCATTTAGCCCATCCCCCTTCCCACAACCCCTCCAGTGACCCTCTGTTTGTTCTCCATATTTAAGAGTCTCTTATGTTTTTGTCCCCCTCCCTGTTTTTATATTATTTTTGCTTTCCTACCCTTATGTTCATCTGTTTTTATCTTAAATTTCTCATATGAGTGAAATCATATGATATTTGTCTTTCTCTGAGTGACTAATTTCGTTTAGCATAATACCCTCCGGTTCCATCCATGTAATTACAAATTGCATTTTAAATGATTAAAATAGTATCAAGTACTTTCTGTAAAATACAGCTGAAGATTTTTAAAAAAGTAAGACCTATTATGCTGTTATTTGGTATGTTCTCCTTCTCCATACCTCCCAGTATGTGTGTTTTTAAACTGTGATTACAGTATATATAGATTTTTTATTTCTCACTTTAGTTCACTTATTTTATTGCATGGATATTAATATGATTGAAAACTATGGTGTTATGGGTTGAATAGCATTCCAAAATTCTTATGTTTAAATCCTAATATCACCCCCAACCTATCTCAGAATGTGACCTTATTTGGAAATAGGGTCCTTGCAGATGTATAGTTAAGATGAAGTCATACTAGAATAGGATGGGCCCTTAATTTACTATGACTGGTGTCTTTATAAAAAATGGGAATTTGGACACAGGCACATGCATAGGGAGAACGCATGTGAAGATAAGACAGAGATAAGGCTGAAGCTTCTATAAGCCAAAGATTGCTAGCAAACCACCAGAAGCTAGGGAACAGGTGTGGAACACATTCTGCCTCAGTGTCCTCAGTAATATATTCTATTATATATATATACATATATATATAACACCTTCTTTATCCATTTATCTATGTATGGACTCCTGGGCTGCTTCCATAATTTGGCTATTATAAATAATGCTGTAATAAACATAGAGGTGCAAATATCTTTTCAGATTATTGTTTTTGTATTCTTTGGGTAAATATCCAGCAGTTGATCATATGGTAGCTCTATTTTTAATTTTTTGAGGAACCTCCATACTGTTTTCCACAATGGCTGCACTAGTTTGCATTCCCACCAACAGTGCATGAGGGTTCTTTTTTCTCCATATTCTCACCAACACTTGCTGTTTCTTGTGTTTTTGATTTTAGCCATTCTGACAGGTGTGAGGTGATATCTCATTGTAGTTTTGATTTGTGTTTCCCTGATGATTAGTGATGTTGAGCATCTTTTCATATGTCTGTTGGCCACCTTGATGGTGGCCATGTTTAAACTTGATGCTACATGTTTAAAAATTCCTACTTGAACAGCTATGTTTTAAAGAGATTCCCTCATTGTATCTTGACAATCATTAAGCAGTATAATTAAAAGTTTTTGCTCACTTTATTAAACTGTTAATATTAATATGTATTATACGTACATACATATATGCTTCCTTTTGTTATTTATAATGGTAGATTGAATAAAATTTATTAATTTAAAAGCTGAGTTAAGTGATATGTATTTGGCTGATGAAAAAGAAATCTGGTTCCCATGGGAAATATACCAGAGCCCCTATCTTTAGTGAGAAGTCAAGCATCTTGAAGTGATTTACTCCAATCTGTTCTTTTCCCTATGAGATGCTTGACTTGATCAACTCTTTGCTAATAAAATTTACTTTTCTTTTCTATTTTATCACTGAAAGCCTGAAGATGTTCTCCTGACCCTAGATAAATTGCTAAGACAACCTACAAATGCTTTGAAGTGACATGACTTCTATTCACTGGGCAACAAAGCCTGTGTGCAGTGTATCCATAACTGAAATAACACTGCAGTAGGCCTTTGCAATATGCTATGTGTCATGGCCTCACAGGTGGAAAAAGGCTGAGGAAAGCAGTGGGGGGAAATGGGCAGGGTGCATTTTAGTGCTGTCAAGAACAAAAGCATATCGATCAATGCCTGTATGAATAACAATCTGCTAATATCACAATATCGTGGCTTAAAATAAACCACCGCACAGACAGTATGTTGCCAAACAAGGCTTTATCCTCAATGCTATCTTCCTCCGTAAAATTCATTTTAAAAGATGCTAATGATTAGGTTTCAAAAGGAGCCTCTTTTTTTCCTCAGGAGTTAAAAAAATTAACTGAAACAAAGATCAAAAAAGGAATCCTTCGTAAAGCTTAGTTACCTTATGTGTAACATGCCTACATTTAGGAGTTCAGAGGCAGTTTAATTGGCCCTTCTAGATCATATAAATGATTCTTTAGTATATTTCACTGATCAAATTCTGTTAGACTCAGAGCAATTGTTATACATGTGTTGAATTCCACAAAAAAATTTAATAGTCTATTTAGTTTTTTGAAAAATTATAGGGGCTCCTGGGTGGCTCAGTCGGTTAAGCTCCGACCTCGGCTCCGGTCATGATCTCACAGTTAGTGAGTTCGAGCCCTGCGTCAGGCTCTGTGTTGACAGCCAGCTCAGAGCCTGGAACCTGTTTCAGATTCTGTGTCTCCCTCTCTCTCTATTACCCTCCCCTGCTCATGCTGTCTCTCTCTCTCGCTCTCAGAAATAAATTTTTAAAAAACATTAAAAAAGAAAAAGAAAAAGAAAGAAAAAAGAAAGAAAAAGTATAAAATGGCAAAAATCCAAACAGATAGCCAAAAATCCATACTGCTTTCTTTGAAATAGAGGTTGAAGAGCTTTGTGGTAGAAGGAGAAATGATTTTAGTCCAAGTTTTATTCTTGTAACTTACATTTAGTAGTTATCTATTAGGGATCTACTAGAGCCAGATTCTGCTTATGAATCTGGGGGAAATGACAATGAACAAGAACAAATCCTATTTCTGGGAATTTACAATCTGATGGGGAAGGTAGATGAAGACTAATAATAATAATACATCTGCTATTTAAGAAGTATGCATGCAGAACCATGAGACAAATGAGAGCAAACACTGCTCTGTTGAAGTGAGGTAGGTAGGCAAGGAGCAAGCAGAGAGGCTGGAGAAAGTACCCTCTGAACTAATGTTTAAAAAAAATAAAAATTGAAGGACACCTGGTGGCTCAGTTGGTTAAGTGTTCAACTCTTGATTTCGGCTCAGTTCATGATCTTGCAGTTCGTGAGTTTGAGCCCCGCGTTTGGCTGTGCACTGACAGTGCAGTCTGCTTGGGATTTTCCTTCTCTCCCTCTCTGTCCTTCCCCTGCTCATGCACTCTCTATGTCTCTCAAAATGAATAAGTGAACTTAAAAAACAAAAAAGAAATAAAAATTGAGCATAGAATGAGAAAAAGAAGAGAGAATCAATGAAATGACAGGAACAGAGATGCAGAAGGACGTCTTTCATTTCATGTGTAGGAAACTGTATGCAATTTGGTAAATCTCAAATGCAGTTAGGTAGGCACAGGAGGCCCGAAAAGCATGCAAAGCTTTTCTGTCCTGTTATAAGTTGGATTCCCACAATAGGTAACAAGACTACATCTAGAATTTTAAGCTGGACAGTAACTTGATCAGCTCAGCCCAGAAAATCAACCACACAGTCAGTGGGCTGGTGGTCTCTTAAGTTGGATCCACTGAGAAGAAAATATTAAAGCTTATATTTATGCTTGTTATGTATCCTTAAAATAATGAAACCATTAGTTTGTGCTCATTTTGGTGGGGTGCATTGGAAAAACCTTTATTCTTTCTCTCACTTTTAAACTACTCTGGGGACTGTTCCTTTCCTGCCACTGGATGAAATTTTGCACAAGTCTCATTACTTTTCTGGTCACTTTTAGGGACAAGCACAGTATCATTTTATCAGCTAAAGTGCCAAGTCCCCATGATAGTAAAAACATTACTTTCACTTGGAGTTTGATCTTTCTTCTCCCCTAGATTGGGTCTTCTTCCCCTAACTGTAGGGCAGAAGCTTCTTTTCTGTTCTGTTCTTGTTCTTCTCTTCTATCCTCTCCGCACACCAGGATTGGAGTGGATCACAGGTAGAGGTGTGGTGAATACACTTGTGAGCTGGCTTTGGGGCCCTCTGGGGCTTTGGGGTTGGACTCGCTCTCATGCGGTGCTTTTGAAATTTCTTGGAGATTCACTCTTTCAAAACATGAAGCTACAACTCCTACCGCACAAGAATACTTCTCTCTTCTTTAGCCGGCCACTTTCTCGCCTCTTCTGTGCCCTTCAGATTCCTAGAAATCCACCCCTCCACAGGGTTAATCTAGCCCTTTTGGGTGGAGACCCTTTCAAGATATCTGTAGTCCAGCTCCCTCCTGTCTGGTCCATTTGCATATTCACTGGCACATCCATCATAAGGGAAAATACAGGTCCTTCCTAGGACAGCCCCTCTCTTCAGTTCCCCCTAACACATTCTTTTCATTCTCTTTCTTTTTTTTTTTTCCTGTCACACACACACACACACACACACACACACACACACACTCTTTCTACCTCTCTCCTTTTCTACTATGGGGTAATCTAATTTCAGCATCTCATACTAGTTCTTAATCTCCCCAAATGCCTAACACAAAAACCCCTAAACAGCTGTTAGCTATCTGACTGGTATCCTCAAAGTACCTCTCACTTGGCTTGGGAGACAGGGAAACCAGCTCCTAGAAAGTGGAGGTGTGCCCCACGGCTCTCTCTAAACTCCAGATGAATTCCAGCCTTTCTGTACCTGAGGAGAGTGATCTCTATTTCTTGAAGATTGGGTTTTACCATCTCTTAGCACATTCTGATAAGTGACTTAGCAGTCTGCTGTGGGCTGTAGGTACAGGTTTCCTTTTACAGTGGTTTTCAACCTCAGGAGCTGAGAACTAATAAAAAGAATTGCATATATAATTATGTTAAATGAAGAATATATTAGGATGTAGGAATACTTAATATATTGATGAAAATCCTAAACATATTCATATAAATGTATCTATATATAGTGGGAGTTCAGTCTCAAAAAAGAGGCTTGGTCAAGACAAGTGTCAGGAGGGCACTGGTAGAAAGAATACCTTGGATACATGTGAGACAGGATGGAGAAGACAGTTATACTGCAAGAAAAGACATGTTCATGACATACAGCAAGAAAGCAACAATGCCAGCGAAGAGGGAAGGAAAGCAGAATGTCCTGGAATTGGAGATCTCTAAGATGCTATTGTGGACTGAATTTTGTCTGCCTCAAATTCATATGTTGAAGCCCTAACCCTTAGTATCTCAGAATGTGGCTATATTTGGATATAGGACATGTAAGAGGTAATTAAGATAAAATGGGTCCCGTATGGTGGGCTCTAATCCAATATGATTGGTGTCTATATAATAAGAGGATACTGGTACACAAGAGACACCAGCAATGTCACAGAGAAAATGCCGTGTGAGCATACAGTGAGAGGGCCGCCATCTGCAAACCAGAGGCGCCTCAGGAGAAACTAACCCCGCTAACACCTTGCTCTTACACTCAGTTTCCAGAACTGTAAGAAAACAAATTTCTGTTGTTGAAGCCACCCAGCCTTTGGTATTTTGTAATGGAAGCCCTAGGAAACTAATACAGATGTCAATAGGAGAACAGAGAAGGGGCAAGGACCTTGATTCACCAAGATAGGAATTGTGTGATGGGGTCAGTTGTGTGATAGTCTTGGGAGTAGGATTCTTGCCTTTCTCCTTCTGTCCTTACTTTTCTTGTATATCATTCACTTAACAATCAAGCCATCAACTGTTCAACTAAACTGATATACTTTCTATGTTTATGAAAGATAAGGTCAGAGGGATTAAACATAGTGGTTCAAAGCAAGGACTTTTGAATCAGAAAAACTCATGTTCAAATCCCAGCTATGCCGTTTTGAGCAAGTCATGTAACCAGTGTTTTGAATGGACCTAAACCTATTTGGTGTCTTGTAATCCTTTGGTAAATGTTAGTATCCTCCATTATGCTAATTAACAAATATCAGGTTTTGTTCAAAGATAAATGAAGGATTTAGAGTCTAAGCCTGTGAATTGTAGCTTTGGATTGGTCTTTCAAAGTGCTAACCAGCCCTGGAGTATTTTCCCAACTAGGTACTTCAGATGTGAGTAACCACACTAAGAGAATAAAATACAGTTATGCATAAAAAGGTATATATCACATTGGTCATACCAAAGAATTTTAAGATAAATGAGAGATAATATAAAACTCTCTAAGTTCACTTGCTCATCTGTATAATGGAGTAATTTCACCAACTCCCTATGTATAACACAAAAGGTAAAGTAAATCATGTCTGGAAAGCACTGAGTTCCGTTTCTATCATATAGTAAGAGCTTAAAAATCACTGGTTATGTTTACTGCAGGGTGATGTGGCTCAACAAAGAAAATAACTGCTGTATTGTTGCTAAGTCAAAAACTAGGAAATCTGACTTAGAAACCTACTGATCAGTAGCAAACATCTTTGTGCCCTACAGATCATATCAATCAGGTGGCGACACAGAACTGTCATATTTCTCTGGTCTTACCAGAGATGGGTACTTACCACATAGATTCTTTGTTCTTGAATCTTTAAATATCTTGTTAATTAAATATATGTCAAGTTTTGTTATAATACATCTTTTTTTTTTAATCCCAAGCAAACAATTTTCCCTTCAGTCTTTACTTATCTCTGTTAAGTCCTATATATTTATATTTTAAAAAGGGTGGGGAAATACTACCATAGATTCCATTTTAAATTGTGGATAATTTTTCATAGGAAAGTGTGTTAACTTTGTGCAGAAAAACTGAGTGTCAAGAGAATGTTTGAGATTTAAAATGGTCCTGTGTCCACTGGAATAAAAAGCACAGATCAGAATATTAAATTCTATTTTGCTACTGAGGGCATATATGACTTAAGATGTTGTAATTTAAACTCTGATCGTACCTTTTTGATTTACTACATTGCCTATTTCTCCCTTATTATTAACATTTCTTGGTACCTTGCGTGTACAATTGGAAATATTCGAAGAAAATGCAGTAGAGTGTAATATAACTTCCAGAAAACCTGTATTTACTATAAGATGCCAACTATTTAAATGTAAACTGAGAAAATCAGTCAAAATGTGAACCTTTGGGCTGTGTGATAATCCTCCCAGTCTTTGGAAACATTTTAAATGGGCTAAGCTGAAAGAAGGAAACTGGTATTATTACAACTAAATTCATAAACAATGATTGATCTCTCTCTTTCCAAAACTGTAATTTAAGCAGGAAAACATGTTGCCTTCACCGTGGCCATATCCTTCAGAAATAAGAACAGCTGTTCTGCCAGCAGCGTGGGCTCCTTTTTCTATAGTGTAAGTAGCATTAGAAAGAAGAGTTTTTCTGATTTCGAAAGCACCAGCTGCTCTGATGTTTTGGGAATATTCCCATATGTTCTGAATGGGAAAAATTAAATGAAGCCAAACCAAAGACTTTTGACTTCATAGAGGAGACAAAGCTTTTTAAGAATTTCTCAACCAGAAAGTTTATAATTAGAGTATTAATTTCCTGGAGGGTATTTTTGCTTCTTTGCGTAACTTAAAGGACAAATTCTTTATCCATTCTCTCATAGGAATTTGTTTTGTGCTCAGAATTAATAGTCCAATGATCCAAAAATAGTTCCTGATGCTTGACTGAAAAGCTAATTGGAGAGCCACTAGAAATGTATTAAAACATGAATTAGTACTCATAATCACAGTCTTGCAGCCCATCAGAGAAATATTTGAATTTGCTTCACAAATGACTAATTTCATATTTGTGTTTAAGCTAACTGGCACTGCTTTAAAGACATCTGTTTTATAAATAGTAACATTTAACCTATATAAAGAAGAACAAACAGAAACTTCTCTCCCAAGAAACTTCCTGCAGAGGCACTAAATGGCCTACACCTTGTGAATCAGCTCTAAGAGTCTGGCTTAGAAATTAACCACCTTTTCTTCCGCTCATAAAGATGGTCTTCCATTAACTTGTAAAGTCTCTCATGGTTATTTGTGGCCTAAGAGAAATGGCAATACTTTGGTCAGGCTGGACAACCTACATGAAATAGGCTGGGCAAAGGATCCATATGGGAGGACATAAACCAGAATTTTTCAGGAGGGGTAGGTCTGGAGGTGACCTCTCCACCTGGAAATTGTATATGATCTTGACCTAATAAATGTGTATGTTCCTTTAATTTTAATGATTAGATAATCAGAGCTGGATGTTTGTGTTAAAGGAAGAAACTTAGCACAGAAAAATAAGGAAATTATGTGTCTGTTAAGATAATGGAAATGAGGCTCTTCCAGTTTCCAGTTCTGAGACTCATGTGTTCTCAAAGCTACCATTTTTAGCCCATGCTATTTCTGAAGTCCCTTTATTTTCTTCGGGCTTTCAACTTCTAAGATAGCTTTGTCATCCTTTTATTTCAAACAATAGGTACATTAAACATGCTTTTTGCAAGATACATACGCATACGTTCCCCTCCTCTCCAATATTTATATACACATTGAGGAATTTCCTTCACTGTTGTTTCATCCTGGCTTTTGAGAATCAACATTCATGTGTTAAGAATCTGTCTCTTTATATAGTCAAACACATCACTAAAATATGATTTAATTTGGAGAAGCTGATATCAACTGATTGTTTACTGGCCAATATAGTGTCATGGTTAGTGATAATAATGATTAAAAAAATAATAACATTGGCTGACACAGGATGCTAACTATGTTCCATGGGTGATGTATTACGTCACTTTGTGTTTTCATTAATCTTTTATGGCAGGTAATTTTTTAACAACTATTCTCTTTTCTTAATGAATCAGAAAACCAGAGCCCAGAAAGATGAATTATCTTGCTTAAGGTCACACAGCTTGTAAGAGGGAAGCTAGGATTGGAAGCCTGTGTCACCTAACTCCAGATGCAAAGCTTTCACTGTTTTCATTACATCATGCTTTTTTCTTGACTAGGACCCCTCCCCTCCCAGGGACAATATGGAGGAATGTGCAATTTTGATTTCAAAGATGGCCTAAGTCTTCAGTATACTGTTGTTTCTTTTCTTCATTTATACATTCATATCTTTTAAAAAAATGCTTGTTTATTTTGAAAGAGAGTGAGAGAGAGAGCAGGGGAGGGACAGAGAGAGAGAGAGGGAGAGAGAATCCCAAGCAGGCTCTTCATTGTCAGTGTAGAGCCCCATGCAGGGCTCAATCTCATGAATCATGAGATCATGACCTGAGCTGAAACCAAGAGCCAAACACCTAACTGACTGAGCCACCAGGCACCCCACAGTTCATATCTTTTTAGTCTCCTTCCCTCTACCACAGGCACCTACTCTTTCATGCTGTCGTAGGAAAAGTTATATGTGTAAAGTTATTAGGCTATTTTCCTTGGAGATGGAAACTTTTATGACAATTTCATAAAAAGAATATAGGTGGCAGGTAATGCTTACCACAAATGAATGAATTATAAATTGCAGAATTTATGCTGTAGGTTCAAGGTTTTGGAGGAATTGAGGACTTGCTTGAAACTCTTATCCTTATCTCTTAACCAAGTTCCTTCACACAAGAGTGACCTGTGACAGAGGGTGGGGTGAAGGATGGCTTACCTGGAAAGCTGAAGCTAAGCAGGTCCTCTTTCTTGTCACACCCACATAACCCCCCACCCTAAATCAGGATGAAGCTTTGGTGAATCTGATTGTGGTTCGAGATCCAGAAATCCCTGTAATAGTAAACATTTCCTCAAAGTACAGAGCATTGATGTCATTTGCAAGTGCTTCTAAAATGGTGATTTGAGTTGGAAGAATAGAAGAGTGGTAGCGGAGTAAAAATTAAGTTTCCTGGATTCAGTGAGATCCTACTTTGCATGAATAGGACACTTGGAGTTTATGTTTCCTGTTAGGGCTTCTCAAAGCTAGGGAAATTTTGTTGAGATATGCCATAGTGGCTGCTACCCTTTGATGCTACCTTGTCTTTTTATTCTTTATTTTTTATTTTTTTAATGTTTATTTATTTTTGAGAGAGAGAGAGAGTGAGCAAGCATGCAAGCAGGGGAGGGACAGAGAGAGAGAGAGGAAGTCACAGAATGTGAAGCAGGCTCCAGGCTCTGAGCTGTCAGCAGAGAGCCCGACACAGGGCTCAAACTCATGAACTGTGAGATCATGACCTGAGCTGAAGTTGGATGCTTAACCGACAGAGCCACCCAGGTGCCCCAGAGGCTACCTCATCTTTTAAACATATTTGGTATCCTAAAATAACTGAGTTGAGAAAAGAATCTAGTTTCATAGACTATGTATGTGAGGATATATAGGTGTAGGTGGCACATGTATGTGTATATGCATGTGAGCAAGTGTCTCAGGGATGAGGATAACTCTTCCTTAACCTAACAGAAATGCTGCTGTGTATAAAGCTTATGTGTTATTTCTCAATGGCGTAGCAATCTCTAGATTTTGTAGGAGAGTTTTTTTCCATTTAAATAAAAATATTTTGTATTTTTTAAAAATTTGGATGTATGTCTTAGAGTGGGAATTGATAAAAAAAAAAGTTAACAATAGCCAACAAAATGTCTTTTTAAAAATTTGTTTTAAATGTTTCTTTATTTTTGAGAGAGAGAGAGAGACAGAGTGTGAGTAGGGAAGGAGGAGAGAGAGAAAGACACAGCATCTGAAGCAGGCTCCAGACTCAGGTGTCAGCACAGATCCCGTCATGGGGCTCGAACTCACAAACTGTGAGATCATGACCTGAGCTGAAGTCGGATGTTTAAAGGACTGAGCTACCCAGGCGCCTGGACAAAATGTCTTAAAATAGATTCCCCTTTGGCATGACTCCTATACCAATCAATATCTAAAGGAGTGTACATTGTTAAACTAAGTAGAAGTGTGTGTCAAGAACTGAAAAAGGTTTGGGGTTTTACTCTAACTGAAACCTAACGATTTAGCCTGCCATAGTTTCATTGATGGTAGGGATACAAGATTCCTGGGGTAGAGACATAGCACAGTTTGTCACACTCAATACCTCCAGCCAGGTAATCAGTGTTTTTGTGCTGTTCCCTGAGCCCCATGTTCCATAGGGGGCTGTGAAGAGGCCAGTGACACCCATACACACAGTGGGTTGAGCTATAAGAGAGGAGCGCTAACCTTAGGTAACAGGCATTAAGCAAAGCCACCCTCTGCCTTGGAGGAAAGCACTATCTCTATTTCTCAAGTCTGCTAGTTATGCAAACATTCTTGAAAATATAGTCTACAAGAAAGGACTTTTAAGACATGCAGAGATGCAAGTGCTCAGGAAGAATTCTCTCCACAGTTTATTTCTCTACTTCCCATTTCTTGTTATCTACTTTTTTTTTTTCCCTTTCCAATATCCCAGTCAAGCCTTCACTTTGCACTTAGGATCAAAACTAACAGAGAGGAAAATGGTCAGTCTGTTAGTTCAATAATCACTTTGGATCTGTTTCATAGCTGACCTGATCATTCACATAGAAATTGGCCACTAAGACTGTCAAAAATAACAGTCATACAAAAACACCCTACTGGAAATGGTTTTCATCAGAACCAAAGCTTGAAGATAGAGAGCCTGCCTAGAGGAAAGCCTAAGTGGTATAGTCAGGACCTGGTGATAGCCAGGCCCAGAGAACAAAATAAAAAGAAGCAGCTAAACATCGACAAGTATGGTAGCTCTAACACTAACCTAGAGAACTGGATTAGAAGATAAACACATTAAGGACTAGCTTCCTTTAATATTTCTTCTGCTTGGCATTGTCCCTAGATCTATTTTCCACCTTTTCCCTCACTGTCCGCCACAAGAGGCCTGTGCCTGTGGACTACATTACCCACAGTCCCTTGCCAGCTGGCTTCCTTTGGGAGGCCAGTAGAGATTGAAGGTGGGGAAGAGAACCAGGTAGGAGATTCTTTCCCATGCCATGCTTGGGTCATGTTTCTGGCAGTGACTTAGTCCTTCTGTAAGTGCAGTGCCAGGTCCTCTCAGGCAGCCCCTCCTCCACAGCTCAGGTTCTGAATGGATCTCAGTGTTTCAAGATTAGGTGGGAATGGCTTCCCATTGTTGTTAGTCTTAAGATGGCTCAAAATCCTTGGGTGATTCCCTGGACGGTGTCCACCCTCTGTTGTTGAGCTTCATTCAAGTCTCTTGAACATTCTGAGTCACCTTTTCTTTCCTACTGAGACCCAGATATAACTAGAGAAAAAGGGTAGGACCCTGGTCACAAAGAACCCAAGATAATAATAAATACTTAATGAGCCATTATTGTATGAGGTTAAGCCTCACTGCAAGCATGTGGTAGAAACTATTACTCTGTGAGTCAAATGAGGAAACTGGGCACAGAAATCTAGTATTTGGGGGAGCAGAGACTTAATCCTAAACTGTTGAACTCTGAAGCCATCACTGTTGTCACTACAGGCTATAAGACGGATCAACAGTCAGATAGTACTCTATGCTTGCCTCCAGGGCAGGGGCTCACTCATCACAATCACAGGAGGAGGCAGGCAGCCTCTCAGGAGGTAGAAGACAAGAGTAAAATGACAAGTGGTGTTCAGGGTTAATGTGGGGTCAGGAGAAAACTGCCTTGTTGCTGCTGAATCACTAGTGTTTCAGTCTAGACCTGGTCCTACATCATAAGTCTAGATTGAATCCAACTTTTTGAAGTTAAGACTCCCTTGCTATGGGAATTAAGGGCCATGGGGGTAAGAAATCAAGTCGAGTCATTTGCTATGTCTAGGTTTCAGGCATAGAATTGTATGTCCTTTGTAAATGATGTATTCATCTAAGAATGGTAAAACATTCTCTCTGAATGCAAAGAGTAGTTAGTGCTATTCAGAACCAATTAGAGTGCAAACATATTTCAAAAAAGAGCTGTATATTAAGAAAATGAACTCAATGAGTCAAACAGATTGAGCAAAAAAAAAAAAAATGGTGTGTCTAGTTGGGTGATTATCTGGCTTTCAGACATCAGACATTATTCATTTTCCAAACCAGAAATGGACAAGAAAATAAGCAAAAGGGCTAATAATACAAAACAATACAAATAGCTCATAACATATCTGGGGACATTAAATGGCTACAGGGAAAAGCATTACTTGTTTGGCTAATAATTATAATAAAACTCAGTTCTTATTGGCACCAAAGCCCAGACGCTCTAATAATAGGGTAAACAGTGAAAAAGATTGATGAAAGAATATTTTGAAATATCCACATACTAGTTTGTCTCAGAAAGACAACTGGCTAGTCTCATTGCAAATGCAGTGTGGCCAGAAGAGAGAGGAAAGCAATGAATTGTCATGAGGGACTGTGATGAGAAGTGACAGCCAGTAACAGAAATCCTCGCTAGGGAGGAGGCAGAAGAAATACCAATTAGCTGAATATAGCAGCCAGAGATCATCTGTTGTACTGGCAGGCATAGCTCAGCCTCCCTTGACACCTTTACCATGTCCTATTTGGGTGCTCCAACCAGCACAGGATAGGAGCCTGTGGTCATCTGACTGTTTGACTCCCAGCAAAGTCTTCTGAATACTACCTCCTTTATCACTATTCTATAGCCCTACTTATATCCCCAGATACTTAATTCTTGATTTTGTAGTTTTAGAAGCTGCCCTAGGGAAAAGTTAAATGTAGGAAACGCTGCTCATAATTTCCTCCCCTTGGAGCTTCTCAGTGAACATTAACATGCCAAAAATATGTGAGATTCTAAAAAGCCCCTTTTAATTTTGCTTCACCCAGACTGTCAAACTACTTTGGCACTGGGAACTTTCTATTTCTGTCTCAAGAACATTCTTTGGGAAATGCTGCTGTAGTCACAGCAGATCAGACACAGATGTGTCATGGAGTCACCTGTATCAATCAGGGTTGGGTAACATAAGGAAAGCTTAATAAAGGGACTGTTTGCAAAGGTGTGGGCTCAACTTATGTAAAGGAAGAAGGGAGAGTGAGGAACGTGTGCAGTAGCATCAGAGAGCCATTACTGCTCCCAGGGTAAGGAAACTGAGGAGAGAGAGCTTGCATGGTGAGAGGTAGCCTCCAGGAAAAAAAAAAAAAAAAAAAGTAGCCACCCTGAGGTGACCCAGTGGAAGGGGAGAAATGCATAGATGCCTGACCTTCTCTTCCTCCCTCCTTTTGACTCTGCTGTTGCCTCCTCTGTATTCCAGTGGCTATAAACTGGAGGGCAAAGTGTTTTCCCAGCACAATCCTTGCAGGTCTACATTCTGGGGTGGAGAAGGGTGGGTATAGCCCTAAGGGACAAAGAGAAGAAACTCAGCACAAATTTCCATAGTATCAAGTTCAAGCTTCTTAACTTAAAGGCAAATAATCTCTGAAATCTGTGTTATATTTAAAGAGATTCACAAAGAGATATTTCCAGATCTTAAAGAACAGAAACATTGGGATGGATCAGTGTAGTATTCTTGATCCATGCTATGTAAGACTGCTCAGAAAGGACAGCTCCTGAAAGATTTTGAATCAAATAAATCTGTTAACTAACTTGGTTCATGCATGCAGCTAAATTAGTCTCAAGCTGTGTTTCATGTACTTCCCAGCAAAAATATCAGAAAATGTTGCTATCTTTGGTTCACTGATTGCTGAAAAGTAGGCACAAAGTTACTTGACTAGACTTTCAGAATCAATGATGGCACTCCATGATAAAAATTCAATGTGCACACTGGAAGCTGTAGGCAAATATTTTGATAAAGAACAATTCATTGACCTATTTAGAGAAATAATGCAGAGAATTTCTATTTTGAACTATAAGGTATATATTTTGACATTCCAGGGTAGCAGTCTTTTAGAGTAAATACAAGAATTTAGAGTTAGAGAGACAGGATAGATCCTGATCCCCTCGTTTAAATGGCAGTGCCCACCTGGGAAGTTCATCAGTCTCTGCAGGCATTGTTGTTTTGGTTACATTGTAACCTGATGATAACAGGAGCTAATATTTGCAGAGCTCTCACTTTATGTCAGGCATTTTATGCGTATTATCTCAATAATCCCTATAATAAACCTAGGGAAGGGACATTTATTATTCTCAATTTCAAACAAAGAAGTTGAGTCACTTGCCCAAGGTCATATTGTTAACATGTGTAAGCCCTTGGCACATTGCTTGGTAATGACAAGTGCTTTCTGAATGTTATATACTTAAATTATTTATTACTATTGTGTTAAAAACTTTTTAAAGTTTATTTATTTTGAGTGAGAGAGAGTGAACAAGCAGGGGTGGGACAGAGAGAAAGGGAAAGAGAGGATCCCAAGTAGGCTCCATGCTGTCAGCATTGATAGTGCAGAGCCTGATGTAGGGCTTGATCCAATGAACTGCAAAATCATGACTTGACCTGAAATCAAGAGTCAGATGCTTACCCAACTGAGCCACCTAGGTGCCCCTATATTACTATTATTGTTAATATTACTTGTCAACCTCTATCCTAGAAATAACAGGCAAGTAAAGTGCATCTGGAATATAGTGAATGTGGCTAATTTGATTTTATATATGTAATGATATTCCAGGCCCCCATTAAGATATTGTTTTAATGTTTATTTATTTTTGAGAGAGAGAGAGAGAGAGAGGGAGAGAGAGAGAGTGTGTGAATGGGAGAGGGGTAGAAAGAGGGAGACACAGAATCTGAAGCAGGGCTCAGGCTCTGAGCTGTCAGCACAGAGCCCGATGCAGGGCTCCAACTCAGGAACTATGATATTATGGCCTCAGCCAAAGTTGGACACTGTACTGACTGAGCCACCAAGGAGCCCCTACTGGCTCCCATTAAAATAAAATGTAATGGTAATTGTTCTTTAGAAAATGTAATTATTCTGAATTTTTCAAATGTGTTACACAGTTTTTTTACTTTAGAGTGATTTAATACATGAAGCGACAAGTTATATCTATATTTCTGATTTGTTTTCTAGATTTTATATCCTTAAAAGGGGAATATTTTAGAATCAACAAGGTTCCAGAGAAAAAGAAACACTTGGTGGAAGCATTGACCTTGAAGTGCAGGTTTTTAGCATCTGGGAAAACACTAATATCATTTATTCATTTACTCAGCCATGCAAAGTTATTAAACTCTGATTATATTCCAGGTAGACCAGAGATTATGGAAATATATTACCAAAGATTGGTCATTGACCTGTTATATAGAAATAATATTTCAAGGTCTACATGAGGCCCCTTAAAAAGAGAATACACTATTTATTCCAGAAGTTCTAGAATAGGTGAAAGTAATTTCTGGTGAAAAGAGATGAAGAAAATTTCTGGGGTTCTTTAGATAGAGATGTGGGTTGCATATAGGATTTGCTACATAATTTGCAGTGTCCAGTGCAAACTGAAAATGTGAGGCACCTTATTCAGAAGTTATTAAGACTTTTGGCAATAGAGCATTAAACCAAACACAGAGCCCTTTCAAACATCAGTCCCTGTGTGACTGCACAGGTCCACAGCCAGGAGGCTGGTTCTTGATTATACAGGTGTATGCATTTGTCAAGCCATTGAACTGAAACCTTAAGATCTACATGTAAATTATGTATCAATTGAAAAGTGTAAAATTGGGGCACTTGGGTGGCTCAGTCTGTTGTGTGCCTGACTCTTGATTTTGGCTCAGGTGATGATCCCAGTGTTGTGAAATTGAGCCCACACTCAGTGTGGAGGCTGCTTGGGATTCTCTCTCTCTGTGTCACCCTCTCTCTCTCTCTCTCTCTCTCTCTTGCTTGCTTGCTCACTCTCCTCCTCTGTACCTCTCCCCTGCTTGTGCATACACACGCACACTCTCTCTCAAAAAAAGGAAAGTGTGTAAAATTAAAGTAGAATAAAAATAAATCAAGTGAAAGAAGACTGGAGATTGACATCTTGTTTCCAAGTAAACCTTTGGTGTAATCATTGGTTCTTTGGCAAACATTAATTGAAACCATTCTGATGGGTGCTAGTGATTATATGTGTCTCTTTACATAAATAGATTTGTGTCTGAGTATGTCTCTGTATATGTCTCTGTGTCTCTCTATATGTCTCACTGTGTGTGTGTGTATGCTGTGACATATATATGTATATATACATATATATGTCATATATATATGCTGTGCATACACACACACACACAGAGCAATGCTTATATCTATGTATAGACATATAGGCATAATTCTTATACTCAATACTCAAGAAGCTTACCTAACAGTTGGAGGAGCATTCTTCTCATCTTAAACTCTTGTTAAACCAAAGCTTTTTATATCTGCTTATATGCCCAATCTATACTTTAATCTACTCCTCATTCCAGTTTTCTACCACAGCCATCCTGACATTAGTTTGTTCCGTCAGAACTCAGATCACTGGCTGGGGCTTCTGGGTTCCCAGCATCTGCTGCAGTTTCATATCCCAGAGACTGATGTCCTTGGGCTGCTCTAGGCCATCTGGTCCTGAAGTACATCTGCTATCCCCTTAATGCACATGGAGCCTCAGTCCCCTGCTCAGATCTAAAAATAATATAATACTTGTGGTAAATACCCAGTAGTAGAATTGTTGGATCATATGGTAATCCTATTTTTAACTTTTTGAGGAACCTCCAGACTGTTTTCCACAGTGACTGCATCAGTTTGCATTCCCACCAACAGTGCATGAGGGAATGAAGAGTACACTTTTTGTGATGGGCACTGAATGATGTACAGGTTGTTGAATCACTGTATTATATACCTGAGGCTAATATAACATTCTATATTAAATATACTAGAATTTAAAAAAAATTAAAAATTATACACTTTTAATGTCACAGCAATACTAGTCTGCATTTTAAACAATATCCTTTATGCCTAGAAATCTTTTAAAAGCTGACTATTAAGGCTAAAATATAAACTAGTCTGTTGATGTGTGTTAAGGAGTCTGTTTTAGTGATGCTGTTGGATGAAGATGAATAACAACCTACAGGCTACATGATAATAAATGCTGTCATAAATGAGATGAAGTGCACAATGCCTCTTCATTTAAGTGAAAGATAAAGTAGTGAAGTGAGGGTGATAAGGTATGTACAAGTGGTATTTTTATTGCCTGTGGTCACATAAATGGACACTGACAATAATAAAGAAGGAGGAGGGAAAACTAGGTAGCTGTCAGCCTGTGTCCTTGGAACCAGTAAATTCTCCATACTGGGATCCAACCTGAGCCTACAGAGACAAACATTTGCTGAAAAATATAGTAATTTCAAATTTTAAATAGATGTTTAGAGAACTTAAATGTTTTCTCCTAATCTAGAGATTCTATTAGTTTAAGATTTCCTGGAGAGCAAAGCAATTATTTGGGAAAAGTTATTTTATTATTTAATTCGACAACTGATTGTGTTTTATAATACCCAGCCTATAGCTACGTATATATATCTTACATTATTCACCAATTCTTTAGATAGCAGCCATATCGAGTCTATTTTAATAAAGTACACTCAACTTTTCCATTTCCTGTCTCTGTTTTTTCTATGAATAAATCCTTTATTTTTTATGATATGTAGTCTTCAACAAGACCATGAGCATATTACTGAATTTGAACTATAGAAATCAATAAACTCTGAAGTATTTGTCCAAATAGGATTCTCCATCCATCATGGATGCTGTTTATATCAATCATCTATTCATCTTTTTTATGTTCCCGGTATATCAAATAATTCTTTGGAGAATGCTCACTCTTAAGATATTGTGTGCAAATGAAGTGTTTATGGGATTTCACAGATCATCCACAGAAAGAGCAAAGGAATATTCTGAAATTTATAATCTTGATTATTTCATTGTGTATAATTTACCGTTTTAGTCAGACTTTAGATTCTCAGAGAACTAAGTGGTGCCTTTCAGCCTTTCTTTTGTCCACAGAAAGGTTTAGCACAATGCCTAAAGGCCTGAGGCAGTGCCGGATTCAATACATTCTTATTAAATGAAGAACTAAATCTGGAGTTGATATTTTACAAAAACTGGGGAATTAAATCCATTTTGAGGTTCAGAAGGTAAATGTGTTTCAAGATTAATCAATACTAATTTTCCTTATTTTTTAAAGCTCCTGGAAAAGCTTACTGAGGTAATTGATTATTTTTACCTCTCTTTTTTATATTAATTATTAAAAAATCTTTATTTATTTTTGAGAGACAGAGTGCAAGCAGGGGAGGAACAGAGAGAGAGGGAGGCACAAAATCTGAAGCAGGCTCCAAGCTCTGAGCTGTCAGCACAGAGCTTGACACAGTCTTGAATTTACAAACTACAAGATCATGACCTGAACCAAAGTCAGATGCTCAACCAACTGAGACACCCAAGTGCCCCTCCACCTCTCTTATGTATGGAGAAAATTCCAATTCTCACTCAATTCACTACAAACCTCTGTGCTTTTTACTCTGGGAGGAATTTAACTCAAATAGACCAGGAGATATTGGTGAACATCTAAAACCTAACAGGCATATTTCTGCTCCTCTCCCAGTTCTTTGCTTGATGCAGTGTATCTTGTAACTGATGGGTAAATATCACCTAACTGATGAGCTACCCCACTGTTATTTTTCTTCATAATTGCTTCTGTGAGTAAAGATGATGTTTCTTTGCAGTTACTCTGCCTGCAGAGATAACCATGAATATTTAATGCTCTGGTTTCAGAAATGGCTTTAGTGATTTCAGTTGGGATTGTTTAAAATGAAGTTAGTTCGTTTTGTGTGTAATACAAATACTTATAGCCCTCACCAGTTTGTGATAATGCCCTGATAGCAGTTGAATCCAAATTTTACTGGGTAAAAGTCTGCAATGGATACCAGGCACTGCAGGCCTGCAAAATTCTTCCCAAAGGTATCTGAGATTCTTCAGAGGCATTTCCCTTGGGCCCCCAAATTAGTCCTGCTCGTTGATGCTGCTACTCATGGAGGACTTCTGTGGCTGGTCTCTATGTGCGGAGACACACAGTCCTTGCCATTGATTTAGGATTGAATAACATCACTGCCCTCACTTCTATTGCCAAGCCCAGGGATCTGTAATTGCTGGTGCTGAGCTGGAGGCGAACATCCACTGCTCTGGTTGTTAGGCAGGGCATAACCTTCACCTCTACTGAACGGGACCCACTGCCAGGGTGGGCAGCCAGGCTCTTGGCCAGGTCAACAATGCTCAGATCCTTCCCACTTCTGCCATGACAGACTGAACATGGGAATGGCACCGTCCCTCTAAAATATAATCGATATGGGAATTCCTTAGCAAGATAGCTTAGACCTTAAGATAGATGTTAGGAGTTTCATGAAATATTTCCCGAGTTAGCAATATTGGCCTCTTCCTTTTTAGGGTGTATATAAACTCACTTGAAATGTAAGTGGGGAGAGTTTCCAGTATTAGCTGCGTATCTGGAACCACATCTCTGACCCTCAAACTCATTGCAAATTCTTCTCAACCTTTTCATATTTTCCCCTTGAGATTAATTCTCTTAATAAAAATTTTCTTAAGCTCCTACTGACCTTACTTGAAATTTGACTTCTGCTAGTCCCCTTTGCCTATGTCCTCCATTGCTACACATGTTTATATGCAATTATAGTTTGGGAGATTTATGCACCTGTGTAAATCAGCTGATGCGATTTGATATGGGGTCAGGGAGGAGTATGATTCAAAGGTGTCACATAATTTAAAAAATCCAGTTTACCCAGCTCAGCTGGGATGGTCTTTATATGTGAAAATGTGAGCATTTACACTCTGATTCTTAGGGTGTCTGGGTGGACAGATGTAATTGAAGAGCTTCCTCAGGTGACTCTGATACACTGTTCTGTGAGGACAGAGAGAGGGGAAATGAAGTGAAAGTGTAGGTATTGGGGGAGGGTAGCTCCCGTGTAGCCTATACCAAAGCATCACTGTCACTAACAGCAGATAGTATACATCTCAAGTTACAAAATAACATGCCTAACTTAATTACAGTTACAGTAAGGGTAAAAGTGAGTAAACCAGAATTCTCAGAATGGGTGTGAGGGATTTGAGGAGTAAGAACCTGGGAGACCTCTACTCATAGCTTCTCCAGGGCTTTAGTTTATATTAGTTTTATTGTGCTCTCTATTCTGGCTCCTCCAAACATCATGGTTTAATTATATAACTGTCAATTTTCTGAGACCATGTCTCAGGTGGGCTTTTATATTTTTCTCACTCTATAGGAGTGGTTGGTGTGATGGTTTTTTACCCTCCTTCCCCTTAACATATCTTTTAGATAGATATTTTAAACCTATCATTTTAGAGAATATAGCTGTCTCTATGTAGTCCAGTTACTTTAGCTGTATTGGTCAGTGGAAAATACCAGAATCAGCTCATAAGAGTCTAAGAGGAGGCCACAGGGAATTGGGCAGTGACCTTCCAGAAGCATAAATATTCTTCAGAATATGCTGATAATGGATACATCTGGTGCTTGAAGCTATAGCAAAGCAGGAACAAATTTGGATTAGTTAGTGCTGTGTGGTGATTTGCAAGGTCATTAACAGATGAGGTGAAGTCACAGAATTAGAGAACTTTGGAGCTAGAAGGGATCTTCTAAATCAGTGGCTTTCCAACTGTGTTGTTTAAAACCTATAATAAGAAATGCATTTTATGTCATGGCTCAGTATCTACATAGGTATATCTGGAGCAAGAATTTTATGCACAGACGTGTGAGCGCGCGCACATACGCACACACACCCCCACACACTAATAATAATATATACACGCACTGACCAGAAGAAAGCACTTGTTCTCCACTCTATTTTTGAATCACTAAATTAATTTTACATTTCATATATGGTTGTGAACAGAAGTTGGAAAGTACTAATCTAGGTCACCTTGACCAGCCTTTCAATTTACAGACGAATTGGATAGTTCTAGCAATTAAGCTAACTTCACAACCTGTATGGCCATTTAGGCCTTAGAACCCATGTCTTCAGATTCTTCTGCACGTGCTCTCTTCTCTATATGAATGTGTAATTAGTAGTGCAGGGCATTAATTTTTAATATTTCTGTTGGGCAGTGTATATGTTATGCTACATAAGGATTATAACTGGAACTATATAATAATTTTGAATATAAATATATATTAAGATTCTATTGTTCAGTTATGATACATTCATTTTTATAATGCATGCAAAGAAGGAACAGGCAGAGGCTCAATAATGTGAAGAATGAATTTGGGAGCTAGAATTTTGGGTTCCTTGTCCCTTGTAGTACTCAGAGTTCCTTGATTCTCAGTCTGCTCCACAGTGCATCTCTGCCCTGCATGTCCTTGAAAGGAATTAACTAGGGGGTACCTTTTATGTGAAGAACAAAAGGCTCTCCCTCTGAAAAGGGGCATTCTCAACTCCTGAATGGTCTCTTGTTAGGAGTTAATGCCCATCAGATAACCTCTTCCTACTCAAGTGCTGTTCTGATACTCTCTCTGCGCTCAATGAGTCAACTGTCTAGTATGGGGCCTATATTTTGAATTCCCAATAAGTGATATTGAGTTTTTTTAATATATAGGTCTGACTCTACTTTTTATTTGTTAGAACAAAGCCTGTATTTTGAAGGCATAGGGTTTTGAAATGGGCAGAAGATATGAACAGACACTTCTCCAAAGAGGACATCCAGATGGCCAACAGACACATGAAACGATGTTCAGCATCCCTCCTCATCAGGGAAATACAAATCAAAACCACACTGAGATACCACCTCACGCCAGTCAGAGTGGCTAAAATGAGCAAATCAGAGAACTCTAGATGCTGGCGAGGATGTGGAGAAACGGGCACCCTCCTACACTGTTGGTGGGAATGTAAACTGGTACAGCCCCTCTGGAAAACAGTGTGGAGGTTCCTCAGGAAACTAACAATAGAACTCCCGTATGACCCAGCAATAGCACTGCTAGGAATTTACCCAAGGGATACAGAAATGCTGATGCATAGGAGCACATGTACCCCAATGTTCATAGCAGCACTCTCCACAATAGCTAAAACATGGAAAGAGCCTAAGTGTCCATCAACAGATGAATGGATCAAGAAGATGTGGTTTATCTATACCATGGAATACTACATGGCAATGAGAAACAATGAAATCTGGCCATGTGTAGCAACATGGATGGACCTTGAGGGTGTTATGCTGAGTGAAATAAGTCAGGCAGAGAAGGACAAATATCATATGTTTGCACGTATAGGAGGATTAGGAGGAACTTGACGGAGGAACAAGGGGGAGAAGAAGGGCGGAAATGGTGGGGGAAAGGGAGAGAGGCAAACCATGAGAGACTCTTGAATGCTGACAAAAACTGAGGACTGATGGATGTGGGGGGAGGGGGGGATGGGCATGGAGGAGGACACTTGTGGGGATGAGCACTGAGTGTTATGTGGAAACTAATTTGACAATAAACTATTAAAAAAAATAGCCTTAATATTAGGAAATCTTGTTAACATTAACATGAAAGTTAACTCAGCATAATAACCAATTGTTTAAAGTGTTAACATTTTCCAAGTGCTCCCCTATTTCTTTCTGGGACAGGAACCATGTTTAGAGTATTTCAGAGACTTGTCCATGGTGTCTACACAGAGTCTGTTGTGTAGAGTACTGGTATTGAGTCTTTTTTTTTTTTTTTTTTTTACAAAGTTTTTTCTTTCAAA
>NW_027530183.1:4657787-4661480 GCF_008692635.1 Crocuta crocuta | reverse complement strand
GCCTTGGCGGTTGTGGGGAGGAGAGTGACGGTGCTCCAGTCCCTTCTTGAAGCAAGCGCTGCACCTCGCTTTTTTGGGCGTGTAAACTCCCCGTACAGGGGGCACAGCCGAAGTTGGTTGCACTCTTCAACCCAGGCCAGTTCCAATCTCCAAATCCCCGTCCACGCGCCCCGCTGAAATTGCCTTAGACACAGCTTCCCAGGCATCCCCGTCGGGCAATTCCAGGACCCCTGTGGAGCTCTGGGGGTGGAATCAGAATANGGCTTCAGGTCTTTTCTGTGTGACGTATGGGCGCGAGTGCAAGTACGGAGCTCCTTACTTTTCCGCCATCTTGCCCTTCCCTCCGATTGTGTTACCTTCTATGGCAAAAATGCTGGTATTGAGTCTTAATGAACTCATATGGTCCCATTTCAACCTAGTGGCATCAATTACAAAACCAGTGGTTGACCAAGTATTCCACAAATAGTATCAGGTACGCAGTGTACTTATTAGAAATGCAGAGTCCTAAGCCCTGCTACAGATCAACCAAACGGGACTCTCTGGATGAGCCTGGGAGTCTACATCTTTGATGAGCTTTTCTTCTGTGCACATGGGCTGATATTGTGAGTTCCATGTGGGCAGTTATGATATCTGTTTTGCTTGTCACTCCATCTACAGTAAGTGTCACATCATAGACATGTAAAAATTATTTGTTAACTGAATGTTCTACTTCATACTCCATTATCTTCAGTAATGGGGTAACTGATCAACCAACACTTCAGAAAAGCTTAGTGAGACAGTGTATGGGTTCTGGAGCCTGTCTTCCTCTACTATTTACCAATTGTTCAACACTGAGCAAATTGTTTAACATTTCTTAGCCTAAATATTTTTATCTGTTAAGGTGAAGATGTTTCTACTACCTACCCATAATTTGGTTATGAGGATTAAGTGAGTTAATGCATAAAAAGTACTTAGAACAATGCCAGACAGATGGCAAGAGCTCCTGAAATATGTCATGTAAGTTTTAGTATGTGTTAGATGCCTTCTTGAGTGTTATCTGTTCTAGTCCTTTACCTTTTCAGATTATTTCCACAGATGAGGAAAGTAACCACTAACACAGAGAGAAACAGTGGTCCCTTTGAAAACACATTCTTTCCTGGTGTCTGAAATTTCACCATTAGACATTAGAGCATAGTGAGTGCCTGGGTGACTCATCCGACTTTGGCTCAGGACATGATCTCAGGGTTCATGAGTTCTAGCCCCACTTTGGGTGAGCATGCATCCCACTTTGCTCTCTCTCTCTCTGTTCCTTGTGGGATTCTCTCTCTCTCTCCATCCTCACTAACTTGTGCCCTCTCTCTCTCAGTTAAACAAAATAGAAGTTAGAGCATAACTTTGAACAGCCTTAAGACATGCAAATCTCTAGAAGAAATTATATGGTATTGATTATTGAAACTTATAATGATTTAGTTTTAATGTATTTTTTTGTGGCAAACAGATGAATGGGATAAGCATAGACATAATTATATGTAATTATATACATATATATTTTCCCAAAGGACTTAATATTCTACATTATGTATAATAGATGCTTAATAAATATTTATTGAATTAATGAATGGATAGATAAATGAATGAATGAAGAATGAATAGAAGTAGGCCCCAAGAATAGACTGCTTTTCTAATAAATATGAAAAAAGGATGGTATAAGTAGTTTTATTTTTATTTACCTATATTTTAAATTTATTTTGAGAGAGAGAGAGGGAGCGAGCAGGGGAGGGTCAAAAAGAGAGGGAGAGAGAGAATTCCAAGCAGGCTCCTCAGTGTCAGCACAGATTCTGATATGGGGCTTGAACTCATGAACTGTGAGATCATGACCTGAGCTGAAACCAAGAGTCGTATGCTTACCTGACTGAGCTACCCAGGTGTCCCAAGTAGTTTTCTCTTTTTATTTATTTATTTTTATTTTTTTTTTAATGTTTTATTTATTTCTAGGAGATAGAGAGAGAGACAGCGTGAGCAGGGGAGGGTCAGAGAGAGAGGGAGTCACAGACTGAAACAGGCTCCAGGCTCTGAGCTGGCAGTCAGCACAGAGCCTGACGTGGGGCTCGAACCCACGAACTGCGAGATCATGACCTAAGCGAAAGTCGGACGCTTAACCGACTAAGCCACCCAGGCGCCCCAATTTTCTCTTTTTAAACAAATGAGGAAATCTGGATATGCTCAAATTAGTTGAAGAGAAGAGAGACAGATTGTAGAAGATACTGGTGTACTTGAAAGAGTCAGGTCTCAAAGGATATGGGTAGGAATGAAATAAATTTCCTAACTGGAAGGATTATCTTCATAAAGGTATTTTTTTCCTGTGACCTTTTCCTTTCTTATAAGAATAAAAGTAAAATCTTTTGCAAGTAAATACAGATTCTAGAAAAAAAAAGTAGTGCATAAATTCCTCCATTTTATTTATATGTTTTGAGCTTAGAATGGCTTGAGTTAAACTGATTTATTCTCCTACATGTGCCATTTGCAATTAAGGACTATTCAGCATCAGCCGTCAACACCTGCTATTTGTCTTAGATTTTTTTTTTTAACCTGGCACTATTTTCAAAGGCTCTATTTCTAAATTATAGAGTTCCTTTTAGAAAGGACATAGTCCTAATTTGCAAAAGGAGACACTGTGCAGTCTAAGAAGCAAAAGCTGGTGAGTAAATGTATGTTTTAGTTTTAAAATTTTGTGCATGAGAGTAAAACATATATGGAAAGGCTCCTAGTCTCTGCATTAGATAAGACATGCTGCAGTGCCAAAATGTTAGCTCTTTGTTGGTTGTTGAAATTTGGAAATTGTACAATCAATTTAGGCATTTGTCTGAGACCCGCTAAATTTAATCTGTTTGACAAGGATAAGTTACAAATGACTTGTTTGACAGATCAGCTGTGTGAGATGAAATGCAAATGAGGAAATGATGAGTGTGGGGGGTAAAACTTCTGTTCTTTGCCAATAAGAGAAATGGCTAAGCACATTCTGAGTACACTTGTGGGGCCAATTCAGGATCAGATTAACAATGCTAATGGCAAAAAAGGATCATCCTTTTTTGTGTTTAACTCAAAAGGCATTGCCAGGGTACCAAATTGGGTGCTGGGATGTCAGAAAAGAGATCTGCTGCTTCTCTGCAGCCCAAGGAATCAGACTCACAAAGTGAGTTCCCCAGGAAAAGGGTACACTGAACTGGAGGTGGCTACAGTGGCTGTATCCACTCCTTGCAGATATACCTCAAGAATACCAGCTCTCAATTCTACCACCTGGCTGCAATCCTGGCCACCTCCAGTTGCCAACTGTTTAATCTGCAATTCATGGCTAATAATGGCATCTAATTTATGGAACTTGTGTGAGAACAGAATGAGATATTCCATGTATAGACTAAGGACAGTGTCTCAGAATAAGCCCTCTGTTAGCTATTGTTATTCTTCCCTTCGATTATTAGAAGTAGGAAATATAAAAGTTCAACCCCATCCAACTCAAGGCGACTCAAGAAATATTTTTAGCTCTAACTTTATTTCAGAAAACCTAACCTGCTCAGTCTCTGAAATTAAAAAAAACAAAACAAAACAAAACAAAAAAAACAAGCAAGGAAACAGCAGCAGCAACCACAACAAAGATGATTTAAAAGCTTAGAGGCTAGACAGACCACAGTCTGTCCAGCTGCCAGTGAAGCTTTC